>NC_087577.1:319871-639743 GCF_036250125.1 Pseudopipra pipra
GTTCTGGAATTTCCTAGGAAGGGTTTGGAAATATTTTTTTCAATTTGCTTCAGCATCACAGCTCTGCCATTGGACATAAGAACAACCCCAGAATTACTGGGGAGTAAGACAAGATGTTGGCAGAAAATTCCTCTTTCTCTTTTTTTTTTTTTTTTTTTTTTTTTTTTGGTTTGGTTTGGTTTTTTTTTTTTTTTTTTTTTTTTTTTTTTTTGTTTGTTTGTTTGTTTGTTTGGGGTTTTTGTTTGGTGTTTTTTTTTTTTCTGTTTTGCTGGCAGTGTCTGAGCTTTATCCAGCTTTCTGGATTTAGAGACCTGATCTGTTAGAGAGCAGAAAATTGCACTTTCCGTTCGCCTCATTAAGCGCTGCTCAGGACAAGTGTTCGCGAGCGTCGCTTCGAGTGCTCCATTTGAATGACAATGAAATGGTGCGAAGTTCCCAGGCTGTGGAATCACCCCGGTGTCACTGAGGTGAGAGCCCTTGACGCAATTCCAAAGGGACTCATTACTCCTGACTGAAGTGCCCAAATGGCAGCAATGACCTGTTAATAGCGCGATGCTGTCCCAGTCTGGGCACAAAGAGCTGGTGAAGAGCTTCGAGAGCCCCAGCGAACCCTCGAGCCTCTCCTGGGAGTGGAATCGCCGCGCTCTGAACACGCAGAGGGGATTTCACAGAATCCCAGGATCCCACAGTGGCTTGGAAGGGACCTCCGGAGATCACCCAGTGCAAGGCAGGGTCACCCAGAGCAGGTGACACAGGGACACGCCCAGGAGGGGTTGGAATGTCCCCAGAGAGGAGGCTCCACACCCTCCCTGGGCAGCTGGTCCACCTTCAAGTTCTGCCTGTGTTGAACTTCTCGAGGTTTGGTTTGTGGCCATCACTCCTTGTCCTGTCACTGGGCACCACTGGGAGGAGTCTGGGACCATCATCTGCCACCCCTCGGAGATATTTGTGTGGCTGGGTGGGATCCCCTCTCAGATGAGAGGTTTGTGTGGATATTTGATATATTTGTGTGGATAGAAGGGATCCCCTCCCAGCCTTCTCTTCTCTGGACTAACTGGGCCCAGCTCCCACAGTCTCTGCTCATCAGAGATGCTCCAGACCCCAAATCATCTTTGTGGAAGAAAGAAATCCAAATTTCGAGGATGAGGAGGCAAAGGAGGCAGTTTTAGGGTCTCTCGTGGTTGTCTGTTTAGAGCCACATCTGACTGAAACATTTGAAGGCTATAAAATCCCATTCTGACTAAAGCAAACATTGAAATGCCCCAACATGCACCTTTGAAGTGACTGTTTTTCAATAATGAAGCACCTGAGAAGAGAATTAAGCTTTTAATAGACTAATAACACACTGTAAATATATAAAATAGTTACGAGCGTCTGAGAGGTGCTTTGAACTTCTAAAATTATCTGCTGTGGAAAAAGGTGAAGACAGTTTGTATTTCTGCTGGAGAAAAGGACCCAAAAAGGAATAAATGAATTAACTGATGCTTTTCCCTTTAAATCTGTCCCTTAGAACGGGGGTAATAACTTGTTTGCATCCACTGTGTGATACAACACAGGGGTGTCCATGAGCTGTTGAGTGTCTCACAAACCCTGTTCACCAACTAATGTGGCTTGGGCTTCATGATCAACATCATCTCAGGAGGAATTTCCCCCTGGAAAGGGTGGTCAGGCCTTGGCAGGGGCTGCCCAGGAGGTGGGGGAGTGCCCAGCCCTGGAGGTGCCCAGGGCAGGACTGGCTGTGGCACTGAGTGCTCTGGGCTGGGGCCAAGGTGGGGATGGGGCACAGGGGGATGATCCTGGAGGTCTTTTCCAACCACAAGGATTCTGGGACTGTGAACATATCCCTGCTCAATGTGGAAAATCAGAAGAGCAAACTCATAAAAACCAACCAAAAACCAAGTTACTGCAGCAAAGTGAAGTTTTAATGTGGATGGAAAAAGCAACAGACAGTGGCAGCAAGACACAAACCAGCCCAGGAACAAGGGATGGGAAACACAAAAATCCTAAGGCAGCAGCAAGGCCCAACCCAGGGCTCCACCCCAAAGATTCCCCCTTCCTCTTGCAGGCTGGGGGTCTCCGAGCTGGGCAGAGCAGGGCAGAGTCTCATCCCAGGGTCAGAAGAGCTTTGTTGGATGGCAGGGAGAGGGGAGCTTTTGGGGGCAGTGCTGGAAACCCCAAAGCCACCAGCTGAGGGTCTGCAGGGTCACCCTGTGCAAAGAACAGGGACCTGCTGCTCCAGCCTAAAGAGGGGCTGGAAGCCTCGTCCTGGCTCAGGTGGGAGAAGCCAAGAGGGGCTGGTTGTGGAGCCCCAGGGCAGAGGCAGCACTGCCCTCCCTGCATGTTTGGGGTTTAGCAGGAGCCACAGCTGCCACGGCCCCAGCCACGGCCCCAGCCCCCATAGCCACAGCCCCCATAGCCCCCATAGCCCCCATAGCCCCAGCCCCCATATCCACAGCCCCCATAGCCCCCAAGGCCTCCATAACCCCAACCCCCATAACCCCCATAGCCCCCAAGGCCTCCATAGCCCCAGCCCCCATAACCATAACCCCCATAACCCCCATAGCCCCCGTAGCCTCCGTAGCCCCCACGGCCTCCAAAAGTGCCCCCGTAGCCCCCTCCAACGCCGGGGGCTCCTGCTGAGCCAACCACGCTCTGCTGGGGGAAGGAGCTGAGGATGGGCCCGGGGAAGGTGACCACTGAGGCCGGGGGCTGGATCACCACCGTGGAGTCGGGGCACTGCCGCACGCAGGGCTCGTTGCACGTGTCAGCCAGAGGGGCCGGGGTGGCCACCCCACAGGAGGGGACACACAGGCTGCCACAGGACATGGTCACACAGACAAGGAGTTCTGCAAAACAGGGATCAGGCCAAGCTGTGAGGAAGGGGTTGCACAGAAGGAGGAAGGAGAGATCCCCAAGAGGTTTTGGAGAGCTGGACTTACCTGGTTGCTGAGGAGAGTCAAGTGGAGGGATGTGGATAGAGGTCTGCAAGGAGCTCAGCTCTTTTATACCTGTCCCAGGGTGCCTGGGGCGTTGTCCAAGGGGTGGGGGCAAAAACCCCAGATAATCATGAAATCCATGGGAGAAGCTTCGTGATGTGAGACAATTATAGGTCATCCCCTCACGGGGACATTGGCATGGGAGGGACAGAGCGTGGCACATCATCACATGAAAGACTAGGCAACTTAAGCCCCAATAAACCCTGATTTGCCCCTAATCTCTCCCTTTGCTTACACAGAACAATCCTGGGCATCCTGTGGGACATTGCAGTGCCCAGGGACAGCACCCTGAGCCCCAGCCCAGCCCTGCACGTGAGCCCTCAGTGCCCAGCCAGCCTGTGCCCACGGGACCATGGGCACGTGCAGCCTGGCTCTCTGCGGCTGCTGAGCCCACATCTCCTGGCACAGCCCTCCATGCTGAGCAATCCAAGCCCCTCACAGAGGCTCGGGCTGGACCCTGCCCACAGCCAGGAGCTGAGGAGCTCACAGTCCCCTGGGCCTCTTGCTGCCCCTCTGCTCCTCCACTTGTGTCCCCTCTCCCGCAGCTCTCCCGAGCTCTGTCCCACTGCTCCCACAGCCCCTCTGTGCCTGGGGCTTTGCCACACGTGGGACCCATCTCCTCTACTCTTTGCATGGCCAGCAAGTGAAACATGGACCTAAAATCCCAGTGTCTCCAGAACCTTAGAGGAGGGAATTCACCGAGATGTTGGGGACCCCAAGACCATGAGATGAGCAGCTTGTGCTGGCAGTGGGAGCTGATGGGTCTTTGGGAGTCACCCCGAGCTTGGAATGGCTTCTCCTTTGCCCAACCTGCTGGTGCCTCTGTTTACCAGCCCGTAAAAGGGAGGTAATGACAGGCGTGATGGCTGGGACAGGATTTCAGATGCTTCTGAGAGATGCTTGGAATTCTTCCCTGTAAGCAAAATGTGGGATTAGGGAGAAATCAGGGTTTATTGGGGCTGTGAGTTACTGCAGCACCTTGTCTTTCATGTAATGATGTGCCACAGTCTGTCCCTCCCATCACCTGCTTCTTGTCCAGGGCACGTTTGCACATCAGTGTCCCCAATGAGGGGATGACATATAACATCATCTGTGTCAGGAAGGTTGTCAGCCTGAATTGCTAATTACCTGGGGTTTGGGCCCCCACCCCCTGGGTGGTGCCTGGGGCACCCTGGGACAGGTATAAAAGAGCTGAGCTCCTTGCAGACCTCTATCCACATCCCTCCACTTGACTCTCCTCAGCAACCAGGTAAGTCCAGCTCTCCAAAACCTCTTGGGGATCTCTCCTTCCTCCTTCTGTGCAACCCCTTCCTCACACCTTGGCCTGATCCCTGTTTTGCAGAACTCCTTGTCTGTGTGACCATGTCCTGTGGCAGCCTGTGTGTCCCCTCCTGTGGGGTGGCCACCCCGGCCCCTCTGGCTGACACGTGCAACGAGCCCTGCGTGCGGCAGTGCCCCGACTCCACGGTGGTGATCCAGCCCCCGGCCTCAGTGGTCACCTTCCCCGGGCCCATCCTCAGCTCCTTCCCCCAGCAGAGCGTGGTTGGCTCAGCAGGAGCCCCCGGCGTTGGAGGGGGCTACGGGGGCACTTTTGGAGGCCGTGGGGGCTACGGAGGCTACGGGGGCTATGGGGGTTATGGGGGTTATGGCTATGGGGGTTATGGAGGTTATGGGGGCTATGGGGGTTATGGGGGTTATGGTTATGGGGGTTATGGAGGTTATGGGGGCTATGGGGGCTATGGCTATGGGGGCTATGGGGGCTGTGGGGGCTCCAGAGGTGTCGGCACCTGCGATTTCGGGGGCTGGCGCAGTGGCCACAGGTACCTCAGTGGCAACTGCGGGCCCTGCTGAGCCCCAGCCCGAGCCCGGCCACAGACCCAGAGGAGCTCCAGCAAACCCCCCGGCACATCCCGACACGGCGCCTGGAGGAAGGACACCCCTCTGGCATCACTGGGCTCCAGAGCTCGGGCAGCTCCTGCCTGCCCGGGGCCCAGCTCTGCCCCTTTGCTGCTGTGCTTGAGCCTCCCCTCAGGACCCGCTGCCTCCTCCCGGCACAGCCCCGGGCTGGGCTCCTGATCCCGCTCCTGCCGGGGGCTCGGCACAGCTCTGCCCACTGCCAGGAGCCAGGGGAGCCCTTGGCCAGGGCCCTGCTCTTCTGCCAACTCCCTCCTCCCCTCCAACTGCAATAAAAGCTGTCTTTGCATCGCAATGTTGAGCCCTGGTTTCATTTGCTCTGTCCTCCACACCCAGTCCCCCAGTGGCACCGGGGCTTTCCACGAGTGTCTCAGCAGCTCCCGCTCGCTGAATTCTTAGGAGAACATGTGGGAGCTGCCAGGCTTCCTCCTGCCTGTCCCTGGCCATCCCAGTCCTCTGCAGGACAGGCCCCACAGCCAGCACCATCAGCATCTCCCTTTGCAGCAGCTTCTCCCTGTTTTCCCTTCCCATCTCCTCCCCACCTTGGGCTCCTGCACTCTGCAGCCCAGCCAGAGCTCCTGGGCCACCCAGGCAGTTCCCTGCCCACTCTGGACATTCCCAGTGGGCTGCCTGAAGCCCAGGGCTCTGGGGATTGGAACACAAATGGAATCAGTCCAACAGACACAGTCCAGCTCAGAGTCACTTGGGAGGCCATGGGTCGATACGGGAGAGGGTGAACAACACCCACACCTCCCCAACTCCTTTGCTTCCATCCTCTCCAACGTTCTTGCACCTCCACACCACCTCCCTTTCCTTTTTTTACTGTGAGTTCCACTGGTCCTTGGAGCACTTCTGGCCCCGTCTTGCCTCCACAAGTCCCTCCTGGGATTCCCTGTGTCCCCCACACTTCCCCTGAGGACACGGCTCTGCCCAGGAATGGCAGGAGAGCTTCCCACAGCCCCGTGCTCTGCACCAGACTCTGCTGGGCCTGTGAGCCTTTGAACCTATGGAGTCTGCCTGGCCAAGCTGGACTCTGGGTCCATGGGGAGCACTGTGGGGCCTGGGAGCACTGTGGGGTTGATGGGGAGCACTGTGGGGCTCATGGGGAGCACTGTGGGGCTGATGGGGAGCACTGTGGGGCTCATGGGGAGCACTGTGGGGCTCATGGGGAGCACTGTGGGGCTGAGGGACCTCTATGGACTATGGGGCTTCTTTGGCACATCTGGAAGGGAGTCACCTCAGCAGGGTGGGCAGTTTGAGCCAAGGGTGGTGGGCACTCCAACCTCCTGCTCCAAGAGCTTTGGCCTTCATGAGACTGAACAGCTCTGGACATTTCATGGCCCTGAGAGGAAACTTGGCCAGATTTGGCTGGATCTGTCTCACCACCCCTTCCCAGTGACCACCATCTCCAGCTGGGAACACGGACATGGCCAGAGACCCTGGACATGCCCTTGGTCATCCCTCCATTGCCCTGGACCTCCAAAGGTGACCAACACGAGGCTGATCGGAGGAGGTGGTGCCAGGCAAGCTGGTTTGGCAGAGGATTTGGAAGAGTTTTTGTGAGACACCCCTGGCACTTTCCCATGGTCAGGGTGAGCTTTGGGAATGTCTTGTGTCTCTCTGTGGTGGGACAGCAGGGGAAACTCGGTGGGATGGGCCACCCCAGAGCCTGCTGGGATGGTCTTCACCATCTGCAACCCAGGGACCAAAGTGCCCAAAGGCTCCAAGGGCACTGGCGTGGGAGATTCCAGCAGCCAGCCAGACCCTCCCCGAGATTTGGGGGAAGTGGGAAACAAGGAAGGATGAATTAAAACCAGAGGTCAACATTGCAATGCAAGACAGCTTTTATTGCAGTTGGAGGGGAGGAGGGAGCTGGGACAAGAGCAGGGCCCTGGCCAAGGGCAGCCCTGTCTCCTGGCAGCTGCAGAGCTCCGAGGAGCCCCATCTGGGCACAGGAGCAGGAGCCAGAGCGAGTGTCTGTCAGCAGGGCCAGGGGGCTCTGGGGGGCTCAGGGGGGGCAGCAGGAAGGCAGAGCTGGTTCCCAGGCAGGCACGAGGTGTCCAGGCTCTGGAGCCAGTGATGCTGAAGGGCTGTTTCTCCACAGAGGGTCGTGTCGGGATGTGCCAGTGGCTCTTCTGGAGCTCTCCTGGCTCTGTGGCCGGGCTCGGGCTGGGGCTCAGCAGGGCCCGCAGTTGCCATTCAGGTACCTGTGGCCACGGCGCCAGCCCCCGTACCCACAGCTGCCATAGCCCCCATAGCCTCCCCAGCCCCCAAGGCCTCCATAGCCATAACCCCCATAGCCACAGCCCCCATAGCCCCCAAGGCCTCCATAGCCATAACCCCCATAGCCCCCAAGGCCTCCATAGCCCCAACCCCCATAGCCCCCAAGGCCTCCATAGCCCCAGCCCCCATAACCATAACCCCCATAACCCCCATAGCCCCCGTAGCCCCCGTAGCCCCCACGGCCTCCAAAAGTGCCCCCGTAGCCCCCTCCAACGCCGGGGGCTCCTGCTGAGCCAACCACGCTCTGCTGGGGGAAGGAGCTGAGGATGGGCCCGGGGAAGGTGACCACTGAGGCCGGGGGCTGGATCACCACCGTGGAGTCGGGGCACTGCCGCACGCAGGGCTCGTTGCACGTGTCAGCCAGAGGGGCCGGGGTGGCCACCCCACAGGAGGGGACACACAGGCTGCCACAGGACATGGTCACACAGACAAGGAGTTCTGCAAAACAGGGATCAGGCCAAGGTGTGAGGAAGGGGTTGCACAGAAGGAGAAAGGAGAGATCCCCAAGAGGTTTTGGAGAGCTGGACTTACCTGGTTGCTGAGGAGAGTCAAGTGGAGGGATGTGGATAGAGGTCTGCAAGGAGCTCAGCTCTTTTATACCTGTCCCAGGGTGCCCACGGGAACAGGAAAGGGGGTGGGGGCCCAAACTCCAGGTAATTAGGAATTCAAGCAAAGTTTCATCAGAAAGATAGTGATGCAAGAGAATTACATGTCACCCCCCTCACTGGGGCACTGATGTGCAAACGTGCCCTGGAGCAGAAGGAGGTGATGGGAGGGACAGACTGTGGCACATCATTACATGAAAGACAAGGTGCTACAGCTGAACCAGCAACACCAATAAACCCCAATCTGTCACTAATCCTACATTTTGCTTACAGAGAAGAATTCCAGGCATCTCTCAGAAGCATCTGAAATCCTGTCCCAGCCATCACGCCTGTCATTACCTCCCTTTTACGGGCTGGTAAACAGAGGCACCAGCAGGTTGGGCAAAGGAGAAGCCATTCCAAGCTCGGGGTGACTCCCAAAGACCCATCAGCTCCCACTGCCAGCACAAGCTGCTCATCTCATGGTCTTGGGGTCCCCAACATCTCGGTGAATTCCCTCCTCTAAGGTTCTGGAGACACTGGGATTTTAGGTCCATGTTTCTCTTGCTGGCCATGCAAAGAGCAGAGGAGATGGGTCCCACGTGTGGCAAAGCCCCAGGCACAGAGGGGCTGTGGGAGCAGTGGGACAGAGCTCGGGAGAGCTGCGGGAGAGGGGACACAAGTGGAGGAGCAGAGGGGCAGCAAGAGGCCCAGGGGACTGTGAGCTCCTCAGCTCCTGGCTGTGGGCAGGGTCCAGCCCGAGCCTCTGTGAGGGGCTTGGATTGCTCAGCATGGAGGGCTGTGCCAGGAGATGTGGGCTGAGCAGCCTCAGAGAGCCAGGCTGCACGTGCCCATGGTCCCGTGGGCACAGGCTGGCTGGGCACTGAGGGCTCACGTGCAGGGCTGGGCTGGGGCTCAGGGTGCTGTCCCTGGGCACTGCAATGTCCCACAGGATGCCCAGGATTGTTCTGTGTAAGCAAAGGGAGAGATTAGGGGCAAATCAGGGTTTATTGGGGCTTAAGTTGCCTTGTCTTTCATGTGATGATGTGCCACGCTCTGTCCCTCCCATCACCTCCCTCCACTCCAGGACACATTTGCACACCAGTGTCCCCCAGAGGAGGCCTATAATTGTCTCCTATCACTATATTTATCATGAAGCTTGTCAGCTTGAATTCCTAATTACCTGAAGTTTTTGCCACCACTCCCTTTCCTGATGCCCCAGGCACCCTGGGACAGGTATAAAAGAGCTGAGCTCCTGGCAGACCTCTATCCACATCCCTCCACTTGACTCTCCTCAGCAACCAGGTAAGTCCAGCTCTCCAAAAGCTCTTGGGGATCTCTCCTTCCTCCTTCTGTGCAACCCCTTCCTCACAGCTTGGCCTGATCCCTGTTTTGCAGAACTCCTTGTCTGTGTGACCATGTCCTGTGGCAGCCTGTGTGTCCCCTCCTGTGGGGTGGCCACCCCGGCCCCTCTGGCTGACACGTGCAACGAGCCCTGCGTGCGGCAGTGCCCCGACTCCACGGTGGTGATCCAGCCCCCGGCCTCAGTGGTCACCTTCCCCGGGCCCATCCTCAGCTCCTTCCCCCAGCAGAGCGTGGTTGGCTCAGCAGGAGCCCCCGGCGTTGGAGGGGGCTTTGGGGGCACTTTTGGAGGCCGTGGGGGCTACGGAGGCTACGGGGGCTATGGGGGCTATGGGGGTTATGGTTATGGGGGCTGGGGCTATGGAGGCCTTGGGGGCTATGGGGGTTGGGGCTATGGAGGCCTTGGGGGCTATGGGGGTTATGGCTATGGAGGCCTTGGGGGCTATGGGGGCTGTGGCTATGGGGGTTATGGCTATGGAGGCCTTGGGGGCTGGGGAGGCTATGGGGGCTATGGCAGCTGTGGGTACGGGGGCTGGCGCCGTGGCCACAGGTACCTGAATGGCAACTGCGGGCCCTGCTGAGCCCCAGCCCGAGCCCGGCCACGGAGCCAGGAGAGCTCCAGAAGAGCCACTGGCACATCCCGACACGACCCTCTGTGGAGAAACAGCCCTTCAGCATCACTGGCTCCAGAGCCTGGACACCTCGTGCCTGCCTGGGAACCAGCTCTGCCTTCCTGCTGCCCCCCCTGAGCCCCCCAGAGCCCCCTGGCCCTGCTGACAGACACTCGCTCTGGCTCCTGCTCCTGTGCCCAGATGGGGCTCCTCGGAGCTCTGCAGCTGCCAGGAGACAGGGCTGCCCTTGGCCAGGGCCCTGCTCTTGTCCCAGCTCCCTCCTCCCCTCCAACTGCAATAAAAGCTGTCTTGCATTGCAATGTTGACCTCTGGTTTTAATTCATCCTTCCTTGTTTCCCACTTCCCCCAAATCTCGGGGAGGGTCTGGCTGGCTGCTGGAATCTCCCACGCCAGTGCCCTTGGAGCCTTTGGGCACTTTGGTCCCTGTGTTGCAGAGGATGAAGACCATCCCAGCAGGCTCTGGGGTGGCCCATCCCACCGAGTTTCCCCTGCTGTCCCACCACAGAGAGACACAAGACATTCCCAAAGCTCACCCTGACCATGGGAAAGTGCCAGGGGTGTCTCACAAAAACTCTTCCAAATCCTCTGCCAAACCAGCTTGCCTGGCACCACCTCCTCCGATCAGCCTCGTGTTGGTCACCTTTGGAGGTCCAGGGCAATGGAGGGATGACCAAGGGCATGTCCAGGGTCTCTGGCCATGTCCGTGTTCCCAGCTGGAGATGGTGGTCACTGGTGAGACAGATCCAGCCAAATCTGGCCAAGTTTCCTCTCAGGGCCAGGAAATGTCCTGAGCTGTTCAGTCTCATGAAGGCCAAAGCTCTTGGAGCAGGAGGTTGGAGTGCCCACCACCCTTGGCTCAAACTGCCCACCCTGCTGAGGTCACTCCCTTCCAGATGTGCCAAAGAAGCCCCGTAGTCCATAGAGGTCCCTCAGCCCCACAGTGCTCCCCATGAGCCCCATCGTGCTCCCCATGAGCCCCACAGTGCTCCCCATGAGCCCCACAGTGCTCCCCATCAGCCCCATCGTGCTCCCCATCAGCCCCACAGTGCTCCCCATCAGCCCCACAGTGCTCCCCATGGACCCAGAGTCCAGCTTGGCCAGGCAGACTCCATAGGTTCAAAGGCTCACAGGCCCAGCAGAGTCTGGTGCAGAGCACGGGGCTGTGGGAAGCTCTCCTGCCATTCCTGGGCAGAGCTGTGTCCTCAGGGGAAGTGTGGGGGACAGAGGGAATCCCAGGAAGGACTTGTGGAGGCAAGACAGGGCCAGAGTGGGCAGGGAACTGCCTGTGTGGCCCAGGAGCTCTGGCTGGGCTGCAGAGGGCAGGAGCCCAAGGTGGGGAGGAGATGGGAAGGGAAAACAGGGAGAAGCTGCTGCAAAGGGAGATGCTGATGGTGCTGGCTGTGGGGCCTGTCCTGCAGAGGACTGGGATGGCCAGGGACAGGCAGGAGGAAGCCTGGCAGCTCCCACATGTTCTCCTAAGAATTCAGCGAGCGGGAGCTGCTGAGACACTCGTGGAAAGCCCCGGTGCCACTGGGGGACTGGGTGTGGAGGACAGAGCAAATGAAACCAGGGCTCAACATTGCGATGCAAAGACAGCTTTTATTGCAGTTGGAGGGGAGGAGGGAGTTGGCAGAAGAGCAGGGCCCTGGCCAAGGGCTCCCCTGGCTCCTGGCAGTGGGCAGAGCTGTGCCGAGCCCCCGGCAGGAGCGGGATCAGGAGCCCAGCCCGGGGCTGTGCCGGGAGGAGGCAGCGGGTCCTGAGGGGAGGCTCAAGCACAGCAGCAAAGGGGCAGAGCTGGGCCCCGGGCAGGCACGAGGTGCCCGAGCTCTGGAGCCCAGTGATGCCAGAGGGGTGTCCTTCCTCCAGGCGCCGTGTCGGGATGTGCCGGGGGGTTTGCTGGAGCTCCTCTGGGTCTGTGGCCGGGCTCGGGCTGGGGCTCAGCAGGGCCCGCAGTTGCCACTGAGGTACCTGTGGCCACTGCGCCAGCCCCCGAAATCGCAGGTGCCGACACCTCTGGAGCCCCCACAGCCCCCATAGCCCCCATAACCTCCATAACCCCCATAACCCCCATAGCCATAGCCCCCATAACCCCCATAGCCCCCGTAGCCCCCACGGCCTCCAAAAGTGCCCCCGTAGCCCCCTCCAACGCCGGGGGCTCCTGCTGAGCCAACCACGCTCTGCTGGGGGAAGGAGCTGAGGATGGGCCCGGGGAAGGTGACCACTGAGGCCGGGGGCTGGATCACCACCGTGGAGTCGGGGCACTGCCGCACGCAGGGCTCGTTGCACGTGTCAGCCAGAGGGGCCGGGGTGGCCACCCCACAGGAGGGGACACACAGGCTGCCACAGGACATGGTCACACAGACAAGGAGTTCTGCAAAACAGGGATCAGGCCAAGCTGTGAGGAAGGGGTTGCACAGAAGGAGGAAGGAGAGATCCCCAAGAGGTTTGCGAGAGCTGGACTTACCTGGTTGCTGAGGAGAGTCAAGTGGAGGGATGTGGATAGAGGTCTGCAAGGAGCTCAGCTCTTTTATACCTGTCCCAGGGTGCCTGGGGCACCATCCAGGGGGTGGGGGCCCAAACCCCAGGTAATTAGGAATTTAAGCTGCCAAGCTTCCTGACACAGATGGTGTTATATGTCATCCCCTCATTGTGGGCACCTGTGTTCAAACATGCCCTGGACAAGAAGCAGGTGATGGGAGGGACAGACCATGGCACATCATCACATGAAAGACAAGGTGCTGCAGTAACTCACAGCCCCAATAAACCCTGATTTGTCCCCAGTCCCACACTTTGCTGACACAGAACAATCCTGGGCATCCTGTGGGACATTGCAGTGCCCAGGGACAGCACACTGAGCCCCAGCCCAGCCCTGCACGTGAGCCCTCAGTGCCCAGCCAGCCTGTGCCCACGGGACCATGGGCACGTGCAGGGTCCTAAAAGATGGCAGGAAATGGCAGCTTTCCATGTGCACCACATGAGCTGTTCAGTTGTGTTGTTCACTGACTTCAAATGGATTTCTGCCACGATGGAGAAACTCAAATTGGATCCAACCCTGTGCCATGTGGTGTGGGCTGACCCTCCTTGAGCAGGGAGGTGGGATCAGATGACCCACTATGGTCCCTTCCAGTGAGTCCATGGTCCTGCCACCTCCCCTGCCCCTGCCAGGCCGGGGCCACTTGGGAATTTGGGATCTGCCCTGGGTGAGTGGGATGGCTTCTTCCTCCTGCTTACCAGCTTGTAAAAGGGGATTAATGACAGATGTCTTGGCTGTGCCAAGGATTTCAAAGAGTTTCAGTGTGATGCCCAAAACTCTTGAGCGTAAGCAAAGCGGGGGATTAGGGACAGATGGGGCTTTATTGGTGCTGTGAGCTCAGCTACAGCACCAAATTATCTTTCATGTAGTGATTTGTCATGATCTGTCCCTCTCATTAGCTGGTTGCTCTCCAGGGTACGTTTACTCGTTAGTAAACCCAATTAGGATGGATATAATTGCCCTGTATTGCCATTGTGTCATGAGGTTTGTCCGCTTGATTTTATGATTAGCTGGGGCTTCTGCCAACACCCCCTGGCCGATGCCTCAGGCACTCCTGGACATGTATAAAAGAGCTGAGGGGTTCCCAGACCTCTATCCAGCTTCTCCACTTGACTCTCCTCATCACCTGTCCTGGTAAGTCCATGTCTTACCTCCAGCTTTCTTTCCTCGTCCGTGGCTTTCTCAAGGGATCTCTGGCTCTGTGTTCCACCATTTCACAGTGCTGGGACTGCACCAGTGGACTCAAGTCCTTTGGCAGCTTGGGGATTTTCCATCTGCTTTGGAAATGCAGGAGCTTTTCCCCACTCCTGTGGGCAGTAAGAATGAGGGATCATGAGGGGAACAAGGGATCTAAACAGGTGTTTCTCCCCTGGGGAAAGGGGTTTTGAATGCCTGAGATGATCCAGAGCATGTCCTGGGACACAGGTTCCAGGTGGGACAGAGCCAGGAGGGATCTGGGATCAGATCTGAGATCTGAGATCACAGAATCACAGAATGTGCTGAGTTGGAAGGGATCCACAAGGATCATCCAGTCCAACCCTCAGCCCTGCACAGGCCCAGCCCCAAGAGTCCCACCATGCACCTGAGAGATCATCCAGACCCTCCTGGAGCTCTGGCAGCCTTGGGGCTGTGCCCACTGCCCTGGGGAGCCTGGGCAGTGCCCAACCAGCCTCTGGGAGAAGAACCTTCTCCTGAGATCCAACCTGACCCTGCCCTGGCACAGCTCCAGCCATTCCCTGGGTGCTGTCCCTGGTCCCCACAGAGCAGAGCTCAGTCCTGTCCCTCCTCTGCCCCTGCCCAGGAAGGTGGAACTGCAGTGAGGTCTCCCCTCAGTCTCCTCTTCTCCAGCTGAACACACCCAGTGCCCTCAGTGCCCTCCCAGGGCTTCAAATCAAGGCCCTTCCCCATATTTGCTGCCTCCTTTGGACACTCTCTAATGGCTTCACATTCTCTCCTGTTTTGCAGCTTTACCTCCTGAGCCAAAGCATGTCCTGTGGCAGCCTGTGTGTCCCCTCCTGTGGGGTGGCCACCCCGGCCCCTCTGGCTGACACGTGCAACGAGCCCTGCGTGCGGCAGTGCCCCGACTCCACGGTGGTGATCCAGCCCCCGGCCTCAGTGGTCACCTTCCCCGGGCCCATCCTCAGCTCCTTCCCCCAGCAGAGCGTGGTTGGCTCAGCAGGAGCCCCCGGCGTTGGAGGGGGCTACGGGGGCACTTTTGGAGGCCGTGGGGGCTACGGAGGCTACGGAGGCTACGGAGGCTATGGGGGCTATGGGGGTTATGGGGGTTATGGTTATGGGGGCTATGGGGGCTATGGGGGCTGTGGCTATGGGGGCTGGGGCCGTGGCTGGGGCCGTGGCAGCTGTGGCTCCTGCTAAACCCCAAACATGCAGGGAGGGCAGTGCTGCCTCTGCCCTGGGGCTCCACAACCAGCCCCTCTTGGCTTCTTCCACCTGAGCCAGGACGAGGCTTCCAGCCCCTCTTTAGGCTGGAGCAGCAGGTCCCTGTTCTTTGCACAGGGTGACCCTGCAGACCCTCAGCTGGTGGCTTTGGGGTTTCCAGCACTGCCCCCAAAAGCTCCCCTCTCCCTGCCATCCAACAAAGCTCTTCTGACCCCGAGATGAGACTCTGCCCTGCTCTGCCCAGCTCAGAGACCCCCAGCCTGCAAGAGGAAGGGGGAATCTTTGGGGTGGAGCCCTGGGTTGGGCCTTGCTGCTGCCTTAGGATTTTTGTGTTTCCCATCCCTTGTTCCTGGGCTGGTTTGTGTCTTGCTGCCACTGTCTGTTGCATTTTCCATCCACATTAAAGAATCTGCATTGCATGAATAATTTTTTTTGTTATTAATTTGTTCTTCATCTGGGCTGGAATTATGTCTCTAACTGAGCAATGATATGAAATGTTAGATCATAGAATTACAGGATGGTTTGTGTTGGAAGGGACCTTAAAGATCATCTTGTTCCAGTCTCCCTGCTGTGGGCAGGGACACCTTCCACTAGATGGGGCTCCTCTGGGCAATCTGTGCCAGGGCCTCATAGGGAACAATTTCTTCCCAATATCCCATCTAAACCTCTTCTCTGTCAGTTTGAACCCATCCCCCTTGCCCTGCCACTCCAGGCCCTTGTCCAAAGTCTCTCCCCACATTCCTTGTAGCCCCTTCAGATCCTGGAAGGCCACAGCTGGCTCACCTTGGGGCTTCTAATCTCCAGGCTGAACAATCCCAATTTTCCCAGCCTTACCTGCCAGCAGAGCTGCTCCATCCCTCTGCTCAGCCCCTCTGCAGTGGCTCCAGCAGCTCCAGGTGCTCCCTGGGCTGTTCCCCAGCTCTGCTGGGGGGTCTCAGCTGAGGGGGCAGAGGGGCACAATCCCCCCCTGCCCATGCTGGGGGATCAGCCCAGGGCATGGGGGGCTCTGGGCTGGGTCATGTCCAGCCTCTCCCCCAGCAGCTCCTCCAAGTCCTTCTCCCAACGATGCCACCATGTTCCTGAGAGTGTTGTCCAAACGTTCCCTGAGTTCTGGCATATTTGGGGCCATGACCAGTGCCCTGGGGAGCCTATTCCAGTGCCCAACCACCCTCTGGGGGAAGAGCCTGTCCCTAATATCCACCCAAACCTCCCCTTTCGTTGTGGGGCACAGAAAACCAGCAGACATCTCTTGGTACAGAACATTTATTTGGAAAGAGGCAGCTTTCCTGCAAATGTGGAACCAAACTGTACAGAACACAAGGATCACCTTTGCAGGGAGGCTCTGCTCAGTCACCAGCATCCAGGGGGTGCAGTCTGTGGAAAAGGGGCTCTCCCCCCCGGCAGTGCTGCCCCGGGCAGCGCCGGGCACCCGGAGTCGCCTCCCCACGCTCAGTGCCCACAAAGCGACGGGAATAAGGCAAAGCACGACGGAAGCAGCGACTACGCTGGAGACGTGGAGAGCAGCTCTAAGCTAAAGGCAGAACGAGACGGGGCCCGCGTGGGCCCGTCCCGGGGCTGGAGCCAGAGCACCCCGGGGGTGCCTCCCAGCCCCACCCCAGACCTCCCTCCGGCCTTTCCTTCGCCGCCCCTTCCCCGTCAGTGAGTCCAGCGCTTCCCGGAGCGGGAGGAATTGCAGGGATGAGTCCACTGGGAGGAGTAGGTGTAGGAGTACTTGGGGGCACAGCGGGGCTCGGGCCGGGCCAGCGCCTGGGCCGGGACCTTCTCGGCCGCCTCCAACCTGGCCGAGAGCTCCGCGGGCAGCGCGGCCGCGCCGGGCGGCTCCGCCAGCGCCACCTCCGAGGGCTCCGAGGCTCCCACGACGGTCTGCTGGGGGTAGGTGGTGAGGATGGGCCCCGGGAAGGTGACCACGACGGGCGGGGGGTAGATGATGACCCGCGAGTCGCCGCAGGTCACCACGCAGGGCTCGTTGCTGCTGCTGGCCAAGGGCTGGGGACACTTGGCCTCGCAGGGGGTGGCGCAGGCCAGCTGGGTGGACGTCATCTCCTGCGGCTGGGGAGTGCCTGGAACGTCACAGAACGTCCTGAGCTGGAAGGGACCCACCGGGATCATCCATCCAGCTCCTGGCCCCGCACGGACACCCCGACGATCCCGCTCCAGGTGCTCCTGGAGCTCCGGCAGCTTTGGGGCCGTGGCCATCCCCGTTTCACCCTCTGAGTGAAAACCCCTCTCCTGATACCCAACCTGAACCTCCCCTTTCACTGTGTGCCCGGGATCTCACAGAATCACAGGACATTCCGAGTGGGAAGGGACCCACAAGGACCACCGGGTCCCAGGCTGAGAGTTCTAAAGCAGGGGACAGCTCCGAAAATGTCCCGGTTAAAAATGCGCTTTTCTGACTCAACTGAGAACTTTTCACCTCGGAAAATGAGCTTTTCACCTTAAAAACTTAGCTTTTCCACTCTATTAAATGCTCTCCAATGCAGCCTGGAGGTCCCTGCCGCTCACAAGTTCACAGTTTTGCCAGAAAGTCACCACTCACTTTGGAATAAATCAGAAGATGAAGCTCAAACTGCAGTTTTTGGCAGCAGAGAAGCCAAGAACGAGGAGCTCTTTTAGAGATGGGTATGGGAGTCACAGGACTTAACTAAGGATGGGCTTAGGAGTAGAAAAAGATGCTTTTCCCCCCTCCTTTTGATTTATTTGCAGAATTAAAAAAAACCACTAAAACCCCGAAGCAACAAAAATCCCCCCCACTTGGTTATTGACATTTTAGACAGAGATCATTTGGATTAAGACAAAGTTGAGCTCCTTTTGTTGTATTTACCGCCTTGTACTTCACCTCCACCTATTTCTCCATTTTAATTTGCTGCATTAAACTTTCCCTCTTTGCTTCTCCTCCTCTGGGAGCAAAACTCCTCCCCATCCTTTGGGTGTCACCCCCAGACCCCAGATCTGCTCTGAAACCTCCCCCTCCTTTGGAAGGAGTCCTGAGGACGCGTCAGAACCTGTTCCCACAGCATCTCTTCTCCTCCCACACAACCTCCCGGGGCAGTTCCTGCCTCCTGCATTTCCCAGATGGGGCACAAGGGGGAAAAAAATTCTGGATTTTCCATGTATTTCATGGGAATAAGCTGTTAATTAAGCACCTTGCTTCATTTTCTATATTATTTTCCTTGCACACTCCTGTTCTTTTCAGGCATAAAACACTCCACTAAAACACAGGATAAAAAAAATGAAAGGCTGGGAATGAGTGGGATATTAAATACTCATTTAATAAATAAAACATATAAATTAAAATATTAAATTGTCACCCCAACTAAGAAAATTGCAGCTTCAGCAAGGAGACACCTATTTAATAATGTTTATTTCTTCAGGTTAAAGCCTCACATAAAAGCTTGGTGGAGCAGCAGAATATTTTTTAAGCTTGTAAATTAAAGGCATAACTCTGAAAATTAAAAAAAAAAATAAAAGGCAAAACCCCCAAGGAGGGCATTTTCTCCCAAATCCCCTTAGGTTAAAAGGGAGCTTTGACCCACAAAGATGCTGAATTTAATCTCTGGAAAAGCACATTCAAATGCTGGCAAAGTTTTAATAGTTAGAAAGGAAAGTTCCCCTAATGGTCTCTAATCATCACTTGTTGGGACTCCAATTCAATTAGGGATGGGCAGATTAAAATAACAGCAATGGAGCCACACCAAGTTCACTTCCAACAAGGATTCTGCTTCCATAGTTATCCATGAATTCCCCCCCAACCACTGCTGAATCCCCTGATTGTGCCACACATGCAAACCCAACCCTAAAACCTCGTCCCCTGATTGTGCCACACATGCAAACCCAACCCTAAAACCTCACCCCCTGATTGTGCCACACATGCAAACCCAACCCTAAAACCTCGTCCCCTGATTGTGCCACACATGCAAACCCAACCCTAAAACCTCGTCCCCTGATTGTGCCACACATGCAAACCCAACCCTAAAACCTCATCCCCTGATTGTGCCACACATGCAAACCCAACCCTAAAATCTGTTCTCAGAGCTCTCCTAAAAGTTTTTCAGAACCGAGAGACTGAAATTCA
Organism: Pseudopipra pipra; assembly: GCF_036250125.1. Lineage (NCBI taxonomy): Eukaryota > Metazoa > Chordata > Aves > Passeriformes > Pipridae > Pseudopipra > Pseudopipra pipra. The sequence continues at coordinate 338,672 of NC_087577.1, forward strand.
GAATTTCCCCGTGAATTTAAAATCCCAAACCAGCCTTGAAAACCCCCTTGCTTTCATTTCCCCCCCCCTTTCCCCAGCCTAGAAATCACCTGCAGGGAGGTGCTCCCTAAAATCTCTGCGAGCCAGAATATTTCTGCGGGGTTTAGTCCCGGTTTTAATGACAAATTCATGCAAAAGCCCAAGTAAACTCGAGGTTTTTAGAGCTGTTAAGTCAAACTTACTCAGGGAACCGGAGAGAACAAGTCAAGAGGAGCAGTAAAGGAAAGCCTGGTGTGGAGAGAGTATTTATACCCTCCCCTGGATGCCTGGAGGGGCTGAGACACCCTTTGTGTAAAGCACTTTAATTAGCCATGAAGCAAACCCTGCTGCATTTATTCCTCCTGCACTGGCAGGGATTGTTTTGCTCCCTGCTTGTGATTATCTGAAGCTGAGTTGGGAAATAACGAAATGCAGATGAGCCCTTTTCATCTTGGAGTTTCCTGCTTTCCCTCCTCTGGTTTCATTAAGAGTTATAAATACACTGAGAATTAATGAGGGTTTTGGTGGCTTATCTTGGCCAGGACACCCCTGCAAAGGGAGCTGGGATGTGTCAGCAGGGCAGGAGCCAGGGCTGAGCTTCCCTGCTGGAAGTACCAGTTACATTGAGTGTTTGTGGCCATGCCCTGATTAAACTCCAGAAAACCAGGGATTGTTTCCCATCTGATCTGACATTGGTGAGGTTTCCAGGTGTGCTCTGAAATCAGAGGAGGGATCTGCTGCACATTCCAAGGGCAAAGCCACCCCAGCCTTATCTGCTCAGTGATGCCACCGGTGCTGAAGCTGGAAATGAGGAGCTGATGGGACCCTTTCCATGATTCCTCCTGAGTGAGGGCAGGGCAGCCCAAATCCCTGGGCTGGCACTGCCATTCCCAGCAAAGCACTGCCCTGTGTGACAACCTGGCAGATTGGAGGGCTCCTTTGAAACCTCATTTCTTGGTGGCTCCAGAACATTCCTGATAAAGCTCCACAGCCCCGGGGGGTTCAGGAGGTGCCTCAGGGAATCAGGATGTGATGGATGTCATTCCAGAGGCACCACCGGGGTGGGTTTGGCTCATTTCAACGTGCTTGGCTCATTTCAACGTGCTTGGCTCTTCCATCCCAAGGGAAGAGCGAGTGGAGAGCTGGTCTCTGGGAAAACGGGTGCAGAGCACCTGCACTTCGAGAGGGTCCTTCCAGGGGCCTCTCCCTCTCTTCCCAGGGGCCTTTCCCACAGGAGGGAGCGTTTGGGGGCCTGGGAATCTCCCCCAGGAGCAGGGTTGGGTCCCTCAGTGCTGGTGGGATGATGTCCAGCCTGTTGGTACCATGTGCCAGCAGCTTTCCATGATTTAATCCCAGCAAAGTAGGATTAGCCTTGTCTGTGGCAGAGGAGCTCAAAATTCTGCTGAAAATAGTCAAGAATATTTAATATATATTTTCTTCTCCTCACAAAATTTTCCATATCTCTTGGTTCCAAAGATATCCATATATATCCATATATATCCATAGATATCCATATATATCCATAAATATCCTTATATATGCATCTATTTCCATAGCTATCCAAGATAAACATCTGTATATCTTGGTTCTAATTCTCTGGCAATTTCTTGCTGCAAGAACTTCTCCCCTCCAAGGATGATCCTCCCAAAATTCCAGTTTCAAACCATGGGTATTAAAGTACATGGAGCAAGTACAAAATTCCCCCTACCCCAACAGGGTTCTGGTGGGGCTTTCCGTGGGATTTGGGAGACCCCTGACACAACTGGGAACCAGATCCTGGCTGTTGGGGAAAAATGCAGTCCCTGAAGTCCAAACTGATGAAATCTGCTCAAAATTCTGCCATGATGTATCAATATGGGACAGACTCTTCTCTTTTCCACCCAGCTTTTGTGCTGGGCTCTGGTTCACTCAAGGGGAGTGGCTTCAAACTGAAACAGAGGAGCTTTGGGTGGGATACTGGGGAGAAATATCCCATATTGGGAAGGTAACTCCATGGCTGCCCCATCCCTGGAAGTGTCCAGGGCCAGCTTGGAGCAGCCTGGGATGGTGGAAGGTGTCCCCGCCCGTGGCAGGGAGTGGGATGAGATGATTTTTAAGGTCCCTTCCAACCCAAACCATTCCATGACTAACAAAGGGAATAAAGAGCAAACACAGACTGCAAACACCACAATACAGAACGTTAATACTGGCAGGGCCTATTAATCTGAAATTGTTTTAGAAAATTACAGCCTTGTGCAAGGCAGGGCAGGATTAAGGGTGACTCCTGCCCGGCTGAGATGGTTCCTGTGGTCAGACCAGTCCTGTGGGACTTCAGCAGTTTTGTTTGTGGAGCTGAGTCAGGAGCATCTGCTAATGAGAAAGAATCAAAGGGAAGCAGCTCTGGGGTGGCTGCTTTGCTGAGGTGGGTTTGCAGCAGTCCCTGCCCTCACTTCAAAGAGCCTCTGCCTGCTGACATCACCCCGCCAAACATTATATCAGCAACAATTCTGCCCACGAGGCAGGAGGAGCTGACACCCGGCTCCAGGTGGCTGGGCAGGGTTCCCTGGGGCTCCCAGGCTGGCCACACAGGTTTCTGCACTATCAGGAGCTCTGATCCTGCACAGGCCCTGGGTGAAAGTCCAACAATCCCAAATGGGAGGCAGCGAAGCCCAATTAGGACAACGCCAGAGATGACCTTGGTTTATCTCCCTGAAGGTGACACTGTTGCCCAAGACTGGGTGTCACCCCTGGGTGTTGTGATAGTACAACTGTTTGCATAGGCAAGGAATTAATGTGTTTGTGAAAGGTTTTCAGGCCTCAGAACATCCCCAGGGTGTTTGACTCCGCAGGGTGTTTCCAGAAAAACCTCCCAAAAGCTCAGTTCTGGCAGAAAGAGGCTGATTTTACCAATCTGCAGCTCCTGGGTCAACATGATGGGGATGGCACAGGGTGAGGGGTGGTCTTCCCCGAGAATATTTGGCAGATCAAGAGAGAAGAGGGGTTTTGGAAGGTCTGTTGGGGGGTAAAAGGAGAAATTTTCTTTTCTGAGGTTCTTGTGGAGACCTTCTCGCTTTGCAGCCTCCCAGGACCCCCAGGGGGGTGGTGGGACTGGGGTTCACTGGGTGTGCTTTGTCTTTTCTAGGGCTTAACAGACCAGAAAAATCCCCTAAATTTAGTAGGAGAGCCCAGGACTTTTGTTCACTTCTAGCTGGGATTGAACTAGATTTTGAACACTGAAAAATGACCAAGAACTGCTGGCAGGATAAACTCAGAGGAAACAAATGCTGAAGGAGCACAGAAGGAAAGGGAATGAAGGGAGTGGAGCAGGAGAAACCTCACCCCGTGCTGACCAGAGCTGAACTAAAATCTGCTGTACAGCAAGAAAAATCGAAATGCTGGGTTGGCCAGAGCAGGAAAGCAAATTAAATTATTTCAGTGACGTCAAATCCCTTTGGATTCCTGATCCCTGCGTGTTTTAATTAACCCTGTTTCTCGTTCGTAGGTGGAAACCGCAGCCCTGCAGCTCCCGAGTCAATCCTGCAACGTTCAGTCTCCCTCTGCTTGCCCCACCTGGCATTGCACAACCTGCCTCCCTTCCCTCTCCAGGGGAAGTTTGGCTTTCTCTCCCCCACCCCAAGGCTTCCTTTCACAGCACGAAGGTACCGAAGCATTTTCCCTCTCTCATGTGAAGCCCTGGGCTGAAGGGTTGTGACCCTTGACTGGGTTATAACTTTGTGCATCACTTTATCTTCCTGTGGTGACATCAGCCAGGGGACAGTCCCCCCTCGGGATCATCCCTGGGATGCTCAGCCTCACCTGTCCAAGGTGGGAAGGAGCTGTTGGCACCATCAGGGCAGGGATGGAGGTGCAGGGGTGAAGGGCTGAGCTGGCATTGCTGAGCTGGCATTGCTGAGCCCTCCTGCTCTGCAGGAGATGCTGAGGAGCCTCCACGACATCCCTTGGAAGTCCTGGCTTGGCCTTCAGCAGGATGTGCTTGAGAAGGGAATTTTTCCCCCCCGGGGCAATCCCACACAATCACCTCCAACTTTCAGGGCGATTTATGGCCTGGAAACCCGAAGTTATTTAATCAGGAACAAACCACAGGAATGTAAACAAACAAACAGGAGAATGGAGGAGGTATTTTTAGCAACCTGTGGGTGGAGCAGGGAAATCTGCTGTGAGTCATCCTGAGTCCTTGGGGTGGCTACAGGGTGAGAAATGCTGTCCAGCACAGGCCTCTGCTGCCACAGGTTTGCCCTGGAGGGGCCGAATTTAATGGAAATTTAAATGCTCCAGGGCTAGAACTAATAACGGCTGGATTAACAAAGCATCATTAATGAGGGTTTTATGCCTAATTTAAAGAGGTGTTATTACCTGAACATGTGGAATCTGATGAAATATGAGTTGATTCATCCCAGGTTTAGTGCAGGAAGAGCAAGGACAGGTTAGAGATGAGGATTTGGGTCATCCCATGTCTTTGATCCAATGTTTGGTGCAGGAAAAGCAAAGGTTGGAGCGACCTGGGCTAGTGGGAGGTGTCCCTGCCCATGGCAGGGGGTGGAACCAGACCTCTAAAATCCCTTCCAAGCCATTCCAGGACTCCATGGTGGTGGCAGCTGCTGCATTTGACTTGCTGACCTGCAATTACACAGAGCCCTCCAGGAGACACGTTCTGGGGCTGTTCAAGGCCACTGATATTCAAAACACAGGAATATTTCCTGTTCCTGCACGATGCAAACCCAGCCTGGTGCACCCAGGATTGCCCAGGGGAGGAGATGCTTGGCTTGGGATTTTCCCACACACTTAAAAAAGCACCGGGGGACGTGAGAGGCGATTCATTTAAAATTTAAAAAAGCTTCTGAGGCAAGAGAAAAAAAAAGGCACAGAACTGATCTCACGTGCGAAGCGACGCCCGAGATCTCGTCCCTGGTTCTGAGGAGCGGGAGTTGCTCAAGCCCTGCGTGTCCAAATCCAGAGGCACAGGCTGGGTTTTGCAAGGCCTGGCTTGGGTACACACATAATGAGTGTTTGTGAAGCCTTCCCAGGACTCTCTGGCTGTTGGTCCTGGAGGGATCGGGCAGGAGCCACCTGGAGCTGGGGCTGATTGATGGAAAGAGCAGCTGCAGAGTGAATTTGGGGATTCCGAGACCTCAGGTGGATAAATGTGGAGAAAAAGTCCTGGGGGCTGAGGAAGGATGTTGGAAACACTGGAAATTACAGTGGGGACACATGAACACATTAATTCTCAGCCTAAGAACTCATTAGTTTTAGCCATTGCTGCGTGTTGGCCAATACAGAGAAATATTTCCTTTGCATTGTTCAGCTGCATGTACCCACCTGGCAAATTCCACCTGGCAGATTCCACCTGGCAGATTCAACATGGCAGATTCCACCTGGCAGATTCCACAGTGTGGATTCCACAGTGTGGATTCCACAGTGTGGATTCCACCTGGCAGATTCCACCTGGCAGATTCCCCTTGCACAAGCTGTCCCAGTGTGGTGACCCAGGGAGGGTGACAGTGTCCCCAGGGAGGTGACAGTGTCCCCAGGGAGGTGACAGTGTCCAGGTCCTGCCTGGACACGTCTGGTCGGTGATTTTTGTCCCATTTTTGGGGAATAGCCTCATGAGTTGACTGGGGAATTAATCCCAGTTCTTTAATTAATAAAGGCAATCTGCATCTCTGGGCTGGGCAGGGATGAGGCACCTCGAGTGCTGTGTCCTTCACTGCCAGGGGGACACGGAGGGGCTGGAGCGTGTCCAGGGAAGGGAAGGGAGCTGGGGAAGGGGCTGGAGCAGCAGGAGAAGGGTCTGGAGAACTCCTGAGGGAGCTGGGGGGGCTCAGCCTGGAGAAAAGGAGGCTCAGGGGGGACCTTCTGGCTCTGGAATTCCCTGACAGGAGGGGGGATCCCGAGGATCCTTGTTCCCTCCCAGGGAACAAGGGACAGGAGGAGGGGAAACAGCCTCCAGCTGTGCCAGGGGAGGGTCAGGTTGGCCATGAGGAGGAATTTCCCCCTGGAAAGGGTGTTCAGGCCTTGGCAGGGGCTGCCCAGGGAGGTGGGGGAGTGCCCAGCCCTGGAGGTGCCCAGGGCAGGACTGGCTGTGGCACTGAGTGCTCTGGGCTGGGGCCAAGGTGGGGATGGATCAAAGGTTGGACTTGACGATCCTGGAGGTCTTTCCCAACCTCAGGGATTCTGGGGTTTTGCTTGGACTTTTGCTCCTGGAGGAGGTTTTCTGGTGACCCCCTTGGGAGGGGCTGGCACTGCCCCAGGCAGGGCTCAGCTCTCCAAACCAGCAGCATCCTCAGTCCAGGCAAAAGGCAGCTCAGGTGAGCTCTGAAAAAATGCAAAACTCCTGCCAATGTCCCGTGGGGATTTGGGAAATGCTGCTCTGGGGGTTGAGCCTCAGGAAAAGGTCACAAAGACACTCAGGGGGACAAAAATAAAGTGCAGAGAAAAAGGTTCACCAGGAACTGGAGGACAAGGGGAGATGGGCTCACACTGACAGAGGGGAAACACAGGCTGGATATTGGGAAGGGAATGTTCCCTGGGAGGGGGAGGCAGTGGTTTTCCAGGGAATTTGTGGCTGCCCCATCCCTGGAAGTGTCCAAGGCCACGTTGGAGCAACCTGGGACAGTGGGAGGTGTCCCTGCCCATGGATTGGAACAGGATGAGCTTTGGAGTCTCTTCCAACCAACTCGTTCTGGGATTCTGAAAAAGGAAAACCCAAAAGTGCTGCTGCAAGACAGAATTTAATGGGAATGAGAAGCTGAATATACACGAGCAAAACTCTCTGGATATAATCAAAGACTTTCAGGACTTCAGGAGGGTCCACAATGAATCCCCAGTTCCAGGATTTTGCTCTTCTTTGGTCAGAAGGATTTGGCAAAAAAATCTGCAATTACAAGTGCTTGATATTTTTGGTTTTGCCCTGGTTTGTATCCAATGAGATATAGGCAGAAAAAGAAGCTGGGAAAGCATTACATTGTGGGGCTAAGCAGAAATAAAGCAAAAGAAAGACTTACAAATACCTAATTTTAAGAAATGCCAAGTAGAGCTGGGGTTTTTTTGGGTTTTTTTGTTTGTTTGTTTTTTAATGCTGGTTCAGTAAAATTTACAAAGGAATATGAATTTAGATAAAATTTCATTTTGGAACCCAAGATTTTCAGACCTATTCTTTTGATGTATTTTATACTTTTTATTTGGAGATAAATTGATAATAGAACATCAATGTTGGCATAAAAATGAATTTATTGACACACAGTTTTACCAAACCAAGAAAATAAAAATAAAGATTTTTTTTTAGAAAATCTGGTTTCTCGGAAAATTCGGGGGTTTATTTCATCCTAATTTTGAACCAGGTCAGTGGTGAAATTTCAGTTTCTTGGAGTTTGGAAATTCTAGTCCTCGGGCAGTGCCAGGAAGCCATGGATTTATGGACTCCCCTGGGAACCTCGGGAGCTCAGCACTTCTCTAATCCATTATCCATAAACTTAGTCGGGCTCTTTAGTGCTCAGTCCTGCTTTTCAGTCTATCCACAGATATCCGTGGTGGGTTTGGGTTGGCCTGCAAGTTCTACAACAAAACAGTTGGGGTGAGTGAGGAGGAAAAGGATTAAAGTTCCCTGCACCACAAAACGACCCTGCTGAGTCCATCCGAGCGGCCCCAGAGCCAAACCTACCCCTAAACCCAAGGGCTCCCCCGGCCCCAAGGAAGCTCCTGACGTCCAGGAGGGTGGATCCCACGATGGTGTGCTGGGGGAAGGTGGTGAGCCTGGGCCCGGGGTAGATCAGGGAGTAGGGGGGCTGGTGGGGCTCCACGATGTCCACCACGGTGTCGGGGTACTGGATCACACAGGTCTCATTGCAGGTCACAGCAAAGGGCTCGGGGCACTGCAACCCCGGCAGGCAGCACCCCTGGAAGGGAGACATGGGGCAGGGCCACTCCTGGAATGGGGGAGAAAGGACACGGTGAGTCCTGCAGGACTGGGGATTAAACACCTGGAATGGGGGAGAAAGGACATGGTGAGTCCTGCAGGAATTGGGGATTAAACACCTGGAATGGGGGGAGAAAGGACACGGTGAGTCCTGCAGGAATTGGGGATTAAACACCTGGGACAGAGCCACACCTGGAATATGGGGAGAAAGGACACGGTTAGTCCAGCAGGAATTGGGGATTAAACACCTGGAATGGGGGGAGAAAGGACATGGTTAGTCCAGCAGGAATTAGGGATTAAACACCTGGGACAGGGGGAGAGAGGACATGGTTAGTCCAGCAAGAATTAGGGATTAAACACCTGGGACAGAGTCAGACCTGGAATGGGGGAGAAAGGACACGGTTAGTCCAGCAGGAATTAGGGATTAAATAGCAAGATTTAAAAGGTAAAAGGGCTGCACGACGGGTAGGGGGGGATTTGGGAAATGGGGGAATTGCAAAGGGTCACTGGGGGAGTTATAAAGGGCAGTTATGGGAATTATAAAGGGTAGAAGCGGGAGTTGAAAAGGGCAAATGGAATTACAAAGGGCAAATGTGGGAATTACAGAGTGGAAATAATTCAGGTGAGAATTTTGTCCAGTTTAGTTTTCAAGCTGGTAACTCTTCTCCTTCCCAAGAAACCCTTTTGAACTCCATTGCTTCAGTATCTGATGGTATTTTCCAGCCCACCACTGTTTTCACGCTAAAAATCCCTTGTCCTGTTCCTTCTCCAGGGTTTTCAGTGTGTGGCACTGCTCTGTCTCACTCCTATTAATTGAAAGCCACAACTCCCAACCCAATTCCATATTTTAAACTTGGATTTTAATCCTCACTGCCCTGGCAAGAGCAGAACCCCCGGGGGAGAAGCTCCTTCCCTCCTCTCACCTGGTTCCAGGTGGAACAGAATGATCCAGGCTGGAGACCCACCCATCTTTTATTGGGCTCATTACAGATCATCTGAATATTTGAAATCACACAGCTCTTTAAAACCCAGCCTGATATCCAGGCCAGATTTTTCTGGGCATTGTTTAATTACAGATTGCCAGGCCCTCCTTGCCCTGGATTGTGCCCACACTAATTGGGTGAGGAAAACAGTGGGGGAGAGGGATAATTCCCTTTACTTTGCCTTTGTGAAACTGGTGGGGAAGGAATTAAGGGCTGGCAAAGGGTGGGCTTGGACTGATTTCCTAAAGAAGTCCCTACATTTACCCCAGGACTCTGGGGGAGAGAGAAAATTTGTGTCTCCCTCTGAATATCCCATTTTAACCTTCTAAAATCCTCAGGGCTTCCCCTTCAGCTTTCCCCAAGTGATTCGAGTCGCCTTGGACTCAGAGGCAGGAAAAGGCACCACAGAACATTGTCCCAGCCAAACAGCTGGAATGGCCAATTCTGGCTTGGGGAAAGGAATTGCTGCCCCAGATTGCTCCCAAAGCTGGGATCCTGGAGTGGCCCAAGGCAGACAAACAATCTGCCAAAGCTCATCCCAGTGCTCAGGAAAAGAGGTGAAGGAGGAGCACTTGGGTTGCTCCTTCTGGGTTTGGAATTCAGCCCTAAAAATGAGACCAGCTGAAATAAACTGGTTTATAAAAATAAACCCACTCAAACAGGGCCAGCAGTAAAGTGGCTTTTTTTTAGTAAGAAAAATCTGTGCAGGATTTTGAAAATATTCAGGCCAAGTTCTCCAGCTGTAGGAAGACACCGGAGCCTCCTTGAAGGCAGCTGAGGAGGAGATTTAAATTAAAAATTAATGCTTAAAATTGTAATTTCTTTAATGAATCTGGGTCTTTAGAATATGAAAGGAGCACTTGCCACTGTAAAATTACTGAGACTCTTCAGAATTCTGAGGGAGTTTTCTGTCGTGTCCCTGCTTTAAATGAACACCAACAGCTCAAGCTCTGAAGAACAGAACTTAAATTGACTTAAAACTGAAGGACAACAGAAAGGATACTTCTGGAAAAAAACCACCCCTTTGCCATTTCAGAAGCTTAACCTCTGATTTGATATTTAGCCAGCAACAATAATTGATTTAAAAGGCAATAATTGATTCAAAATTGACTTACCCGGATCACCAAGGAGAAGAGTTAAAGACAAGTGATTAGGAGGGTTCTACGTAGCAAATGCTTTTATACACTTAGTCAAATGGCCTGGAGGATGTGACACCCTTTTTGCATGAAGTCTTAATTAGTTGCAAAACAAACTTTGCTGCATGCATAACTTCTGCAAGTAATGAAACTGTTTTGCTCCCTGTTTGTGTTTGTTCCCTCTCGGACCTTCCCAGGGCCGAGGCCGTGGCCCAACCTCCAGGCAGGAGCCCCTGAGCCCCTTCCTGGGCCAAAAAGGGCCTGAGCTGCTTCTGAAAGCACAGTTCAGTCGTGGCAGGGCTCCAGCAGGGCTGCTGGCCTTTGCATGATGCTCTTCCCTCTCAAATTCGGGCTGGGAAAGGGATTCAGGGGAGTAACAGCAGCAGCTTTGCCTGGCGGGAAACAGCTTTTTATATTTTTGTCATTTCCCAGTTTTGTCCAGTGTGGAGGAGATTTTTTTATTCTGAAACGCCTTTAAATGTAAACCTGCACAGTTTATATCCATAGAAACTTATATAGTTTAAATCCACAGAAACCTCTATAGTTTATATCTATAAAAACCTATATAGCTTATATCCACAGAAACCTCTATAGTTTATATCCAGAGAAACCTCTATAATTTATATCTATAGGAACCTGTGGGTACCCCTCTCTGTGGCTATCCAAGGATAAGGAGAACAACTCAATAAACACTGAGCCATTTTCCCAGTGCCATTGAACCCCCCTGGGCAGAGTCAATCCCAAAGGAGGAAGCTCTGCCTTGTCCCCCCCAGTCTTTACAAACGGGGCTCGTGTAGGATTTGAGGAGCATCTGGGTTTGTTTCTGGCTCTGGTCTGACCCTGTTGCAATGAAAGGCACATCAACACCACCCACGTTCTCCTGTCCCTGACTCCAAGTGGAGTCACAGAGTCACAGCTTGTTGGGTTTTCTGTTTTTTGGGGTTTTTTCCCCTCCCTCTAGTTTTTGACCAGGTTGTAAAGGACAATATTATAGGAAAGGTTCTGCTCTGAGACTGGTGTTTCCATCCAGGCCCTGTTTTTCTGTGACTGAGGGAGGAAAAAACAGCACTCAAGAAATAGCTCTGTCCTGATGAGAACTTAATTTAACACAGGTTAGAGACGTGAGTTCAATATAAAACCAGTAAATTATTGGAGAAAATGGGTGTGGGCACCTTGACAACATTTTTATGAGGGACCCAGACACGTGGATTTAAAAGGGTTTTTGTAAAGAGGGAAATCAATATGGCAGAAAAATTCTAATAAAGGGGAGGAAAATCAGGAGTCCCGTGGAAACAGATTTCTGAAGGAGCCACCAGTCAGAGCAGCCAGGAGGGTTTTGGGATAACAGTCTCCTCCTGCCTCGCCAGCTCATAAATCAGAAACAGTTTGATTTAACACATGAAAAGGTGTTGTTAATTTAAATCTCGTTGTCCTGCAGGGATGGGGCTCACTCACCTGGCTGGGGACACTTCACAGGGCCAGTGCAGGTCCCCGTGCTCAGCCCCGCTGCACAGAGCTCCATCTGCATAAATCCCAGGAAACCTTTTGTTCCCGACTTCCCACAAAGGCTTTTGCCTTAGGACCCCTCTGGAGCTGCAGGTGATTTATGCTGGGAGGGAAAACTGCGGGTAAATAATAATTAGGAGCAAAGGAATCCTCGTCCCGGTTTGCAGGGCGAGGGAGGGAGGGAAGGAGGGGAGGGAGGCAGCTCCTCTCCTGGCACCTCTCCCCGGGAATAGAAACCTTGGGACAGAGGAAGGAGGATTCCTGGCAGCCTTGGGTGGCGAGGAGGTCCCAGGGTGGATTTGAGACCAAGTTTAGTGTGGGGTTGAAGCGTTTTGGCACTGGGGTGACTAAGAGAAGTGGCCCAGCTGGGAGGATTGCCCTGCTCAGGGTGGGAGCTGTTTTCTTTATTTATTCCTGGCTGTTTCTCCAGAGTGCTGGAGGTGCCTCCTGGCAGGGGCAGAGATGCACCAGCTGCTCTGGGGAGCTGAGGATCTGGGGCTGAAACACCTTATTGCATCAAACTGACATTTGGCTTTAATTTGTTAAATGGGAGAGGGCAGGTTTAGATTAAATATTGGGGGTCAATTCTTTACTCTGGGGTGGGGAGGGTTGCCCAGAGAAGCCGTGGCTGCCCCATCCCTGGAATTGTTCAAGTCAGGTGGGAATATCCTGAGATTTACCCCTAATTAACCTGCCTAAGCCCTGCTCTGCCACTGAGGAGCTGTGGAACACTGAAGCTGTGCAGGAGGGTTATTTCAGCTGAAAATTTGTATATAAACAGACAGGGGCACTAATAAATAGTTACATGTTTTTATTTTCGTGTGGTGAGGTTTCAGTTCAACCACTCAACACTCCTTTTAAAGAAAACAATTGATTGTGTTTATATGAAATACACACAGCCTGCTGCTCACAAGCCAAGTGAAGATAAACCTTAAACATGAAGGTAAAATAAAAATTCCATTTTTTAACTGACTGCAAACCACCCCAGGCCCTGTTCTTGGGGAGGAGAGCATCGTGTGCAGTAGATCCCTTAATTAATTACTGCAGTTGCCCCAGTGGCTCAGTTTTATGGTAAAGCAAAGCCACCTTTTTGGGCACTCCATAAAAATGCTCCTTTGCCCTTCCCTCCCTGCTGGACTTTCCGTTGCCTTTGGCACATTTTAATTCCAGTTATTATCTGGGTTTAATAGCGAAGCACAGAAGCTGAATGAACTGTCAGAGGTCACTCAGGGAGCAGAGGGAGCAGCCTGGAGTGGAGCAGCCTCTCCTCACTGCCATTTATCACATCAGGGGTAATTGGGAGCTCAGCAGCCCTTTGAAGTCTTACCTGGGGTTCCATTGCCTGCCCCAGCACAGGCAGGAGCCCTCGGCCAGGAGCAGCTGATTAGGCCTGAGAAACAAAGGAGGAGGATTTCCTCCCTGCTGCAGATGCCACAGGGATTAAGGGAGGGGCTGGGAGTGCTTCTGTGTCCTGAAATGGCTTTTCCAGCTTGGCCCAGGGAAGCTCTGCCAGGCAGGGAGTGAACACAGCCCCGAGTCTGAATTCCTGAAATCTGAAGAGCCCCCAGTTCATTCCCATCTGCCAGAGCTGCTCCAGGAAATCATGGGATGGGTTGGAAGGGTTTCCAAAAACCCTCCAGTGCCACCCCCTGCCAGGGGCAGGGACACCTTCCCCTACCCCAGGTTGCTCCAAGCCTTGGACACTTCCAGGGATGGGGCAGCCACAGCTTCTCTGGGCCTCCCAGGGCAGAAATTCTTCCTAACAGCCTGCTCACAGTGGATAGTGAACACTGACTTCTTTACATTTTCCCCTTTTCCACAAGACAAAAAAAGTGCCAGGTTTTCCAAAGCTGCTTAAAGTGCTTAAAGCACAATCCCTAATTAAATCCCATGGCTTTGTTTATGTGTTTCGAAACTTAAACTGCCACTTAAGAAATCTGCAATTACTGCAAATTACTGACTATGGAGTAATGATCTTCAGTAAAAAAAATAATACCTTTTTAATGAAAATCCTGCATCAAAAATCATCCCTTAGGTAATGGTTGGTTCCCAAGGAACAATTGCCTCCATGCGGATTTAGCTGCTTTTCTGAAACACAAAAAGGGGAGGGGGGAAATAAAGAAAACAAGTAAATAATAAGAACAGAAATAGGAGGCCCAAACTGTGGGAATTTTCTTAAATTAATTGGAATATTAAAGAAGCCTTTTGTGTGTGAGCTCCTAATTAGCTTCCCAGATTGGCTGTTTTTTTAAGTCCTGCATTCTCTCTGTGATGGTCAGGCTGGTCCCATCTGCATGTTTGCATGTTTTCTGACCTCAGTGCATGACTCGAGAAGGTCCATCAGTAACCTTGACACGTCTCTCAGGGTGACTTTCCAGGCCTGTTTTAGAGCTCTGCAATCCTGCTGGATGCCTGAAAGATGACAATGAGCGTTTTCCGTGGATAACTCATTAATGGCAGTTTGCAAAGTGCTCTGAAAAGCCTCCGATGTGAAACCTCCTCGGGCTGTTCCCGGTGCCTGGAGCTGCCCCGGGGGCTGTGCAGAGGGTTCGGCTCTGCGGGACCAGCTCAGGAGGGGAAGAGCCACTGACCGAGCGAGTTCATGAAGAAACGAGAACAGAAATGAGACACGAAATGCTGTTCAGAGAAAGGGGGTGGAACACGGAGGCTTTTCCCTGCTGGAATCTCCCAGCCTCTCATTCCGTGGTGCCCCAGCAGGGCACAGAGGAAAGGCTGGGGAATTGGGGTCGTTCTGCCCGGGCAGAAATAGGTGGTTTTGTGCCTCAGAAAAGGACATTTCTGGCCGTGCTCACCCTTCCTGAGGGACCGCGTGTCCTTCCTCACTCAAGCTCTGCTTATTTGGGTGTCAAGCCCAGTTAAAGGCTCTGTCCCTGAGGATCGGGGGAAGAGCTGCAGCCACCAAGGACGCCACAAACCCCGTCCCCAGGTAGCCCATCCCTGGGCTGCTGTGCCCAAACCTGCAGCTCAGCCCAGGGGACGAGCAGGGAAAGTGCGTGAGCTCTGCCCTTCCCCGCAGACAGAACCCCTGCCTGCAGTTGTTTACCTGCTCCTCGTTGCTCCTCTGACGGAGCAGTAAAAATCCTCCTCTGCAAAGCCTCCCAAACGCTGAGCTGGGCTGGAGGGAGCCCCGAGGGGAGACTCTTATCAGGAGCTCGGCGTCCTCCCCATCAGCTGCCAGTGCCAGGTGCTCATTAATGGTCCTGCATTCCCGGCGCTGGGTGATTATTCCGCCGTGCTGCTGGCTCCAGGCACCCGGCAATTGAGAAATAAAACCCCTCTAAGATAAACAGAGCAAAGCCTCGGCTGTCACTCCACTGATCAGCTCATAACCAGGTCAGGGTTCTTGGCTCATCATGCCTTTTCTTTTTTTTTAATTTCCTACACAGTTTCCATATTAAATCCCACTAATTGAATGGATGGAATCATTTACTATCTCAGGGAACCTTCGTCCAAGGGGATGCAAATGGACTCCCCCCATGGCTTTGGGTGTGTTTGCCTCTCAGAGGAGGGATTACAGGAAACCACGGAATCATGGAATGCTTTGGTGGGAAGGGACCTTAAAAATCACTTTGTTCCACCCCCTGCCACGAGCAGGGACACCTTCCACTGTCCCAGGTTGCTCCAGCCTGGCCTTGGACACTCCCAGGGATCCAGGGGCAGCCACAGCTTCTCTGGGCACCCTGTGCCAGGGCCTCCCCACCCTCCCAGGGAAGGATTCCTTCCCAATATCCATCTAACCCTGCCCTCCCTGTCACTCTGAACCCACCCCCTTGTCCTGCCACTCCAGGCCCTTGTCCAAAGTCTCTCCCCACATTCCTTGTAGCCCCTTCAGGTCCTGGAAGGCCACAGTCAGGTCACCCCAGAGCTGAACAATCCCAATTTTCCCAGCCTTTCCTGCCAGCAGAGCTGCTCCATCCCTCTGCTCAGCCCCTCTGCAGTGGCTCCAGCAGCTCCAGGTGCTCCCTGGGCTGTTCCCCAGGGCTGGGGCAGCTCTGCTGGGGGGGGACAGTGTTGGAAAATCCACATTCCCACCTTATTTATTGCCCGGTGCTGCTGCATTAAACACTCCCCAGAATTCGAAGGAGCTGGGGGTCTGCCCCAGAAGTTTTACTGGAAGGTTGTTGTGCCACACAAAACCACTTTTCCATGAAAAGATCACCAGCCCTGGTTTGGGAGGCGGTTCAGGGAGTGGCCTCAGCTGCCCAATCTTGACCCAGTGACAGAACTACTGAAATTTTGTCACAGACCTGCAATATTTACATAGTTTGTGCCCTCTGTGTGTCTCAACCATTAATGAATATTTGGGACTAACTTTGAAGTTCTTCCCTTGAAAGGAGCCAAAGGAGAAGCTTCCCTGTTGTTGCCCAGCCCTGGGGACCCGCAGACAGACACACCCGGGTGGCTTCTGACTGTGGAAAGATCAGGATTCTGATACTGGTTGGGAGGAAACTTGGAGTGGAAGGTGCTTTTTTAATGAAAAAAAAATATTTTCTAAACCCAATTCCATTATTTGTGGGCTCACAGAAGGGTTTGGGGTTAAAAGGACTTTTAAAGATCTTCTAATTCCACCCCCTGCCCGGGGCAGGGACACCTCCCACTCCCCCAGGTTGCTCAATGTCCTGTCCAGCCTGGCTTTGGATTGATCACATCCTGGAACTGATCACTTCTTCAGCCCCAATAATTACAGGATGCCCTCCCAGTTAATTTGGTTCCTGAATCCTTAAAAAGAAATAAAACATTTATACAAATGAAATCCCAAATCTGTGGGATGATGGGCAGAAACTCCACTGGTTGAACAATTTTATCCCTTCACAGGCAATTTAATCCTTGTTTTGCTGCAATCACGACACATTAAACTCTGCTTTAATGAATGAAATGAAACAGAAATGGTTCAGGGTGCAAAAATTCAAGCTGCAGACTTTCTTCCTTTGGTCAGCCAAAATTACCCCCTCAGATGACTTGACTGTGGTTGGAATGACTGTTTGCTGCTCCGAGTGAAACATTTGGGTTTCTGTGTTTGGGTTTGGGAACAAATAAACCCAAATTATGTGCCCCGTGTTCCCAATTGCTCTCATTCCTTTGCAGAGCTGTCTGAATACTCTTAAGTGGATGTTCTGGCCACCAATTGTGGTGCCAGGACACAAAACCCTGGCTTAGGCCAGCCCTAATTAGGCCAGGGACACAACTTGCCCAGTGGCCCGTGTCCAACAGCGGTTGCTGAGTGGTTTGTTCCCACTGAGGAACATTCCAGCTCCTGGTGGAAAAAGGGAGGGAAAAACCACTCCCTGAGACTTTCCAGGAGTTGCTCTGCGGGTCAGAGGAGGAATTATTCCCAAATATTACTTGAAAAAACAAACATTTTTAAAAACTCTGATGGTGTTGGGAATTTAAAGTACTTGGAGATGCTACAAAAGTTGAAGGGAGTGACATAATAAATATAAACCATGAGAGGGTTTCTGGAATAAAATGGTTGATGGTGACTGCAAAACTAAAAAATGGGTGCCATGGAGGGTTTGTGACCTAATTAGGCTTTTATCTAAAACAAAACTTGGTTCTCAATGAGAGGTTCAAACCAGACATGTGGTGCATGACACAGAGAAAAACACCTGGAACTGCATTTGTGCAAAACATGCAAATGTTCCCAATCTGCAGCTCTCTGGGGTGAGTCTGGCAGCATTTTAATTTTGATTTGGAAATGGCCCTCAGACAGACAAGCCAGTGACTAAACTGAGAGGCAGAGGAGGAAAAACACGTTGCTTTCCAAGCAGATCACCATAAATGTCTAAATTACCTGCACCGACAACGCTGGGCACGGAAAGCGTTTGATCTCTAATTAAGGCACAGAAAACAAGGCTCTGGGCTGGAAGGGGGATGCCACCAGCATGGAAACGGGGAAGGAGCATTGCAGCACCAAATCAAAGCCTCTTTCAGGAGCAGGGAGTGTTTTCCATGCAAGATGAGCTTGGTAAACACGTGGGGAGGGTGCCCTGGGCTGTGCTGGGCTCTATAAAACCCGGCCAGCTGCAGGTCCCTCATCCACTTCTCCTGCCTTCTCCTCCTCGGTGAACCAGGTGAGCTGCAGGAACCTTCCCCTGTTCCTCTTCTCTGTCCCTTTTCTCTTTCCCCTCTGGTCTCAGTGCAGCTTCTCCTGAGACCATTTCTGTTCTCTCTTGTTCCACACTCTCAGTTCCCTGCCACCGTTCTGGGGGTGGGAGAAGCTCTGGGGCTTTCACTGCAGGGACCCCTTCACTACCAAGTCACTTTACTGTTCCTTCCTCCCTGTTCAGGCTGTGCCTGAACACCAACCTGTGCCTTTTTTGACAAGAAACCTGCCTCTCACGCTCTGCCCGTGCTGTCCCTGCCCTCTGTGCCAGGTGTGCCACCCCCAGCCATGTCCTGCTACGACCTGTGCCGTCCCTGCGGCCCCACCCCGCTGGCCAACAGCTGCAACGAGCCCTGTGTGAGGCAGTGCCAGGACTCCCGGGTGATCATCGAGCCCTCGCCCGTGGTGGTGACGCTGCCCGGGCCCATCCTGAGCTCCTTCCCCCAGAACACCGCCGTGGGCTCCACCACCTCCGCCGCCGTGGGCAGCATCCTGAGGGAGGGAGGAGTGCCCATCAACTCCGGGGGCTACGGCCTGGGCAGCCTTGGTGGCCTCGGTGGCTACGGCCTCGGTGGGCGCTACTGTGGCCGGAGGTGCCTGCCCTGCTAAAGCCTGAGCCCAGCGAGGGCCTCGCCCAGGGAGCCCAAAGCCGGACTGAGGATGGAGCTGCTGGCCAGCGCTCGCCCAGGGCTTTCCTCCTGCTGCCCAGGAGGGAGGCAGAGGTGGCCAGCTGATGTCTCGTGCTTGTCCTGCTCTCTTTGCTCCTCGGGAGCCCCTGTTGTCTCTGCCCTGCTGTGCCGGGGGTCCCTCCTGCCTCCAGCGCAGCGGGGTCCTGCTCCTGGCGCTCTGCCCGGGGGGGTGGGAGGCAGACGTGTGTCCCACTGCTGGGCAGGGCTGCCTGACTGGGGCCCTGCCAGCCCTCCCTGCTTTGTTTCTGTCTTTAAAGCCATTAAAATTTTTGCTGCATTGTACCTTGAGTCTCCTGGAGTTCCTTCAGTGCTGGGATGTGCAGCCGAGCTGCTCCTGGGGAATTGGGGTGCCCTGGGGGGGATTGGGTGGGTGGTTAAAGGCCACTGATGGCCACTGGTCACACCTGGGTGAGCTGAGCACCCTCCAGGTGTGTGGGGATTGGAGGAGCCACAGGGCAGGGGAGGGTGTGTGGGACTGTGTGAGGTGACCACGAGGTGCCCCAGGGGACACGGGAGCCAGGAGGGAGGTTGGTCACTGGCTCCCAGTTGATGAGGCAAAACACTGACCTGGTGAAAGATATTTCTGTGCAGGCTGACACCTCCTTTGAAACTCATTAAAATGTGCACAACATTATGTCCTGAGTCTCCTGCAGTTCCTTCAATCCTGGGATGTGCAGCCAAGCTGCTCCCTGGGGAATGTGATGCCCTGGAGGGGAACTGGGTGGGTGGTTAAAGGCCAGTGATGGACCTTTCTCCCCCCTGGATGTGCTGAGCAACCCCAAGGACCAGAGGCACTGGATGAGCCATGACATAGAGGGTGTGTGGTGTGGGTCACTGTGCCAAGGGTGACCACGAGGTGCCCCAGGGGACATGTGAGCAAGAAGGGAGGTTGGTCATTGGCATCCAGTTGATGAGCCAAGCCATGGACCTGCTGGAAGATGTTTCTGTGCAGGTCAACACCCACCTGCCCAAGGCTGTGATTGTCTGTTACCACCTGGAATTGGTCCTGCCCCTCCCCTCCTCCAAGCACATCTTCCAAACCCTGGGCCAGAGGGAGCCCCCAGGAGCTGAAGGGATGGTGGCACCTGGGGCAACTGAGTAAAGGGGAAGTGAGTCCTCTGCCAGAGGAGAAGGTGATGAGGAGGGTGGGGGGACATGAATATGGGGGGGGTGACACACAGGAATCATCCCCCCTCATCCCAAAGGGATGAGCAGTGTCAGTGACACGTCCTGGGCACTGTTCCTGGGGTTAGAAGGGAGCAGGAGAAGCATCTGATCCCCCCCGAACAGTCCTGTGGGCAGAAGCATTAACTGGTGAGGAGTCATTCCCTGTGTGTCACTGTGTCCTGAAGGGACAGGAGCCTGGAGCAGATGGGCAGCAAATGCTCCAGAAATGCCACTCAGCTGCTGTGCACCCTGGAGCTGCAGAGGTCACCAGCAGGGATCCTTTGGTCCCTCCAACCTGCCCTTCTGTCTCCAGTCTGGGGATCCTGAGGGCCTGGGATCCCAGCAGCCCAGGTCTCTGTCCCTCCTTCCCAGCCAGGCAGTGCTTTGGTCCTGCTGCTCTGGCTGTACTTGAGGGAGAGCAGAAAGCACCTTTTGTTCTCTGCTCCTCCATCTGTCCTTGCAAAGACTCCTGAGCAGGGCTGGGTGTCCTGTGGAATTCCTGCCAAGGCTTTGGCCACGTGCCATGGGTTGGGATGTGCCAAAGCAGTATCTGTGGCAAACCACGGGCAGAAAGAAGGACATGAGTCCATTGGGCAGGATGTGCCTTGGTCACAGGGATGGCTCCAAGTCAAGGAGGTGCCTTCAGCCCAGAGTGCTGGGAGGGGAACCTTTGTCCTTGACCACTGATAATTGTCTGCTTAAGGCAGATTGGGATGAAGGAGGGGAGGAAAAAGGCAAAAGAAGCAGCAAACTTGTGCTGAGATCAAAGCTGGGTCTCAAAGAGAGTCTAAAGCCCAAGAGCAGAGGAGCCCTGCCCAGAAAGGCGATGCCTAAACCCGAGTGAGTGAGCCCAGCCTGAGAGCAGGTGAGGGCTGGTGCCGACCCTCAGAGGTGATGTCCAGGCTGAAGCCTCAGGGGGATGAGGAGCCTGACCCAATTTGTCAGGAAAGAGTTTAAAGTGAGGCCCTGGAGGGCAAGGACTGGCACCACCTGGTCAAGTGGGACACTCCTCAGCCCCGGCTGCGTCACCCCCTTCGTGCTGACGTCTCATTTTCCTTGGGAACATTTTGGCCTCTAATAGTGTCACTTGAAAGGAGCCTGGGAGGCTCCTGGGCCCGGCAGGGCCGGGGAAATGAAAAGGCAGCGTTGCAGGGCAAAAATAAAAACACTAATTTTTTTTAATTGGGCTGTTTTGCATGGGAGATGAGCTTGGTAAACACGTTCCATGTGCAAAGGTGCTTCTGGGCCCGGGGCTGTGCGGGGCTCTATAAAAGCCCGTCCGACTGCAGGCTCCTCATCCACTTCTCCTGCCTTCTCCTCCTCGGTGAACCAGGTGAGCAGCAAGAGCCTTCCTCTGCTTCTATTCTGTGTCTTTTTTCTCCTTCTCTTCTGGCTTCCTCTGGGTCTTTACCTCAGGTCTGTTTTGCTGAGACAGCGGGTGCTCATCTCTGTTCTCTTTGCCACACTGGAGGGAGCGGGGAGAAGGTCTTGGCCGTGCTTGTGGGGCTCTTTTGGGGACTGCAACACCTCAGGTTCTCTTCTTCCCTGTTCAGACTGTCCTTTCTCTCCCAGTCTGTGTTTCCTCCTCCTGAGCAGGATCTCAGGCCGTGCCTCACGCTCTGCCCGTGCTGTCCCTGCCCTCTGTGCCAGGTGTGCCACCCCCAGCCATGTCCTGCTACGACCTGTGCCGTCCCTGCGGCCCCACCCCGCTGGCCAACAGCTGCAACGAGCCCTGTGTGAGGCAGTGCCAGGACTCCCGGGTGGTGATCCAGCCCTCGCCCGTGGTGGTGACGCTGCCCGGGCCCATCCTGAGCTCCTTCCCCCAGAACACCGCCGTGGGCTCCACCACCTCCGCCGCCGTGGGCAGCATCCTCAGCGAGTCCGGGGTCCCCATCAACTCCGGGGGCTACGGCCTGGGCAGCCTTGGTGGCCTCGGTGGCTACGGCCTCGGTGGGCGCTACTGTGGCCGGAGGTGCCTGCCCTGCTAAAGCCTGAGCCCAGCGAGGGCCTCGCCCAGGGAGCCCAAAGCCGGACTGAGGATGGAGCTGCTGGCCAGCGCTCGCCCAGGGCTTTCCTCCTGCTGCCCAGGAGGGAGGCAGAGGTGGCCAGCTGATGTCTCGTGCTTGTCCTGCTCTCTTCTGCTCCTCGGGAGCCCCTGTTGTCTCTGCCCTGCTGTGCCGGGGGTCCCTCCTGCCTCCAGCGCAGCGGGGTCCTGCTCCTGGCGCTCTGCCCGGGGGGGTGGGAGGCAGACGTGTGTCCCACTGCTGGGCAGGGCTGCCTGACTGGGGCCCTGCCAGCCCTCCCTGCTTTGTTTCTGTCTTTACACTCATTAAAGTTTGTGTTGCATTATATCCTGAGTCTCCTCGTGGTCCTTTGCTCCTGGGACTCCCAGCTGAGTTGCTCAGGGGGAAATCACAGAATCACCATTGTTTGAGGTTGGAATACACTTCTGGAGGTTTTCTGGCCCAGCCTGGCTCATGTAGGGCCACATGGAGCCAGTTGCTGTAGGTTCAGGTGGCTCTTTGGTATCCCCAGGGCTGGAGTCCCCACCGTGTGCTCCATGTGTGTCAGTCACAGTGTTCCTGTGCTCCAGTGTCACTGTCAGTGACATTATCAGTGGAACAGTGCTTCCTGAGGTTCCACTGGAGAATTCTGACTGTCCTTTTGTGTCCTTTTCTGCTCCTCCTTTCAAGGGGCAGCACTGACAAGATCCAAACTCCTTCCTCTTTGGATTTAAACCCATTACTAAGCCCTTCCCCCTGCCCCCAGCCTGCTCTTCCCAGCTCTCAGTCTTTCCTCACGTGTGTGTGATGCTCCAGCCCCTTCATCAGCCCCGTGGTCTTTCCTCTGACTTGTTCCAGTTTGTCCACATCTCCCTTGCACTGAGGAGCCCAGAACTGAAGGGGGAGGAACAACCCACTAAAGCATCCCAGGGTCCAACAGCAAACGTGACCCCACCCAGGGAAAAGGGGTGGCTGAAAGGATGTGGGGCACTTGTATCCTTTTGGAGGGTTTTAGAGTGGGTGTCCCACTGAAATGGTCACCTGGAGGGGACTGTCCTGTGCAATGACAAAGTGATCAAAGTCACCCACATCCCTTTGTCCTGAACACCAGACTCGTGTCTCCCAGAAAACCCCGTGGCGCCTTCCGTGGCTCCCAACCTGTGTGTGAGGTGTGACAGGAGCCCAAGGGGTTGTGACCCTTCCCTTCTGCCCCCAAGGCACCCCTTGGTGCCCTCCCCTCCCCTTCTGAAGTTGTCAGAGGCGCTGGCAGAGCTGCACAAGCACAGGGAGTTCATGGGACCTGCAGCTCATGACACGTGTGAGGGCATTCAGCAGGTCCCTCTGTGCCCCCTGCACAGCAGGGGAAGGAAAGAAAGGAACTCTCCAGGATGAGACATCGAGTCTTCCACCCCAGACTGCAAAACCACTGATGGGGGCGGGAGTAACATCACTCCTGGGTCAAGTTCACAGAATCAAAAACTGCAGAGTCACAGAATCACAGAGTAACAGAGTCACAGAGTCACAGAACCACAGTCACAGAACCACAGTCACAGAACCACAGAATCACAGAACATGCTGAGTTGGAAGGGACCCACAAGGATCAAGTCCAATCCTTACCCCTGCACAGGATCAACCCCAAGGATGACACCATGAACTTGTCGTGTAGTTGGTGATGCAGAAGAGGACAAGGTGCTTGTCCAAGGTGCTTGTCCCACATCTTCTGTCCTCCAGGGGTGATGTTTTGCCCTGTGCCTCCTACTCTTGCTTCAGGTAGAGTGAGGGTCACTTCTTGTGCTGTCCCATAACCTGTGGGAGCCCCTGCAGTGCCTTCCCCCACGGCTGGAAGGAGAGCACTGTCCACAACTTCCTCAGGGGGGGCAGAGGAGGGGCATCACCAACCTCTGCTCTCTGACCAGGGACAGCACCCAGGGAATGGCCTGGAGCTGTGCCAGGGCAGGGTCAGGTTGGACATCAGGAGAAGGTTCTTCCCCCAGAGGGTGGTTGGGCACTGCCCAGGTTCCCCAGGGCAGTGGGCATGGCCCCAAGGCTGCCAGAGCTCCAGGAGGGTTTGGACAATGCTCTGAGGGACAGGGTGGGATTGTTGGGGTGTCTGTGCAGGGCCAGGGGTCGGATGGATGGTCCTTGTGGGTCCCTTCCAGCTCAGGATATCCCAGGATTCCCTGAACAGCAGCTGCTGTCAGCAAACCCCCCCTAAAGCACCCGCATGAACACTCAGGATCCGAGCTGGCAGCAGGAGAACTGGGGGGTTCCAAGACCATTCCAGGGAGGGAAGGCAGAGTCTGGGAATGATGAGAGAGTGCAGAGCCTTCAGGCAGCCCCTCACCATCAGTGCTGCCTGTGGGATGGGCCAGCTGGGAGCTGCATGTCTGAGTGTGCCGAGGTGCTTGGCAGTGGAACCAGTGATCTCGATGTCTGCTTGCCTCCAGTGTTTTCCCAGCCCAGGAGTCCTTCTGAGGAGTTTTGATGTCTCATGGAGAGCTTTGCAAGCTCTTTCCACTGCCTGTTATTGAGTCAGGGTGTAGGCCCACAGAAGTGGTTTGTAGAGCTGGGGATGGAGAAGTGCTGGAAAGCTCCAACACTGATATTTGGTGCTGGGTGGAGGTGGTGGAAGGAGACTCAGTGTGGAGAGGACTGTCCCTGCTTTTCAAACATCCTTCTCCTGCTGATTGGAGAATCCTGGGGGGTCTCCAATGAAGGCAAGGAAGGGAGAAGAGCATATGGATTTCTCTTGATGTTGAATTCCTGATTCTGAAACCTTACAGAGTGTCCAAGATGACAGGGAAGTTTACACCCAGCCCTGCTGCAGTTGGGTATTCGCTTAAGCAATGGATGTGGTGACTCCTGCCACAGAAAACACATTTTAAGCCTGGCCTATTATTTTAGAGTTGCCAGAAGCCATGCCCTGTTCATTATGAGAAGCCTCTCCCGCAGGGCAAAGGGCCTGGACTCACCTGGAGAAATGGGACACTCAGCACCCGCTGCCTCATCTGCCCGTGCTGACGTGTCCTGGCCCCTGGGAACATTTTGGCCTCTAATAGTGGCACTTGAAAGGAGCCTGGGAGGCTGACTGGGCATGGCAGGGCCAGGGAAATGAAAAGGCACTTTGCAGTGTTCCCATTTCTGTAATTGGGATGTTTTGCATGGGAGATGAGCTTGGTAAACACGTTCCATGTGCAAAGGTGCTTCTGGGCCCGGGGCTGTGCGGGGCTCTATAAAAGCCCGTCCGACTGCAGGCTCCTCATCCACTTCTCCTGCCTTCTCCTCCTCGGTGAACCAGGTGAGCAGCAAGAGCCTTTGCCGCCTTCTTGTCTTTCTCCTCTTTCTGCTTCTCTTCTGGCCTCAGCTCTGGCCTTGCCCCGTGCAGCTCTTGCTGAGAGCTTTGTGCCTGGATCTGCTCCCGAGCTCTCTGTTTGGTGGGAGGAGGTGGGAGAAGGTGTTGGGTTCTCTTTGTAGGGAAACTGAGGGGATGGGGTCCCTGATCCTTTCTCCCTCTCGAAGCCTGTCCCTTCTTCCCAGTCTCTGCTCTTCCTCCTGCCGAGCAGGATCTCAGGCCGTGCCTCACGCTCTGCCCGTGCTGTCCCTGCCCTCTGTGCCAGGTGTGCCACCCCCAGCCATGTCCTGCTACGACCTGTGCCGTCCCTGCGGCCCCACCCCGCTGGCCAACAGCTGCAACGAGCCCTGTGTGAGGCAGTGCCAGGACTCCCGGGTGATCATCGAGCCCTCACCCGTGGTGGTGACGCTGCCCGGGCCCATCCTGAGCTCCTTCCCCCAGAACACCGCCGTGGGCTCCACCACCTCCGCCGCCGTGGGCAGCATCCTCAGCGAGTCCGGGGTCCCCATCAACTCCGGGGGCTACGGCCTGGGCAGCCTTGGTGGCCTCGGTGGCTACGGCCTCGGTGGGCGCTACTGTGGCCGGAGGTGCCTGCCCTGCTAAAGCCTGAGCCCAGCGAGGGCCTCGCCCAGGGAGCCCAAAGCCGGACTGAGGATGGAGCTGCTGGCCAGCGCTCGCCCAGGGCTTTCCTCCTGCTGCCCAGGAGGGAGGCAGAGGTGGCCAGCTGATGTCTCGTGCTTGTCCTGCTCTCTTCTGCTCCTCGGGAGCCCCTGTTGTCTCTGCCCTGCTGTGCCGGGGGTCCCTCCTGCCTCCAGCGCAGCGGGGTCCTGCTCCTGGCGCTCTGCCCAGGGGGGTGGGAGGCAGACGTGTGTCCCACTGCTGGGCAGGGCTGCCTGACTGGGGCCCTGCCAGCCCTCCCTGCTTTGTTTCTGTCTTTAAAGCCATTAAAATTTTTGCTGCATTGTACCTTGAGTCTCCTGGAGTTCCTTCAGTGCTGGGATGTGCAGCCGAGCTGCTCCTGGGGAATTGGGGTGCCCTGGGGGGGGATTGGGTGGGTGGTTAAAGGCCACTGATGGCCACTGGTCACACCTGGGTGAGCTGAGCACCCTCAGGTGTGTGGGGATTGGAGGAGCCACGGGGCAGGGGAGGGTGTGTGGGACTGTGTGAGGTGACCACGAGGTGCCCCAGGGGACACGGGAGCCAGGAGGGAGGTTGGTCACTGGCTCCCAGTTGCTGAGCCAAGCCATGGACCTGCTGGGAGACATTTCTGTGCAGGCCAACACCCACCTGCCCAAGGCTCAATGTGTTACCACCTACCACTGGTCCTTTCCCTTCCCTCCTCCAAGCACTTCCTCCAGACCCTGGAACCAGAGGGAGTCACAAAGAAGGAGAGGAGATGTGTGATACCCAGTACAACTGGGTAAAAGCTCATATGAGTTCTGATTTTCAGTGTTCTTCCCTTTTCCTCCCTTTCTGCTGTGTTTATCCATGGGGAATGGTGGGTATCCAGCATTACATTCTTCTTCCAACAGAGCCAAAGGCTGCTTTTCTTCAGCTGTGATGGGGTTCATGTGCTCTCACCACATGGTTGCCTTCTTGTCTTCCCTGAAATAAAGTGATCCTTCAAAGCTCCCCTGTGTCTTTATCCGCTGGAGAACCCTGGAGAAATGCCCTCCCACCCATGACTGGGGGCCATGAGGAGCCCTCAGCAGGAACAAGGTCAAACCCAACCCAGGGAAGGAAAGGAACCCCCTCAGGACATGTCCTGAAGGAACAGGGTGGGTCAAGATTGTGATCCCTGCTGCTCTCTGGGCTGGGTTTGCTGGCACTGCCAGCCCTCAGGAGCCCCTGGTGAGCTGTGTGTGCCCTCAGGAACTGGTGAGAGCTGTGTGTGCCCTCAGGAGTGTTCCTGGTGAGCTGTGTGTGCCCTCAGGAGCTCCTGGTGAGCTGTGTGTGCCCTCAGGAGCTCCTGGTGAGAGCTGTGTGTGCCCTCAGGAGCTGGTGAGAGCTGTGTGTGCCCTCAGGAGCTGGTGAGAGCTGTGTGTGCCCTCAGGAGTGTTCCTGGTGAGCTGTGTGTGCCCTCAGGAGCCCCTCGTGAGCTGTGTGTGCCCTCAGGAGCCCCTGGTGAGCTGTGTGTGCCCTCAGGAGCCCCTGGTGAGAGCTGTGTGTGCCCTCAGGAGCTCCTGGTGAGAGCTGTGTGTGCCCTCAGGAGCCCCTGGTGAGCTGTGTGTGCCCTCAGGAGTGTTCCTGGTGAGCTGTGTGTGCCCTCAGGAGCCCCTGGTGAGCTGTGTGTGCCCTCAGGAGCTCCTGGTGAGCTGTGTGTGCCCTCAGGAGTGTTCCTGGTGAGCTGTGTGTGCCCTCAGGAGCCCTTGGTGAGAGCTGTGTGTGCCCTCAGGAGCTCCTGGTGAGCTGTGTGTGCCCTCAGGAGCTCCTGGTGAGCTGTGTGTGCCCTCAGGAGTGTTCCTGGTGAGCTGTGTGTGCCCTCAGGAGCTCCTGGTGAGCTGTGTGTGCCCTCAGGAGCTCCTGGTGAGAGCTGTGTGTGCCCTCAGGAGCTGGTGAGAGCTGTGTGTGCCCTCAGGAGCTGGTGAGAGCTGTGCGTGCCCTCAGGAGCTCCTGGTGAGCTGTGTGTGCCCTCAGGAGCTCCTGGTGAAGAGCTGTGTGTGCCCTCAGGAGTGTCCTGGTATCTGTGTCTCTTTCTGGTGAGGCTGTGTGTGCCCTCAGGAGCTGGTGAGAGCTGTGTGTGCCCTCAGGAGCTCCTGGTGAGAGCTGTGTGTGCCCTCAGGAGCCCCTGGTGAGCTGTGTGTGCCCTCAGGAGTGTTGCTGAGTGTTTGGAACTGTGTTTGCTGCTGTGTTGGGTTGGTATTGCCAGGTTCTGGTGGTGGGGGGTTCTGTGAGAAGCTGCCAGAAGGTTCCCCCGTGTCCGTGGAGCCAATTCCAGCCGGATCCAGGACAGACCCACCACTGGCCAAGGCTGAACCCATCAGGGATGGTGGTGACACCTCTGGGATAACACATTCCCACCTCCCTGCACTGCTGGGGGAGAACTTGGGAAGGAGGGGGGGGGAAAGGTGTTTTTAAGATTTATTTTACTTCTCATTCTCCTGCTCTGATTCCATTGGTAACAAATTCAGTTCATGTCCCACCCTGAGCCTGTTCTGCCCGTGATGGTGCTCGGGGAGGGATCTCCCCCAGTCCTCATCTCGACCCACAAACCCGTGTTGTGTTTTCTCTCCTCTGCCCAGTTGCAGAGGGCAGTGACAGAGAGGTTTGGTGTCCAGGGCCAACCCCCCTCCCCAGCTCTCTGGTCAGATGTAGGGCCAAAGAAAAATGAGGGTATGGCCACAGGGGGTGGAAGAAGGAAGAGGTTTGAAGTCAGAAGATGTTCTTGTTAGGGAGTGGTTTCTGCAGGATAACAATGACTAATACCTGAATGATGGGAAAGCAGCATCATTCCTTCTGGAACGTTCTTGTTCTGCTGATTGGAGAACTCCAGGCAACTCAAAAAAGGCAAAAGAGACAGGATAATTTGTTTTAAAGGCAATATGAGATAAAAGTTCAAACCCAAACAGTCTCTCTGATGAAGAAATGATGTCTAACGAGGCTTAAAAGGCCTTGGAGTCACAGAGAGCAACACCTCTGGCCAGTCCCTGCCAGAGCCTGCCCTTTAATCCTGGCTTTATAATGAAAAAAACTGCATTTATTACTACAAAGACTGAAAGGCAGCCTCAGGAGGGGAAGGTGCTGACATCACCTGGAAATGTGGCCCCGCTCCACCCAGGTGGCTGAAACCCCAGCCCGGTTCTGGCTGAAAAATACCCTGAACACATTTTGGCCTCTGATGCTGCTGCCTGAAAGGAGCCAGTGAGGCTGACTGGGCAGGGCAGGGGCAGGGAAATGAAAAGGCAGCGTTGCAGGGAAGGTAAACAACCACCAGTTTACTTAATTGGGATGCTTTGCATAAAATATGAGCTTGTTGGTAAATACATTCCATGTGCAAAGCCGCGTCTGGGCCCGGGGCTGAGCGGGGCTCTATAAAACCCGGCCAGCTGCAGGTCCCTCATCCACTTCTCTGCCTGCTCCTCCTCGGTGAACCAGGTGAGCTGCAGGAGCCTTTGCCTCCCTCTTCCCTTTCCCTTCCTCTCTTTTTCTTCTGGCCTCTACCAGATCTTTGCCTCTGTGCAGCTTTCCCTGAGAACTTTGGTCTCCCTCCTGCTGTCTGTGCTGCCCCTGTTCTTCACTGAGGAGGGGCTGGGCTTTCCTTACAGGGAAAAATCTTTGGGGTCAGGGCTGTTGAATCTCCCTTCCTCCCTGTTCAGACTGTCCTTTCTCTCCCAGTCTGTGTTTCCTTTTGCTGAGCAGGATCTCAGGCCGTGCCTCACGCTCTGCCCGTGCTGTCCCTGCCCTGTGTGCCAGGTGTGCCACCCCCAGCCATGTCCTGCTACGACCTGTGCCGTCCCTGCGGCCCCACCCCCGCTGGCCAACAGCTGCAACGAGCCCTGTGTGAGGCAGTGCCAGGACTCCCGGGTGGTGATCCAGCCCTCGCCCGTGGTGGTGACGCTGCCCGGGCCCATCCTGAGCTCCTTCCCCCAGAACACCGCCGTGGGCTCCACCACCTCCGCCGCCGTGGGCAGCATCCTCAGCGAGGAGGGAGTGCCCATCAACTCCGGGGGCTTTGGCCTTGGTGGCCTCGGTGGCTACGGCCTCGGTGGGCGCTACTGTGGCCGGAGGTGCCTGCCCTGCTAAAGCCTGAGCCCAGCGAGGGCCTCGCCCAGGGAGCCCAAAGCCGGACTGAGGATGGAGCTGCTGGCCAGCGCTCGCCCAGGGCTTTCCTCCTGCTGCCCAGGAGGGAGGCAGAGGTGGCCAGCTGATGTCTCGTGCTTGTCCTGCTCTCTTCTGCTCCTCGGGAGCCCCTGTTGTCTCTGCCCTGCTGTGCCGGGGGTCCCTCCTGCCTCCAGCGCAGCGGGGTCCTGCTCCTGGCGCTCTGCCCGGGGGGGTGGGAGGCAGAGTGTGTCCCACTGCTGGGCAGGGCTGCCTGACTGGGCCCCTGCCAGCCCTCCCTGCTTTGTTTCTGTCTTTACACTCATTAAAGTTTGTGTTGCATTGTACCTTGAGTCTCCTGGAGTTCCTTCAGTGCTGGGATGTGCAGCTGAGCTGCTCCTGGGGAATTGGGGTGCCCTGGGGGGGATGAAAGTGGGGAGTGAACCATTTGCATGCCTGGATGAGCTGAGTAACCTCAGCAAGGCCATGGTCATCAGAGGTGACCTGGGACGGTGGAGGGTGTGTGACGGTGGGTGAGCAAGCAGAGAGTGACCAGGAGGTGCCCCAGGGGACACGTGAGCAAGGAGGGAGGTTGGTCACTGGCTCCCAGTTGATGAGGCAAAACACTGACCTGCTGGGAGACATTTCTGTGCAGGTCAACACCCACCTGCCCAGAGCTGTTCTTGCAAGTTTGCACCTACAACCAGTTGTTTTCTTCATCCAAGCACAACATCCAAACCCTGAAACACAAGGGACATCCCAAGGAGCTGAAGGGACAGATTGTACCCAGGGCAGCTGCTAAATTTTGGTGCTTTGGGGATTGACAGAGGAGGGGCCACTCAACTGAAGGAATCACAGAATCACTGAGGTTGGAAAAGCCCTCCAAGAACATCCAGTCCCCCCGTGCCCCATCCTCACCTTGTCCCCAGCCCAGAGCACTCAGTGCCACAGCCAGTCCTTCCCTGGGCACCTCCAGGGCTGGGCACTCCCCCACCTCCCTGGGCAGCCCCTGCCAAGGCCTGAACACCCTTTCCAGGGGGAAATTCCTCCTCATGGCCAACCTGACCCTCCCCTGGCACAGCTTGAGGCCGTTTCCCCTCCTCCTGTCCCTTGTTCCCTGGGAGCAGAGCCCGACCCCCCCCCAGGTCCCCCCTCCTGTCAGGGAATTCCAGAGCCAGAAGGTCCCCCCTGAGCCTCCTTTTGTCCAGGCTGAGCCCCCCCAGCTCCCTCAGGAGTTCTCCAGACCCTTCTCCAGCTCCGTTCCCTTTCCCTGGACACTCTCCAGCCCCTCCATGTCTCTCTTGCCCTGAGGGGCCCAGCCCTGGACACGGCACCCAGTAACATGTTCTGGGAACTGAAGGCAGGCTTGGAAGGGAGCAGGAGAAGCATCTGCTCCCCCCCAGCAGAGTCCTGTGGGCAGAAGCATTAACTGGTGAGGAGTCATTCCCTGTGTGTCACTGTGTCCTGAAGGGACAGGAGCCTGGAGCAGATGGGCAGCAAATGCTCCAGAAATGCCACTCAGCTGCTGTGCACCCTGGAGCTGCAGAGGTCACCAGCAGGGATCCTTTGGTCCCTCCAACCTGCCCTTCTGTCTCCAGTCTGGGGATCCTGAGGGCCTGGGATCCCAGCAGCCCAGGTCTCTGTCCCTCCTTCCCAGCCAGGCAGTGCTTTGGTCCTGCTGCTCTGGCTGTACTTGAGGGAGAGCAGAGGGCACCTTTTGTTCTCTGCTCCTCCATCTGTCCTTGCAAAGACTCCTGAGCAGGGCTGGGTGTCCTGTGGAATTCCTGCCAAGGGTTTGGCCACGTGCCATGGGTTGGGATGTGCCAAAGCAGTATCTGTGGCAAACCACGGGCAGAAAGAAGGACATGTGTCCATTGGGCAGGATGTGCCTTGGTCACAGGGATGGCTCCAAGTCAAGGAGGTGCCTTCAGCCCAGAGTGCTGGGAGGGGAACCTTCGTCCTTGGCCACTGATAATTGTCTGCTTAAGGCAGATTGGGATGAAGGAGGGGAGGAAAAAGGCAAAAGAAGCAGCAAACTTGTGCTGAGATCAAAGCTGGGTCTCAAAGAGAGTCTAAAGCCCAAGAGCAGAGGAGCCCTGCCCAGAAAGGCAATGCCTAAACCCGAGTGAGTGAGCCCAGCCTGAGAGCAGGTGAGGGCTGGTGCCGACCCTCAGAGGTGATGTCCAGGCTGAAGCCTCAGGGGGATGAGGAGCCTGACCCAATTTGTCAGGAAAGAGTTTAAAGCAGGGCCCTGGAGGGCAAAGGGCCTGGACTCACCTGGAGAAATGGGACACTCAGCACCCGCTGCCTCATCTGCCCGTGCTGACGTGTCCTGGCCCCCGGGAACATTTGGGCCTCTAATAGTGGCACTTGAAAGGAGCCTGGGAGGCTGACTGGGCATGGCAGGGCCAGGGAAATGAAAAGGCACTTTGCAGTGTCCCCATTTCTGTAATTGGGATGTTTTGCATGAGAGATGAGCTTGGTAAACACGTTCCATGTGCAAAGGTGCTTCTGGGCCCGGGGCTGTGCGGGGCTCTATAAAAGCCCGTCCGACTGCAGGCTCCTCATCCACTTCTCCTGCCTTCTCCTCCTCGGTGAACCAGGTGAGCAGCAAGAGCCTTTCCCTCGTTCTCTTTCTCCTGTGGCCTTGGCAGAAGCTTTGCTTCTCTGCAGTGGTCACTGAGAGCCTCGTTCCTTCATCCTGCTCTCGTCACTTCTTTGTCCTTGTTCTTTGCTGGGGGGAGCTGGGAGAAGGAGTTGGGCTTTCTTTGCTCTGGGACTGGTGCTGTTGAATCTCCCTTCTTTCCCACTCAGGCTGTCCCTTCCTCCCCACTCAGGCTGTCCCTTCCTCCCCACTCAGGCTGTCCCTTCTCCCGGTCTGTGTTTCTCCTGCTGAGATCTCACTCTGCCCGTGCTGTCCCTGCCCTGTGTGCCAGGTGTGCCACCCCCAGCCATGTCCTGCTACGACCTGTGCCGTCCCTGCGGCCCCACCCCGCTGGCCAACAGCTGCAACGAGCCCTGTGTGAGGCAGTGCCAGGACTCCCGGGTGGTGATCCAGCCCTCGCCCGTGGTGGTGACGCTGCCCGGGCCCATCCTGAGCTCCTTCCCCCAGAACACCGCCGTGGGCTCCACCACCTCCGCCGCCGTGGGCAGCATCCTCAGCGAGGAGGGAGTGCCCATCAACTCCGGGGGCTTTGGCCTTGGTGGCCTCGGTGGCTACGGCCTCGGTGGGCGCTACTGTGGCCGGAGGTGCCTGCCCTGCTAAAGCCTGAGCCCAGCGAGGGCCTCGCCCAGGGAGCCCAAAGCCGATGGAGCTGCTGGACGCCGCTTCCAGGAGGGCTGAGAACCTTCACACCCTCCTCCAGCCCAGGGAGGGAAGGAAGGGGCTTTCTGGACTCGTGGCCAACTTGTCTTGTTCTTTAAAATCCTGCCTTCGATGACTTTCCTTGTGTCTGTGAGTTGGAATTTCAGACTGACCTGGCTGTGCTTCCGAAGGGTCAGCTGGATGGGTTTTATTCAGGAATTAAGGAAAAGCGGAGTCTTGCTTGCTGTCTCTCAGTTGGAATGGTTTAAGTGGTTTCTTTTCCCTTTATA
Source organism: Pseudopipra pipra (assembly GCF_036250125.1). NCBI lineage: Eukaryota > Metazoa > Chordata > Aves > Passeriformes > Pipridae > Pseudopipra > Pseudopipra pipra. The sequence continues at coordinate 371,914 of NC_087577.1, forward strand.
AATATATGTATTCCTTTTGTTTTGCTGAAAACTACTTGACTTTTTATCATTAAACTGATGTTGCATCTGAATTTGAGTTTCATTGTGGTTTCCTCCTCCCCTTTCGTCCCTTTGGGGCAGAATGTGTCATTATATGAAAATCTGTGCAGAGTGGAAAATGTGAATCCAATAATCACCACAATCCAGCTGAAAACAATAATTGAATTGGTTTTACACTCTTGAGAAGCACCAAACAGGTTCCCAAATATATTTCTCTTGCTAGTTTTTTTTTTCCCAACTTTTTTTCCCCACCTCCGTGTGTAAAAGTACAATTGTGATATTCCAGCTTAGGCTTAGGCCCCACTAAAATCCACCTGAAAATTAAAGTTTCTTAGTGCTGAGTGTAAATAGTTGTGGGACTCGAGGGAAAGAGCTGAGGGACTCGAGGGAAGACACCTGGAGTTCAGGTTCAGTGTGGAACCAGCCCAAGTGTCCACACAGCTGGGGAAAGAGGGGGACACAAGGTGGGATAGAAGCAGGGAAGCCTGAGTTGGAAGGACCCCCAAGGATCACCCAAGTCCAACCCCTGGGCCTGCACAGACCCCCCAAAATCCCCCCATGGCCCTCAAAGCGTTGTCCAAACGCTCCTGGAGCTCTGGCAGGTTTGGGGTTGGGACCCTCCCTGGGGAGCCTGGTCAGTGCCAACCACCTCTGGGGAAGAACCTCTTCCTGAGATCCACCCAAACCTCCCTGGCACAGCTCCAGCTGCTCCCTCAGGACCTGCAATGGTCACCAGAAGGAGAATCTGGGTGCCTGTCCCTCCTCAGGGTCCCCTTGGAGGCCGTGGCTCGAGGCAGCAGAAGCAAAGTGTGAAAGCTGGTAAATGAGAAGGTCCTGGACTGAGCAGAGCCTGGGCTTAAAAATAGGTTCTCATGAGGGAATTTTCCAACTCATTGGATGGAATTCCTGCCCCAGCCCTGCCCACAGGACTGGTCTGACTGAAGTAATTAGTTATTCCCTGAGATCTGTGAGGAATCACTGGTTGCACTCTGAGGAGCATCAGAGAAGGGCCTCTCTGGGGGCAGGAAAGTGCCTTTCCAGGAGGCAAAGGGAGAATAAAGAGCAGAGAAATGAGTTTCAGGAGAACAAAATGTCCATGTAAGGGGAAACAAGCCCCCGAATTTATCCTTGGGGATTTAAAATTCAAGAGGAGAGCCCTGCCCTGGAACCACCCTCAGCCTCCACGGCTTCGGGGAGTTTGTGCAGGACAATGAAAACTTTGTTAAATGAAGGTGCTTCTTTATATCTCAAGTATCATTTGATACCTTTAAGGGTCTTATCCATCGTCTGCAAGGCCTGAAATCATTAGAGACACAGTTCCTGAAGAGAGTGAAGATTGATTTGAAATCCATGTCCCCTTTGGATGTTCAGCCTGGAGAAATGGTGCAATAACTCTGAATTTATGAGACTATTGAGGCTTTTTCTGTGCATTAATTAGTTCCCACATACTTTTTTTTTTTTTTTTTGCAGGTGGAACCTTTTCTTGAAGCAGAAATTGCCTTGTTTTGTTTTCCAGTCTGGCTTCAGCCTGTCATTGCATGAGAAGCAGAATCTGCCCATTAAAAATTCTTTCATCTTCCCAATTTACGGGTAGTTTTAATTTCTGGTACTTTTACACTGACTCTATTAGTGTCAGCATGAAATGACTCCAAGCACAGTCTAATAAAGATGGTTTTTTTTCAGCTCCTCAGCAATTTTTTAGCTGGTGGCTGTCTGGGGATCTCAGATCCCATTAAGACATTCACTGAAACTCCCCGTGCCATTCCCAGTCTGACCCACTTCGAACCAGTTGTCGTGTTCACATCCTAAAAAAACCACTCAGGGGAGGTTTCCAAGCCTCTTGGGTGAGTTCCTTGAGCCAGCCTGGAGTGGGGATGTGGCCAGGAGACAGTTCAGGAGTGTTTCTGTAAAATGTTGCAGCGATCTCTGAGGAGTTTGGGTTTAAACTGAGGCACCACAGGAAACAGGAGCCCAGCTCTGCTGGAGGAAAGGCTGGGAAAACTGGGGTTGGTCAGCCTAGAGAAGAGAAGCTTTGGGGTGACACAATTGTCCCTAAATCCCACACCAGGCTCTGGTTCTTTCCCCCTGGATCCTGGGGGATCTCAGGTGGGGATGTGCTGTTTTTGCAGGGCCCTCCCAAAACACAGAATTCAGTCTGGGTTGTTCTTCCCCTTGGCTGGAGGCAGAGCTTTGTAAACACTGCTGGAGACAGGAATTTATTAAGGATTTAGACTCCTTTTCTTAATAAAAGAACACCTTGGGAGGATGAATTATGTATTGTAGACATTCTCAGTGTTTTCCTTTATGACTAAAGTGAAACAGGCTGGAATACAAACTTTGTTGTGACTGAAAAGTGGCACTGGAATAAATTCAGTCCCTAATTCCCGAGATGAGAGAAACCTGTAAGACTGCAAATGTCTGGCAGAAGATAAGGAAATGAAAACAAGGTAATAAGCACTGAGGAACAGGCATTTAATCAGTTGGAAGCGTTTTGCATGCGGGACATACTCGCTGGGAACTAATTTCATGTACAAAGGGTGTCTGTGCTCCCCGGGCCGTCTGAGATTCACTATAAAAACCAGCTCCACTCAGCTCCTTCCTACCACTTCTCTCCCCTCTTTCCTCTCTTGTGAACAAGGTTAGTTCAAATCTTCTTTGCTTTCTCTGTTTGCTGGGTTCTTGCCTGTTAACAGCCTTTTTTTCCCCACAGTTTTCTGCCTGTTGCTGAATTTGCTGGGGGAGGAGTTTTTCTGTTTAACAAGCTGGGGTTTGCTGTTAGAATTGCAGAATTTCTGGAGTCCTGGCTTGGCCATAGGGATCCTCGAACTGGTGATATAAACTTATTCAAACGTGGGATTTCAGACATGTTGAGTGACTTAGAAAATACTACCAATAATAAAGGTTAACAAACTGAATGGGGAGAATAACTGTGCAAGGGGTTGGAACTGTTTGATCTTTAAAAATCCCTTTTAACTCCAACTGTTCTCTGGAAACAGAAGATCCAGTTATATTTCCAGCAGAATTTTATATCTTTAAGGTCATTATCCATCCTCTGCAATGTTTGAAATGTCAGCTGGGTTGCCAAATGTTGAAGTTATGTTACAGAGTGCAGTGACACCTCCTGAAACGTAGAGAAATGGGATCATAAGGTGAAGATAAAGGGAAAGAAGAGCAAAAATGAGGGAGACCAGACTGGGATGGGTGTGGGAATCAGTGGGCTTTGATTTTTTTGGTGTGATGGAACAGGGAGCATCCAGGGAATTCCTGGCTTTCTCTTGGGCAGAACATCTGTGGAAAAGTGTCTGGGAAAGCTTTCAAAAGGCCTCCCCTTCACGGATCCTTAATTACATTGGAATTTGTACCTCTTGTGTAGGCAGAGTTGGAGCCTTGAGAATAATTCCTCATTTCATCTTCCAGCTGCCTATGGAGCTGTGCCCACAGGTGCCTTTGTGGGCAGGGGTTCCTCCTCACTGTTGCTCCTGCCATGCTCTGAGCTCATGGGGCTGGGTCCTGGTGGTGTCTCTCCAAAGAGACAAAGCTGCTAAAACTGAAGTGACCACCCAGGCACCTTTGCTTCTGTCCCACTGCTGGTTCTGCCTCTGCACCCCCGAGAGCCGGGGGGGGGTTCAGCCTCTTCTTCCAGCACCTCGAAGGGTTTGGTTCCCTGCTCAGCTCCGTTCCTGGAGGGATCCCGGGACAGCCCCTGTTCTGGTCACTGGTGTGAGCACAGTAACCCCCCTCTCTGCCCCTGTTTCAGGTCGTGCACCCCCAGGGATGTCCTGCTCCGAGCGCTGTGCCCCCTGTGCCCCCACCCCGCTGGCCAACGGCTGCGCCGAGCCCTGCGTGCGGCAGTGCCAGGACTCCACCGTGCTCATCCAGCCCTCGCCCGTGCTGGTGACGCTGCCCGGGCCCATCCTGAGCTCCTTCCCCCAGAGCACCACCGTGGGCTCCTCGGCCTCGGCCGCCCTGGGCAGCGCCCTGAGCGCCGGGGGGGTTCCCATCGGCTCCGGGGGCTCCCTGGGGCTGGGGGGCTTTGGCTGCCCCGGGCTGGGCGCGGGCTACAACCGGCCCTCCCGGCGCCCCAGCACCTTCCGAGGGGGCTTCTACGGGCCCTGTTAGTGCTCTGCAGGAGGGGAAAGGCGGGAAGGAGTCCCCAGGAATTCCGAGTTATGGCCCAAAATGGGACTGGGCTCACGGCCACAGCTTTCACAAGCAGCCTCAGACCCCCCCAGCTCCACCCGAAGCAGAGCTGTGGGAATCAGCCATTCCCCACAATGGGGCCGCTCCTCTCGTTTTGCTCTGTATTTCCAGTCCAGTCTGTGGCTCTGCTGCTCCTCAGTGCATCTGCTGCTACCTGGTGCAAAAGTTTAATCTGGAGAGGAGGTGGGACTTGATGCCCGAGGTGCAATCCTGCACCGAAAGGAGAGCTCTGCCTGTGGGGTGCAGCCCACGAGCTGTGCCGTTCTTCCCACACTGAGCCCTGATCCTCCCACACTGAGCCCTGATCCTCCCACACTGAGCCCTGATCCTCCCACACTGAGCCCTGATCCTCCCACACTGAGCCCTGATCCTCCCACACTGGGCCTGATGCTTCGCAGGATTTTAATCCACTCCTTGGTCTCAATAAAGTGTTGCTGTTGTGGCATCTCCAGTCTTCTGGTGGTTTTTTTTCCTTCCCCTCTTATTTTCTTCTGAAACTTTTCCTGGGTGAAATTTCTCCCTGAGTGGCCCCTCACCGGGCTGGGAAATTTGGGGCTGGAGAAGAGAAGGTGGTGAAGAGACCTCAGAGCCCCTCCCAGGGCCTGAAGGGGCTGCAGGGAAGCTGGAGAGGGATGTTCCTCAGGAACTGGGGTGACAGGACAAGGGGGATGGAGTCACACTGACAGAGGGGAGATTGAGGTTGGATACAGGGAAGGAATTCCTCCCTGGGAGGGTGGGGAGGCCCTGGCACAGGTTGCCCAGGGAAGCTGTGGTTCCCTTCACAGTAAAGATTTTTTTCCCCAATATCCACCCCTAAGCCTCCTCTCTGCCATTTTGAAGCCATTCCCTGTTGTCCTGTCACTACAAGCTCCTGCAAACAGTAAATCCCTGCAAGTAAATTGGTTCTGCTAAAATAAAGGACCTGAGATTTAAGTGGGATTTGCAGCAGTTGCTCAAAGAGTCAGTTTGGGGAAAAATTGAAGAGATTCTCATGTTGTGAAGATTTGGGGCGTTCTAACAGCTTACATAAATTACTAAATCATTATTAAAAATATAAATTATTGTAAATTCTATAAATTACGTTGCAGCAGCTTCACTTGTCCCCAGTAGTTAAACTGTTGCCAGCAGTGAAATTGCTCCTGGTTTATGTCCCAGTCTCACCCTGGCACCAGATGAAAACCCTTCCTCAGAGCTTCTTTCATCCCCAAGACCTGAGGATCATTTGAATGCCTTGTTCCCTCACCAGCCAGGCTCCCAAGTCAACACAACGACAGGGATTTCAATTCATGGAGTAATTTGTCAGCTCTTGGGGCACTTTGGTGCCTCCCCAGCCTGGCAGCACCAGCTCGTCACACAAAGGGCTCTAATTGAGTGTGGGGAGTGTGAAACTCCATCCCTGGTCCATGAGCTGGGGTTGGTGTGGCCCTTGGAGCACCCAAAGGCTCCCAGGCTCTTGGGGGAACCCTGGGTGCCAATTACCAAACTGGCAGAGTATCAATGCAAACATTTCCAGGCTGGTAAGGAGCCTTTCTTTTTTTTTAAATATTATCTACCCTCCAAGACAAACTGTTCCTGTGCCCAGAGGGAAGAGTGAGGGAAAGGAAGCATCCCTTGGTTATCTCAGATAAAAGGGAGCTGAATTCTTTGGGGGAGTGATTTCACCTACTAGAAGGAATTAATTTTTTAAATCTCTAAAAAGGCTGTATGTAGATAGTAGAGATTTTGAGGAAAGGCATGAAAAAGATTCTTTTTTTTCTATAGAAAAAGCTTTTATAAAAAAAGGAGAGAAGAATTTTCTCGCAGAGAAAAGATGAAGATTTTAAGATTTTATAAAAAAATCAATATTTGGCTTACATTTTTTTTAGATGACTTATAAAAACATTTAATAAAATAACTCGAGATTTTGAAGTTGCTTACCTGAATTAGTTTGTGAAGCCCTTCGAGTGATCTTGACCCACATACTTGGAGATGAAGTTATTATCCTGGGGATGGGAGCACTGAGATCTCCTCACGTCCCTCCAGCATCGGGGAGCCCAAAACTTTGCATGTTTGAGCCCCTGGTTAGAAGGTGGTGGGAGCTTTGAAGTCCTTTGTTGTTCTGCAGCCTCTGTTCAAAGCCTCTGTGCAGCTGGAGTTAATTCCTATCTCTGCTGAGGGGAGACACCTGAGCCCTGGGCTCTGCCTATTTTCCATCTCTGCAGGGAATTCCAGCAGGTTGGATTCCAGCCAGGGCTGGTCACTGCTGGCTGGGCAGCAAACCCTGTCCTGGGAAATGAAGAAGTGCTGGGGGTAATTTGTCCTGACGCTGTCGTTTGGCTCAGACAGAGCCTCTAAACCCAGCATTTGAAGATCATCCTCAGTGTCCACATTCATGTTTAATTTGTCGTGATAATTGCTGCACATCCCGGCATTTCATGGTGACTTTGGCATGGAAATGATATTAAAATGTGTGTTTGGGTAAAGAATTGCAGGTTTATGAGTGTTTGGATGGGCTGGGTCCATAAAACCGGGCTCAGCCCAGGCAGGAACGTGTTTTACTGTCCTTGCTCAGCAATTCTCACTGGGTTTAATTTTCTTCCAGCTTTGCAATACTCATGGAAATGTGCTGCTCTTCTCAGCTGCCTGTTTGTGTGGGAAGGGCAAAACTGGGGAATATCTGCTCTACATCTTGTCCTGTGGCAAAGCTGAGCCCTGGTTTGTGGGCTGAGCCCAGGCTGTCACCTCCGAGCTGATTGTTCACCTCCAGCAGCGAAGTCTTGCACTAAACATCACCCACAGTCCCCTCAAGCAGTGTCTTAATGACTGAAATGGAGCCTGAAGTGTCCACTGGCCTCAGGAGGCCCCATAATTGCTGCCCTAATTCCCAGGAGTCACCACAGGCTTCCCAAGCAATGAAGTGGGTGCCCAGGGACGGAGATGAAAGGGGGGGGATGTCACAGGGGGAGGGGGAAAGCAGAACAACACCGAGAGAGATTTTTGGAACAAACAACAACAACAAGAGTCGATGGGTTTGGGGGGTTTTGCATGCAAATCATGGGCCATTAAGGGATCTCATGCATAATAAACACCTCTGGTCTGCAGGCAGGGACCGTGCTATAAAAGCCTATAGAACACAAGCCCCTTCCATCCTCTTCTCTTGCCTTATTCTCCCGGGTGAACAGGTACGTCTGAACCTCCCCAGAGCCTGTTTAAATGCTAAACTGCCACTTTGATGGCTGCTTTTGTTTTATTTTATTTTTTTGTTGTCGGTTGTTCTCGGTTCTTCGTAAATATTGCTGGTTTCGTTGTTTTGCCTCCAGGGGAAATTGGTTCTTTATAAATATTGCTGGTTTCGTTGTTTTGCCTCCAGGGGAAATTGGTTCTTTATAAATATTGCTGGTTTCGTTGTTTTGCCTCCAGGGGAAATTGGTTCTTTATAAATATTGCTGGTTTCGTTGTTTTGCCTCCAGGGGAAATTGGTTCTTTATAAATATTGCTGGTTTCGTTGTTTTGCCTCCAGGGGAAACTGGAAACTTTGTACCGAAAAGAAAGGGTTTATTTACTTGTGGAGCAGAGCATGAGGAGACAGGGCTTGGAGGATTCTGGCAATGTTATCTCTCAGAACAAGCAGATTTATGCTCCATTTTAGAGGATTTTTAGGACCACTGGGGGAGTGGGTGGCCACGAACCTGGTTGGTTTCTGCAGAGGGACCTGGGCAAAGGCTGGAAACCCCTTTGCTGGTTGGGCTTGGACAAACCTTCCATGACTGGCACCACAGCTCAGAGGCCTCACAGAAAAGAAGAGAAACCTCTCAGGCACTCAGCAATAGGACAAGGGGGCACGGGCTTAAGCTCTGCCAGGGGAAATTTAAGTTGGATATCAGGAGAAAATTCTTTACAGAGAGAGTGATCAGGCATTGGAATGGGCTGCCCAGAGAGGTGGTGGATTCACCATCCCTGGAGATTTTCAAACGCAGATTGGACGTGGCACTGAGTGCCATGATCTAGTAAATGGACTGGATTTGGACCAAGGGTTGGACTCGATGATCTCGGAGGTCTTTTCCAACCCAATCGATTCTATGATTCTATGATTCTATGATTCTATGAAATGTAAAAAATCAAGTGTAAAACGCCAGTTCCACCCGTGGGTTTTGCTGTGACAGGTGGTGTGACAGAGGTGTGACCTCCCCAGCCACCTCTGCAGGTGCCTGGACATCTCTTACCCTCTTAGGTGACTTCTATGGGCTCACTGCAGGTTTTAATGGTTTAACCTTCTCCCCTGTGTTTCAGCCCTGCCTCTGCCCCAGGAATATGTCCTCCTATGACCTGTGTCCCCCTGGCCCCTGTGCCCCCACCCCGCTGGCCAACAGCTGCTCCGAGCCCTGTGTGGGGCAGTGCCAGGACTCCACGTTCCTCATCCAGCCCCCGGCCGTGGTGGTGACGCTGCCCGGGCCCATCCTGAGCTCCTTCCCCCAGAGCAGCACCGTGGGCTCCTCGGCCTCGGCCGCCCTGGGCAGCGCCCTCGGCTCCGAGGGGGTTCCCGTCTCCTCCGGGGGCTCCCCGGGATGGGGGCCCTGGGGGTCCAGCCGGCCCTCCCGGCGCCCCAACCCCTCCAGGGGTGGCTTTGGGGAGCCCTGCTGAGGCGGGGGGAGAAGCAGGACCGACCCCGGGAACGCTGGAGCAGGACCCGGCCCCGGTGTCCAGGCGTGATGCTGAACACCCGCCCGAATTCAGGGGTGCTGGGAGCTCTGCATCTCCTCACAGCAGGCCTTTGCTCGTCCTATTCTTTCATCCTTCATGTCTCTGATGAAATATTTGGGTTGTTTCTGCTGCTGTAAAAATGGGGCTTTTTTTTGGTCCCAGTTCAGGGCAGCACCGAGAAAACAAACCCAGGATGAAAAGCCATATCAGCTCCTGTCTTGAATCCTAGAGATGTCAACTTACACTTTGTGCTTTTTTATTCTGCTTTTTTTGCTCTCATTAAAGTTGTGTTGCATCACAACCCAAGTCTCCTGCTGTTTATTTGAAAAGCTTTGCAATCTTTCAGCAAAAAGCTCGCTTTTTGCAGAATTTTCACTCAGGTTTATTCTGAGCATGAAATCCTTTCTCTTCCTCCTGGGCTGGAAAAGTGTGGGAGGGATGTGTGTCAGTCCTGGGTCTGCAGCTCCAAACAAGGAGGTGATCTGGCCCTTCCTAAATGACCAGTGGGAGTAAATTTAAATCAGGAACCTGGGACACAACTGCAGCCAAAGGCAGGTGAGCTGATATCTCCTGGAGCACCTGGCAGGAAGAAATGACCTGTGCAAAGGGTTTATCCCAATTATTGCAGGCACAGCCCTGCTCCCAGGGGATGGAATAAATCCCACATTCCTCAGCCTCGGTGGCACCAAGACATTGCTCTCCCAGTGAGGTGGATCTCGCACCCAGCACTAATTGCACTCTCCCAATTTGAAACATAATTAAAAATCTGCATTTGAAAAAAAAAATCCCTCAAACTGAGAAATAAAGAAAACCCGCCCGTTCTGGGTGTGTTGTTTTGCAGAGGTTCTGGTGACTAAATAACTTCTTCCCTCGAGCAGAAATGAATTTTTGGTGCTGTTTTCCAGTTCTGTTCCCAGCAGAATTCCAGCACAGTGACCACACCACTCCTGGTTCTTCGCAGGAATCCTCCAGGTGTTCGTCCAGGACTGAGCTACATTTATTTTTTGACAAAACAAGGGAAATTATAACTAACATGCCAAACCAAACCTCAAACTTCAGCGACTTTACAGCTCTTTACAGCAGCATTTGAATAAGATCAGCAATGAGCTGAGCTCCTTCCAGGTCCCTTGGGGGGGACACAAATGCCTGGCCTGGAACCCCTTTGCCCTGGGGGGAGTTATTTGGGCAGCACAAGTGGGGAAGAGCAAATCACAGGCTCTGCCTGCACCAGGAACGCTCTGGGATCACAGGGACACCTAATTCTTTGTAATGAGCTAATTAATTAGGATTCAGAAGGAACTGCAGGGGACACTCCTGCCAGGGAAGCTCCCAGTCCCTGCCAGCTCCTCCTTTGGGGTCACCTTTGTGCCTGGAGACTTCCCACAGGGTATTTACTGGGAGTAAAACCCCACTTCAGTTTTGATGAAGAATCTCTTTTTTTTCTTTTTCAGAAGTTTAGTCACTCTCAGGTGTCTCAGGAGGATGTTCTCACCTTAGGCAAGAAGGTTTAATTATAATCTGAATACACAGGTCTGTCCTTGATTATAAAAGTCTGTGAACTTCTAATTCACTCACTTTAATTCATCTCAAAGCCGAGGCCATTGAAGCCATTCTGACTGTACAATGCAGTGGCTGGAGTCAGGACAATGGTTATTGTCATCATTCTCAAGGAAATCTCTGAAAATGGTGTTGCTGGATTTTATTTTTTTTTTAAACTCACAGTCAGATTTTAAAGGTGTTTTGTCTTTCCCAAGCAAACCTTGGATGAAGGGAGAATAAAAAAAAATCGATGACAATAAACTGTGGATGCTGTTATGCAAATTAATTCCTCAAATAGCTGCCAAGGAGGAAATTATTTTTGAAAGAGGCTGCTAATCCCTCAGAATATGGAGAAGTACTGAGGAATGGACAGGGAAGCTAAAAACAGCCAGGGAAGTTTCTTTGTGAATCCCCTTGAAATATGAGATGGTTTAAACCAAACCTTGAGCTTTTTACATTGAATTTAAAATAAAATAAAATAGCTGTGATTCCTGCAGTCAGAAACAATGACATAAATTTTACAGCCCAATTACTGCCCTGCACCCCCAAATCCTAATGACATGTCCTTAAACAAGTGATATGGGAATTCAGATGTGGGTCACGGATCTTAAATTTGCACTTCATGCCACACTTTGCATTCTGGCTCTTTAATAAAGCTTCTGATAAACTTTGAAGTTCTCAGGAGGCTCTGCCCAAGCCAAACGAGTTTCTGTTCCCAGGGGACCTTCCCAAAGACAGCCCTAATTTGGGGCTCATTTCCATGTCTCAGAGAGCAAATCCCCAGGACTGATCCCTGTGTCTGGAGCTGCTCGGGGATGTTTCCCCTTCACCATTTATCCTGCAAGTCCCCCTTGGAGAAGAGGCTCCAGCTCTTTGTGCTGCTGGAAAGTCACAGAAAAATCAGCTCCAAGGGACACTTTATAGACTTCTGACAATTCTCCAGCTGGGTCCACTTTGACACCTCAGAGCCAGACACTGCTGGGGAAATGGGTGTTGCAATAAAATAAGGATTATTTAGGTTGGAAAAGACCTCCAAGATCATCAAATCCACCCTGTGCTCCATCCCCACCTTGTCCCCCAGCCCAGAGCACTCAGTGCCACAGCCAGTCCTTCCCTGGACACCTCCAGGGGTGGAGAAACTCTCTAGGAAGGGAAGGATTCTTGGATGGAACTTCTGCCTCCACAGCTGGGCTTGGCAAAGCTTCACCTGCTGCAGAACTCCTCCTTGGGAACAAATCTCACCAAGCAAAGCAACCTTTTTATTCAGCCTAAACACAGCTGCTGATATTTTGAGCTCTGAAATGAGAATAAAAGTGGCTTTTTTCCATGAAGAACTCCAAAGAGATCAGGCCCAGGATTAGAGACCCAGGAAAGGTTTTGGGTGAAAACTGGAGTGTTCTTGGCAATTTGCCTGTAAAATTGTCTCTCTTTTCCTTTCCTTAAAAGGAGGAATTTCTTGCTGGAGAGGGTGGTGAGGCCTTGGAAGGGCTGCCCAGGGAGGTGGGGAGTGCCCAGCCCTGGAGGTGCCCAGGGAAGGACTGGCCCAAAACTCATGGGTTCACTTCCAAAAGCAGCAATTGGTGTTTTCCCCCAGGATTTACCTGGCAGAGGAGGGGAGCAGGGACTGCATTATGCAAATGATGCTTAATCTCCTCTAATGACCCCAAGCAGATCCAGAGGGTTCTGAAGGCAGAACAAATCCTCCTGAATTAATCATCCCACTGTTCCCAGGAATTAGGCTGGCCCTGAATATTTCCAGATGAAACAGTCTTGTGGTCAGATATACATGCCACAAGATAAGGAAGTGAAGGAGGAATAAACACAAATACTGAGGCAAAAAAACATGTAATCAGTAGTGGCTCATAAATCACTTCATGCACAAAGAGTGGCCCAAGTTGTTGGGCAACTTAAGGCTCAGTATAAAAACCTGAGCAACTCCAGGCTCTGCCAGACATTTCTCTTGCCTTCTTTGCTGTGAACAAGGTAAGTCTGAAGCCATTTATTCTCTCTTTATACAACAAACTATTGCCCTGATGGTTTTGTAGCTTTTCCTCACTCATTTTGTGGCAAATTCAGCCTTTTTTTCTCTGAGGGAGGAAGGGGTTTTGATATAAAAAAAGTACCTTTTCCTATTTCCTATGTTGGTGGTGAGTCATAATAATCATTAATATGCCAATGAGCCACGTTCACCATTTAGGGCTATTTATCAACTTTGGGATCCAGTCAAGTTTTCAGGTCCTGCAGGTGCCCATGAAATGTCTCTCGTGAGTTCCTGGGTGTGTTCAGAGTGGTGTGACCAAGTTCCACACAGACCAAGTGTGGAGGGTTCAGCAGATCAGCAGAAGAGAATCCCAGAATGTGCTGAGCTGGGAGGGACCCACAAAGACCATCGAGCCCAGCTCCTGGTCCTGCACAGGCCCAGCCCCAAGAGTCCCCCCCTGTGCCCCAGAGGATCATCCAGACCCTCCTGGAGCTCTGGCAGCCTTGGGGCTGTGCCCACTGCCCTGGGGAGCCTGGGCAGTGCCCAACCACCCTCTGGGGGAAGAACCTTTGCCTGAGATCCACCCTGAGCCTGCCCTGACACAGCTCCAGCCATTCCCTGGGTGCTGTCCCTGCTCACAGAGCAGAGCTCAGTCCTGTCCCTCCTCTGCCCCTGCCCAGGAATTGGAACTGCACTGAGGTCTCCCCTCAGTCTCCTCTGCTCCAGCTGAACACACCCAGTGCCCTCAGTGCCCTCCCATGGCTTCAAACCAAGGCCCTTCCCCATCTCTCTGCCCTCTGGATGCTCTGGAAGGGCTTCATCTCTTTCCTATATTGTGGTGCCCATTAAGAGCTTGGGTTCCTCCTCCAACCGCTCCTGGAGGGACCCCAGGACAGCCCCAGTTCTGGTCACTGGTGTGAGCACAGTAACCCCCCTCTCTGCCCTGTGTTTCAGGTCGTGCACCCCCAGGGATGTCCTGCTCCGACCTGTGTGCCCCCTGTGCCCCCACCCCGCTGGCCAACGGCTGCGCCGAGCCCTGCGTGCGGCAGTGCCAGGACTCCACCGTGCTCATCCAGCCCTCGCCCGTGCTGGTGACGCTGCCCGGGCCCATCCTGAGCTCCTTCCCCCAGAGCACCACCGTGGGCTCCTCGGCCTCGGCCGCCCTGGGCAGCGCCCTGAGCGCCGGGGGGGTTCCCATCGGCTCCGGGGGCTCCCTGGGGCTGGGGGGCTTTGGCTGCCCCGGGCTGGGCGGGGGCTACAACCGGCCCTCCCGGCGCCCCAGCACCTTCCGCGGGGGCTTCTACGGGCCCTGTTAGTGCTCTGCAGGAGGGGAAAGGCGGGAAGGAGTCCCCAGGAATTCTGGAGCACGCCCTGACGCCGGCCTGAGCTCACGGCCACGGTTTGCAGACGTGATGTTGGACACCCACGACTTCCCCCGGAGCCGCCGGAGCTGTGGGAGCTCTGCACCTCCTCCAACCAGGCCCTCCCTTGTCTTTTGCTGTGCTTTACTTGGTATTATTATCAAATGTCTGGTCCTGCTTTTGTGCTTGTGTTTGATAAAAACACGGAATTGTCAGGGATTGTCCTGCATGGCTGAATTAGTGCAGTTCACTTCACCAGTGAAGAAGGAAGATTTCAGGTTGCTGAGTGTGTCACTGTGAGAGGGATGAGTGGGTTCTGTCCTTACTGGACCATAGAAATGTGTTCCTTACCTTTATATTCCATTCCCCAGCCTCATTAAATTTGTGCTGCATCCTACTCCGAGTCTGTCTGTCGTTCTTTCTTCTCCAGCCCCTCATGCCCATTGCCAAAACACAAAAGAGGATTTGTCTTTTGTCTGTACATTTTAATTCAAGCCTGACACCCCTTATCAAAGAGTTGGCTTTCACCTGCAATGGGTTGAGACAGAAACAGGTGATTTATAAAGATGAGATGCTTGGGAAGATCCCTATAAAAGCAGGAAGAGAAGTGGGGTTTGGTCAGGGAAGGGGTGGTGGGAGGGCTGGGGATCCCTCTGAGTTCAGCCCGAGCTCTTTGGTGGGTGCAGCACCTTTTGGCAGCTGAGCTCAGACCCTGGTAAGTCTGGGAGGGGAAGAGGAGAGGGATGTGCAGTGTTCTCACAAGGGAATTGGCCTTGGGAATTTGCTGGCCTGGGAAGCATGTCTGGGAGAAAGAGATTAAAGGGCTAAATCTGGAAGATTTTTAAGTTCTAACCCTTTTTTAGTGTCTTTATAACCTGTCTCCTGTTTGCTGTGTCTGGCAAAGCTGAGCTTTATCAGGCATTGCTTTGTTCCAGCCTGACTGTGCTGGAATAAAGGTTTGGAGACTGGGAGCTTTGGTCCCTGAAGGAAGAAGGTTTGGAAAAGCTTCACCTGAAGGCTCTGGATGACTCACTGTCCTGTCAGCCCAAACAACTCCAGCCTGATCTCTGTAAAATGTCTTGCTTGGAGTCTTTGTCTGTGTCTGTCCAGACTGATGCTGAGCTGTAATTAAAGCCAGGGAAAGCTGTTGATGAAGTTGCGTTGACTGCACTAATTAGTGGAACTAAATTAAAGGAGGTGAAGGAAGACCATGAAAGAATTAATAATTTTAAGGAGCAGGTTTTCTTAATAAACAACAGAAGCAAATGGAAAGTTTGATGTTCTAATACAGGACAAGGTTGGTCTGAATTAAATGTGTAATATATTTTTTGCCCTCTCAACTGAAGTTATTGCTTGATCAAAGGGGATGAATTCCAAAGACATCAATGGCTGCAGAGTTATGAGTAAGGCACTGCAGTGAAAGTGTCTTTAGTGCATTCAGGGGGATATTTCTCATGACCAAGTGCATTTTTCTGCTCTTGCAATTCTCTTCTCATCAATGGAACCAAACCTCTTCCCAGAGGTAACCCCTGTGAATGCAGATCCCTCCCAAAGTTGGGATGTTTCATTCAGGAATTGTGCCAGAAGGGTCTGATTTGCAGCTCACCTCAAAGTCAAGGCAATCCTCAAGCACCATTTCCCCCCTTCACTCCTGTCCCAGACTGCCTTTTTAGGTTAAAATTTGGTGTAGCAACCAGTAAAGAGCACAGTCCCAAAGAAAAGGGTTTCCCTGTTTGGTTTTGTAGTCAACCAGAAAGTGTTTTCATTCACTGCTGCAGATTTTGAGCTGGATTATCACGTTACACAGGAAGCTTTCTAGGCAAGCCAAGCTCAGGGGCTGCCTCCCAAGTTGTTTTTGTGTTTTATTCGGGAAAAACCCAAGGAAACACGTTCCTTGTTAGCCCAGGGTTTAGTAGTACTGAACAGCAGCACAAACCAGGGCCTGGTTTGATCCACGTGCTCTGAACAAAGGACTGGCTCGATCCTCTCTCTCTTGTTTCCTTAACTTGCATCTGCCAATATCCATCCCTGAACATGGGATGGTTGGGGTTGGAAGGGATTGGAAAGGCCATGGAAAGGCCATGGGCAGGGACACCTTCCCCTATCCCAGGGTATTCCAGCCTGGCCTTGGACACTCCCGGGGCTGGGGCAGCCACAGCTCCTCTGGGCAGCCTGTGCCAGGGCCTCCCCACCCTCCCAGGGGAGAGTTTCTCTCAAAGAGCTGGAAAAAGTTGGTGCCACAGAAAAGAAGTGACAGGAGCTGTTTTTGCAGGACCCTGAAGTATTTCCTACTCCTGTCAGTGCAAAGGTGTTTCCATTCCAAATTCTGCAGAGGGATAGAATTGCAAAATATAATCACATAAAAAATGCAATTTAATTACAACCCACCAGACTCTGGAGGCAGAAGTGCAGTGTCTGCTGCGTGCACAGGGAGGGGGGAAGAGGCTTTTACAGCTCCCTCAGGCTGCCTGGGGGATCTGAGCCCTCCCTGCACATTCACCAACCAGCCCCTGCCTGAATTGTGGCTCTGATTTGCATTTGGGCTGCCAGGAGTGAAATTGGGTTGTTTACTGTTTGTGTTGATTGCCTGGACTTCTCCTGGCCATGGAGGGAAACCACGATCCACGGGGCCCCTTTCATGTCTCTGCTTTGCATCCACTGAATATTCCTGACTCCATTCTGCTGACTCCACCTTCCAAAATGGCCAGGAGTCAAAAGCCAATTTGCTTAGGAATTTTGTCTGCTCTTTGGCACTTTGGTCACACACTTGGGAGCACCACCTGCTGTCACAGCAGGAGCTTCAGTTGGAGTCCTGAGCGTGCAGTTCCATCCCTGATAAGTGACCGTGAGATTTGGGATCACTGACCTCTCTAATATTCCAATGAGCAATATCCCAAAGCTTTCAGCTCCTGGGATGAGAGGACTGGGCCAGCCAGACTAGCTGGACACACAACCACCTTCAGAAGTGGACTTATGATTCCTTTTATCATCTCTGTCCTTTTTGATGAGTTGGTTCTCAAAGCCACAACTTCATGATATCAAGAGATTGTTATTGTTATAAAGGAATGTCAGAGAGCCCTGGAATGGTTTGAGTGGAAGGGACCTTAAAAATCATCTCATTCCATCCCCTGCCATGGGCAGGGACACCTTCCACTAGCCCAGGTTGCTCCAGCCTGGCCTTGGACACTTCCAGGGATCCAGGGGCAGCCACAGCTTCTCTGGGCAACCTGTGCCAGGGCCTGCCCACCCTCCCAGGGAAGGATTAATTCCCAGTATCCATCTAACCCTTCCCTCTGTCACTCTGAAGCCATTCCCTCTTGTCCTGCCACTCCAGGCCCTTGTCCAAAGTCTCTCCCCACATTCCTTGTAGCCCCTTCAGGCCCTGAAAGGCCACAATCAGGTCACCCCAAAGCTTCTCTTCTCCAGGCTGAACAATCCCAATTTTCCCAGCCTTTCCTGCCAGCAGAGCTGCTCCATCCCTCTGCTCAGCCCCTCTGGAGTGGCTCCAGCAGCTCCAGGTGCTCCCTGGGCTGTTCCCCAGCTCTGCTGGGGGGTCTCAGCTGAGGGGGCAGAGGGGCACAATCCCCCCCTGCCCAGGAGGTGTTTTTCCCATCTGGGTGCCACAGTGGGTGTCTGTGTAAGAGCACTGGGACAACTCTGGGTGATCCCCAGGACAGGAGAACTTCAATCCATGTCAGATGAGAGGGGTCATCCTGTCTGGGGACACCCAGTGACTCAGGAGTGGAACTGGGTTTTCTGAGAGGTGACTTTGTGCAAACACTGATTTGTATCTCAAGTGTCAAATGGAGGGACTCGAGTTTCTGGGGAAGTTTGTGACGTTCCTGAGTGATCTTGGTCACCCATTTCAAAGCTGGTCATGTTCAAAGGGTGTCCCATCCTGCCCACTGGCTGATAACTCCCCCTTTGCATGTCTGAGCTGTCGATGCAAAGGGTTTGGGAACTTGGAAGACTTTTGTTCTTCAAAAGTGCACAACCAGCACTTATTTCCCAGGAGATGTTCAGGAAGATACTCCCAGTGCAGGGGTTGCTTTGCATGTCTCTGCCTCGGTGATTTAAACATGAGGAGAGCTTGGAATACTGATCCCTGCCCTGGAGTCTGCTTGGGCATTGCCTGCAATTACTTTTGAATCTCGAAATTGCCTTTGAAAAGGAAATGGGATGGTGGCACCTTGCGCTGCTCTGGGAGACATGCAAAGGGAGAGTGACAGAATTCGCTTTCAAAGGGAGAAAAAGAACATTACAAACTTCTGTAAGTGAGTGCTGATGATCTGGGGAACAACTTTGCATAATAGTGCAAGGCCCAGTAGGGGAAAGTAATAATTTAATGGCAAATGTAAAACTGTTTGGCGTCTTTAATGACCCCAAAGCTGAGCCTGTGCAAGACTTTGAGTGTCTCTGACCAGCCTAAAATTCACAGGCATCCCCCATCTGACCTGGATTGTTTTCCTGGGGTCTGATGTAGGAAGTTAAACTGCAGACTCTCAGATGAAGGACTTGGACACTCAGTTCCCAAATTGAAGATCTGTGTCTCAAATTCCTTCATGGAAGTGAAGCAGTTTAATATTAAATGAGTAGATCAGATGCTGCTGATGCTCTTTCATCCTGTCTCCTGAGTCAAGAAAATAAAATATGTTCCCTCAAATAATCTATTTCCCAGTACCTTTGAGACTGGTGAAGTCTAATCAGCTCTAAGTGCTTTGTGTAACAATTTTATTTCCTATATCTGTGTGGCTCTCTGGCGGTTTGAGGGGAATTTGGCAAACCCACAGTCCAATTCTGAGGCAGAAACAGGAATTTCTGGCCTTTCCAGAGTGAAATGTGTCAAAAACTTCTGCTCCCCGTGAAGAGGGAAGGGGGATTTCACGGGGAAGTTCCCATCCATCTTTCCTAGTAGATTTATTCATCTGTGTCATCGGTCCTTGGGATGCAAAATAATTTCTTCAGTTCATCTGAGCAGGAATGAACTGGGCTCCCAAGATCTGAAGATAAAAGAAACCTCTCGAGTGGAATGCAAACATTACAGGGAGGAAATTAAACCAAGGCAGGAAATCCAAACAGTGAGGAAAAAGTAAATCACCAGCCAGGAGGATTTTGCATCTGAGAAGTCTTTGGTAATTGGCTGGTAAATGGCACAAATTATGCCTTAGATCCTCAGGCTCTCTGGGCCAGAGTATAAAAGGCAGCACAGTCAGAGGAGCTTCATCCACTTCTGCTTTATTCTCCTCGGTGGAAAGGGTAAGTCTTGATTTGTTTCCTATTTTGTAAAGTCCTGAATTGTTGCCTTCACTGTATTTTATTTTTACACCCTCTTTGTGGCAGTCTGAGATTTGTGCTCTGTGGGGGGGGACCACCAAGCAGCTTTTTTTTCCAGGAGAAGGTTGTTGTTCTGTGAAGGTAGAGGTGGTTGGATGCAGGACTTCAGCCTCGTTTTTCATTTGTGTCACCGAATAATTCAGTTCCAAAACCTTCCAGTCTCTGTCTGTTATTGCTCAGCGACTGGAAGTGGATGTGGTGAATCTGTGCAGAGATTTTGGCTCTCAGGATAGAACCCCAGAGTAGCTGGGGTTGGAAGGGACCTCTGGAGACCCTCCAGTCCAAGGCAGGATCACCCAGAGCAGGTGACACAGGAACGTGTCCAGGTGGGTCTGGAATGTCTCCTGGGCCCCCCGTGCCAGGGTCACCCAGAGCAGGTGACACAGGAACGTGTCCAGGTGGGTCTGGAATGTCTCCTGGGCCCCCCGTGCCAGGGTCACCCAGAGCAGGTGACACAGGAACGTGTCCAGGTGGGTCTGGAATGTCTCCTGGGCCCCCCGTGCCAGGGCCTGCCCACCCTCGCAGGGCAGTTTTTGCTCCTCACTTTTGCTCGCTGAGGAAATCTCAATTTTTCTCTTTATTTTGGGGCAGAGTTTTCCCTCCCTTTTCTGACAGATCATAAGCCCTGTCCCCCACTCGCCCACCCAGGGCTGGAGGATCCTGGAGGAGCGTGGTGGAATGAGCTGTCCCAGGCTGTCAGGGGAGGCAGAGCTGCCCCTCGAGCTGTTCTCTGTCCCGTGCAGGAGTCTGGCCTTCACTGAAGCCTCTTTTCAATCCAAGGCTAACCCATCATTCCACTCCCCACAGCCCCTTTCACTCTCCCTCGCGTCAGCAGCTTAATTACACGGCTCTAACCACAGATTCCTCCTTGTCTCCCTCCCTCGCTGTGCTGCAGCCTCGGTGACCCCCCAGCCATGTCCTGCTACGACCTGTGTGCCCCCGGCTCCTGCGGCCCGACCCCGCTGGCCAACAGCTGCAACGAGCCCTGCGTGAGGCAGTGCCAGGACTCCACGTACGTCATCCAGCCCTCGCCCGTGGTGGTGACGCTGCCCGGGCCCATCCTGAGCTCCTTCCCCCAGAACACGGCCGTGGGCTCCTCGGCCTCGGCCGCCGTGGGCGATGCCCTGAGCGCCGGGGGGGTTCCCATCGGCTCCGGGGGCTCCTCGGGGCTGGGGGGCCTGGGCTCCTCGGGGCTGGGGGGCCTGTACGGGAGGTCCTACCGGCGCTCCAACCGCTGCGGGCCCTGAGGGGCCTCGGGAGCGACCCGGAGGAACCGCCCGGAGACGAGAGGCGCGACCCGGCTGCAGGACCGAGCTGGTGACCGCGGCTTGCTGACCCCCCTCAGCTTCCCCCCGAGCTACTGGCACTGCGGGAGCTTGGCACTGCTGGTTTGAGGCCTTCCTGGGTTGCCAGGGAGGCGAAAAATGCAATTTTGGTTGTTGCACGTAGGAGCTGGGTGTCCAGCTGTAAAGCGCTGCCTGGAAATGGAGAATTAATTTTGTGATTAATTTTATCCATAGAAACCCTACTGCTTTCTTATGCTGTACATTTTTTTTTTTTTAATGCCACTTCTTGCTCATTAAACATATGGTGCATCATAATTCGTGTTTGGCAACATTCTTCCTCTTCTCTGTGCTTGCTTTGGCACCGAGGGAGTTACACTTTCCCTACAGGAGGTGCAGCAGCAGCTCTGTAGGTTTTGGAGGGTGAGAGGGCAGCATCACACGTTCTTCTGAAAGGCCACAAGTGCCTAAGACACCTCTAACAGAGCTGCAATACAATAATATTATGGCCGAAATGTACCAGTGTAAACATAATTTTAAACGTGTATATATAAGAACACAAATATTTATAAATATACTTGAAGACAGTACTCCAAACACTTCATCCCAATACATTGTTGCCCTTCTGTCATTGAATCGTTCTTCTATTCATTGCTCTTCCCCAGAAATCAGATTTTCCCTGTGCTGAAAACCACTGAATTGGAGTGGGATACAAACAAAGCAGGAATCACCTCATCCCTCTGAGGAGTAACAAATGTCTGAGAGCCCGTGGGGAAACACGGAGAGAGCAGAGTTCACCCTCCCACAGCTGCTGAGAAAAGAGCTCCAGACAAAGAGACAACGAAACAGGACTTGGCTGCAGGAAAAGTTTATTGAGCAGAGAGGGTCAGGGGAGAGTGGGAGAGAGCTGGTGGGCAAGAGCCAGGCAGGCTGGTGGTGCCGGGCTGGAGGAGGCCAAGGGCTGTTGTGCAGCTGCTGGGCTGTGGAGCGTGGTGAGCGCTGGCAGTGGGGTGTGGGCTGGGTCTAGCAGGGCCCGCAGGTGTCCCAGATTTTCCTGGAGTAGCGGGGCAGGAGCCAAGGGCTGCAGGCGGGAGCAGCGCAGGCTGTGGGGAAGGTGCAGAGGCCCCCCGAGGCCTGGGTGGCCCCTTGGCCGTAGAGGCCCCCCAGCCCCAGGGAGCCCCCAAAGGCGGGGGCTCCGGCGGAGCCCACCACGGCTTGCTGGGGGAAGGAGCTGAGGATGGGGCCGGGGAAGGTGACCACCACGGGGGGCGGCTGGATGAAGGCCGTGGAGTCGGGGCACTGGCGGGCGCACAGCTCGTTGCAGCTCTCGGCGATGGGCTGGGGCACAGCCACGCTGGGCTTGGGCACAGCCACGCTGGCTTTGGGGGGGCACAGCTCGTAGCAGGACATGTCGGCCAGGGATGCGCTGGAGCTCTGCAAGAGGGCAGCAGTGATGGCAGCAGAGCAGCAGAGGGCAGCGGCCCAGGCCCGGGGGCCGGGGCTGCAGCAGGAGCCAGCAGCACAAGCGCTGCCACACTTACCCTGTTCCCCGAGGACAAGGTGGCCAGAGCAGCTTGGCACAGCCTGGCCCGGCCGGGCCTTTTATAGCAGCCCCAGCAGTGCTCAGCCCCAGCCGGGCCAATGGGCACAGGGGACACTCCCTGCTGCTGATGCCACCAGGGCTGGGCCGCTCCTGCCCCTCCCTGAGTCAGCATCCCCCCGGCTGCCACCCCAGCACATCCCACTGCCCCAGCCTGCTGCCCCTTCCTGCCTCCTGGGCACTTGGCAGCAGGGCAGTGCTCACAGCACCAACCCTCACACACTTCAACAGCTCTTTGCAGTCTATCCTGGGCACATGCTGTGACTCTCTGGATGGGCCTGTGCAGAGCCAGCAGTTGGACTCGATGATCCTTGTGGGTCCCATCCCACTGGGCACATTCTGTCATTCTGGGATCTGCCCCTGCAATGGGGCTCCAGGAACACCAGGGAGGGGCTGGGGTGGGAAGGGAGCAGGGCTGGCAGGAATCAGCCCAATGGGGGCTGCACTGGGGTTCTGAGCTGCCTTGGACATGGCATTGGAGAACGTCCCCCCTGTACAGATGAAGGACACCCAGGGCACCTCAGGAGGGCACTGGGGTGTGGGAGGGTTTGCCAAGGTCAGCACCAGGACCCCGCTGTGCCCTGGGGCTCTGCAGACAAGGAATGTGGGCACCCTGAGATCAAGGCCTTGGGCAGAGCCCTGGCACCTGCAGTCAGCCTTTGTCAGCAGGAGTGTCCTGTGATGCAGGGAGGTGATGGAAGTGCTGAGGGGAATGGAAGGAAATGAGGAGCCAGCGGGGCTGATTGGAGGGCTGAGGTGGCAGCTGGCAGCGTGCCAGGGGGTAATTGCAGGGGCTGAGAGAGCGGGTTGGGGCTGTCCAGGAGAGCCAGTCAGCAAAAGAGCCCCGTGGCAGGCAGGGAGGAGGCAGGGGCTGGGCCCCCAGCGCCACGTGCCCCCAGCATGGGCAGCTCCCGCCCCGCCTGCCCGGCCCCCCATAAAAGCGCTGCCCTGGGCCAGGGCTGCATCCACTGCTGCGGCCTCGCTCTGCTCAGCACAAGGGCAGGTGGGTGCCCGGGCTCTGGGCCTCCTGGGGCAGGGGCTGGCCACGGCCCTCCCTGGCCCCCACAGCTGCCAGGGCAGCGGCTGTGCTGGGAGCAGCCTGGCAGGGACTGGCAGGGATCAGCTGCACTGGCCCCAGGAAAGGGCCCCTTGGCTGCCACAGCCACAGCCAGGCTGGGCACAGGGGCTTGGGCAGGGATTCTGTGGTCTCTGCCTGTGGGGATCAGGGCACTCAGGGGGCTGTCAGGGCAAAGGACATGTCATGGGCAGAGAGCTCAAGTCCATGTGGCTCTGAGCACTTTAGTTCTGGGGCAGCCAGGGATCATTGAACTGCTCAGCCCGGAGGTCTCTTGCTTGTTTATGACACTTTTATTTTGTTGCTCTGTGTTTCAGCCTCACCTCCGTCACACCAAGATGTCCTGCTACGAGCTGTGCCCCCCCAAAGCCAGCGTGGCTGTGCCCAAGCCCAGCGTGGCTGTGCCCCAGCCCATCGCCGAGAGCTGCAACGAGCTGTGCGCCCGCCAGTGCCCCGACTCCACGGCCTTCATCCAGCCGCCCCCCGTGGTGGTCACCTTCCCCGGCCCCATCCTCAGCTCCTTCCCCCAGCAAGCCGTGGTGGGCTCCGCCGGAGCCCCCGCCTTTGGGGGCTCCCTGGGGCTGGGGGGCCTCTACGGCCAAGGGGCCACCCAGGCCTCGGGGGGCCTCTGCACCTTCCCCACAGCCTGCGCTGCTCCCGCCTGCAGCCCTTGGCTCCTGCCCCGCTACTCCAGGAAAATCTGGGACACCTGCAGGCCCTACTAAAACCAGCAGAAAGAATCTGAAATAGTCTATTATGCCTCAGACTCACTCCTCACTTTTGTCCTCTCCTTCCCCTCTCCCCATGACTCCTCTCCCCCTCCTGTCCGTGCCCACATTCCCGACTCCCCCGTGGTCCCACAGGGCACTTGCTTCTCTCTGGAAGAGCCCCTGCCTGGGACCAGCCTGAAGGATCAGCTCTCTGGCAGCCTGGGCAGATAACCTGCCTGCCTCTGCCTGAGGTGTCTTTGTCCAGTGTGTTCTTTGCTGCTCTTAAAATAAAAGAATCTTGCATCCAACATCTGCCTCTCTGGTTTCACTGTCAAAACCAGCCTTTGCTGAAGGGCTTCCTTGCACTGACCATCGTCCCCACCCCGTGGGCCAGACCAGTCTGTCGTCCCCATCAGAGCCCGGCTGAGCTGCCTCTGCACAGCCCCCCAGCCCTGGCAGCTCTCAGCACACACGGTCCTGCAGCTGAGCTCCAAGGACTCTGCCTGCAGCCTGGCAGCTCCTCTGGCTGCAGCACTTGCAGCCCGTGGGCTTTGGAAGCCCTCCAGCCCTTTGGGTAAAAGTGAGGCTGACCCTGGGCCTGGAGACACGCCAGGGGCAAAGGCTGCCTGAGCTCCAGCCCATCTGATCCTGCACAGCTCTGCTAAAGGTCTGTGGAGTGATGGCAAAGAAGAGGCTTCCCTTTCTCTGGGCTCCTTATCTTAAATTGGATCCTCAGCAGCACCTTCTCTTTCCCTTTCCCCATCTCCTTCTCTTTCTCCTCCTGCTTTTCCTTCTACTTCTCCTTGTCCTAATCCTTCTCATTCCTCTCCTTCTTCTGCTTCCATTACATCTTTGCTATAATTTTCTGCTTCCCGTGACCCTTCCCTGTCCCCTTCTCTCTTCTATTTTACCTTCCCCTTCCCTTTCCCATTCCCCTTTATTTCTTCTGCTCCCCCCCAGCACACACAGCACACTTGCTGCCCCTCAGCTCTGCCTCAGACACAAAATGATAAGTCTAAGGGAGAGGAAGGGAAAGAAAAGCTGAGAGTGGACACATGTCCAGAGTCACTGCCCACGGGGTCCAGGGATGACACTTGGGAGTTGCAGCTTCCACGTCTGTCAGTTGAAGTGGTGGCCTTGATGTGCTGGGGGGAAGGAGGGAAGCCCCCACACTCCAAGAATTATGAGTTATTATATCCATGGTTGGTGTCACGGGCCATGCCTCGAGCCTCCAACCTCTCCCCGGGCCTGAGCAGAGTTTCTGTGTCTGGCCTGGTTCCCTCCTTTCCAGATTGGCAGAGGGGGGGTGATGGGCTTTAATAGGCCATCAGAGGTATAATGCAAAAGTCAACAGCCTGAAACTGCTCCTCCTGCCTTTTCAGGGCTTGACACCTTGAGCACTGGAGGGAGGGCTGGGCCCAACTGCCCATCAGAGGTTTAATGCAAAAGTCCTGCAGAAGCCTGCAAAAGTCCCTTGGCAATCCTAGAATGAATAAATCATGAAGCATTTCAGTCTCTGACAGAGTGTCTGCAGTGCCCCAGAGGTGTCCTGTCCTTGGGGGCACAGCAGTGGGCACAGCAGGGCAGGGCTGGCCTGGCCAGGGCTGAGTGGAGGGCAGGGATCCCTCTGTGCAGCTGCCCCACAGACACCTCTGCCCACCACTGACACCCCCCAGTGCCCCCTGGGCATCCCAGCAAGAGCATCTGCCCTCCCACAGTGGGCACTGCCCCACACGCAGGGTCTTCCCAACCAGGACAAACTAGGGATGGAGACAAGACTTGACTGCAGGAAAAGTTTATTGAGCAGAGAGGGTCAGGAGAGAGTGTGAGAGAGCTGGTGGGCAAGAGCCAGGCAGGCTGGTGGTGCCGGGCTGGAGGAGGCCAAGGGCTGTTGTGCAGCTGCTGGGCTGTGGAGCGTGGTGAGCGCTGGCAGTGGGGTGTGGGCTGGGTCTAGCAGGGCCCACAGGTGTCCCAGATTTTCCTGGAGTAGCGGGGCAGGAGCCAAGGGCTGCAGGCGGGAGCAGCGCAGGCTGTGGGGAAGGTGCAGAGGCCCCCCGAGGCCTGGGTGGCCCCTTGGCCGTAGAGGCCCCCCAGCCCCAGGGAGCCCCCAAAGGCGGGGGCTCCGGCGGAGCCCACCACGGCTTGCTGGGGGAAGGAGCTGAGGATGGGGCCGGGGAAGGTGACCACCACGGGGGGCGGCTGGATGAAGGCCGTGGAGTCGGGGCACTGGCGGGCGCACAGCTCGTTGCAGCTCTCGGCGATGGGCTGGGGCACAGCCACGCTGGGCTTGGGCACAGCCACGCTGGCTTTGGGGGGGCACAGCTCGTAGCAGGACATGTCGGCCAGGGATGCGCTGGAGCTCTGCAAGAGGGCAGCAGTGATGGCAGCAGAGCAGCAGAGGGCAGCGGCCCAGGCCTGGGGCCCGGGGCTGCAGCAGGAGCCAGCAGCACAAGCGCTGCCACACTTACCCTGTTCCCCGAGGACAAGGTGGCCAGAGCAGCTTGGCACAGCCTGGCCCGGCCGGGCCTTTTATAGCAGCCCCAGCAGTGCTCAGCCCCAGCCGGGCCAATGGGCACAGGGGACACTCCCTGCTGCTGATGCCACCAGGGCTGGGCCGCTCCTGCCCCTCCCTGAGTCAGCATCCCCCCGGCTGCCACCCCAGCACATCCCACTGCCCCAGCCTGCTGCCCCTTCCTGCCTCCTGGGCACTTGGCAGCAGGGATCTCCCCCTCAGCGGGGCTCCAGAACAGCTGGGAGGGGTTGGGGTGCTTGGGGCAGCACTGGCAGGAACCAGGAACACTTGGGCACTGCTTGGCATCTCTGAGCCTTTCACAATTAACTGAGGGAAGTGCCAAGGGAATCTTTTGTCCCCCAGCCCTGCAGAGCTCCATGGCCAGAGCCTGGAGGTGGATGGAGCCCGGCTCTGCTGGGCTGGCCAGTGATGCCCCGTGCTGAGCAGGCAGGGCCCCGAGGAGCTGCCTTGGCTGTGGGGTTTCGTAACATCCCCCCGTGCAGATAATGGACACCCAGGGCACCTCAGGAGGGCACTGGGGTGCAGGAGGCTTTGCCAAGGTCAGCACCAGGACCCCGCTGTGCCCTGGGGCTCTGCAGACAAGGAATGTGGGCACCCGAGATCAAGGCCTTGGGCAGAGCCCTGGCACCTGCAGTCAGCCTTTGTCAGCAGGAGTGTCCTGTGATGCAGGGAGGTGATGGAAGTGCTGAGGGGAATGGAAGGAAATGAGGAGCCAGCGGGGCTGATTGGAGGGCTGAGGTGGCAGCTGGCAGCGTGCCAGGGGGTAATTGCAGGGGCTGAGAGAGCGGGTTGGGGCTGTCCAGGAGAGCCAGTCAGCAAAAGAGCCCCGTGGCAGGCAGGGAGGAGGCAGGGGCTGGGCCCCCAGCGCCACGTGCCCCCAGCATGGGCAGCTCCCGCCCCGCCTGCCCGGCCCCCCATAAAAGCGCTGCCCTGGGCCAGGGCTGCATCCACTGCTGCGGCCTCGCTCTGCTCAGCACAAGGGCAGGTGGGTGCCCGGGCTCTGGGCCTCCTGGGGCAGGGGCTGGCCACGGCCCTCCCTGGCCCCCACAGCTGCCAGGGCAGCGGCTGTGCTGGGAGCAGCCTGGCAGGGACTGGCAGGGATCAGCTGCACTGGCCCCAGGAAGGGGCCCCTTGGCTGCCACAGGCACAGCCAGGCTGGGCACAGGGGCTTGGGCAGGGATTCTGTGGTCTCTGCCTGTGGGGATCAGGGCACTCAGGGGGCTGTCAGGGCAAAGGGCAAGTCATGGGCAGAGAGCTCAAGTCCATGTGGCTCTGAGCACTTCAGTTCTGGGGCAGCCAGGGATCATTGAACTGCTCAGCCTGGGGATCTCTTGCTTGCTCATGACATCTTTTATTTGTTGCTCTGTGTTTCAGCCTCACCTCCCTCACGCCAAGATGTCCTGCTACGAGCTGTGCCCCCCCAAAGCCA
The DNA here is from genome assembly GCF_036250125.1 of Pseudopipra pipra. Classification (NCBI taxonomy): domain Eukaryota; kingdom Metazoa; phylum Chordata; class Aves; order Passeriformes; family Pipridae; genus Pseudopipra; species Pseudopipra pipra. The sequence continues at coordinate 399,678 of NC_087577.1, forward strand.
GCGTGGCTGTGCCCAAGCCCAGCGTGGCTGTGCCCCAGCCCATCGCCGAGAGCTGCAACGAGCTGTGCGCCCGCCAGTGCCCCGACTCCACGGCCTTCATCCAGCCGCCCCCCGTGGTGGTCACCTTCCCCGGCCCCATCCTCAGCTCCTTCCCCCAGCAAGCCGTGGTGGGCTCCGCCGGAGCCCCCGCCTTTGGGGGCTCCCTGGGGCTGGGGGGCCTCTACGGCCAAGGGGCCACCCAGGCCTCGGGGGGCCTCTGCACCTTCCCCACAGCCTGCGCTGCTCCCGCCTGCAGCCCTTGGCTCCTGCCCCGCTACTCCAGGAAAATCTGCTAAAGCCTCACCCAGCAGCCCTACAGCCCTTTGGGGGTCTCAGCCTCTCTCCTCCCCTCTTTCCTCCTCTCCTTCCCCTCTCCCCATGACTCCTCTCCCCCTCCTGCCCGTGCCCACATTCCCGACTCCCCCATGGTCCCACAGGGCACTTGCTTCTCTCTGGAAGAGCCCCTGCCTGGCACAAGCCTGAAGGATCAGCTCTCTGGCAGCCTGGGCAGATAACCTGCCTGCCTCTGCCTGATGTGTCTTTGTCCAGTGTGTTCTTTGCTGCCCTTGCAATAAAAGAATCTTGCATCCAACATCTGCCTCTCTGGTTTCCTGGTATTACTCAGAATGGGGGGCAGAGTTTCCTCCCCTGCCCGTGTCCCTGACCCGACTGGCCAGGGCAGTGTCTGATCCCCATCAGAGCCCGGCTGAGCTGCCTTTGCACAGCCCCATCAGCCCTGGCAGCTCTCAGCACACACACTGCTGCAGCTGAACTCCAAGGATTCTGCCTGAAGCCAGGCAGCTCCTCTGGCTGCAGGACATGGAGCCCAGGGGGCTTTTCAGACCTCCAGCCTCCCTGGGATAGAGAGGGGTTGTCTCCAAAGCTGGGAGCCAGCCAGGGACAAGGGTTGCCAGGGCTCCAAACCCTTTGTGTTTGCATGGCTCTGCTAAAGATCTTGGAACTGAAAGCAGAGGAGAGTCTTCCCTTCCACTATTCCCTTTCCTGGATGTTCCCTCGTCATCACATCCTTCTCCTCCTCCTCTTCCTCCTTCTTCTTGTCTTTCTCTATCACTTTTTCTTTCACCTATTGCTCTGATTTCTACTCCATCTCATTGCTCTCATTCTCATCTTTTCAGTTCCCCTTTGCTATAATTTTCTCCTCCCCATCAACCTTCACTGTCCCCTTCTCTCTTCTATTTTACCTTTTCCTTGTTCTTCCAGTTCCAATTCCCCTTTGGTGACCCCTCAGCCCAGCACACACAACCCACCTGCTGCCCCTCAGCTCTGTCACAGACACCCAGTGTCACAAATGCCCCCTGGATCCTTGTTCCCACAGCCTTTCCAGGCCACCTTGGGCTCCTGCTGCCACTTCCAGCAGGGTCCCCCAGAGCCCAGTGCCCACCCCGTGGCCACAGGGCTTTGCCAGCTCTCCAAGGACAGAGCCTGCAGCCTGTGCCAGGGCAGCCTGGGCCAGGGCTGGCTCCCCCTGCTCTGAGCAAGGCCTTTGGGGCTGCATTTCAGCTGCTGCCCATTGCCTCTGCTCCTGCCCCTGAGCCCTCTGCCCAGAGCCTGCTTCCATCTTCCTCAGCCCTTCCCTTCTCTCCTGGCTGCTGCTGCTGGAATCCCCCGCAGCCTCCTCTGCACTGGGGGCAACATTCCAGGCACTGTGGGGCTGTGCCAGGAGCACAAATGGTCCCTGTCCCTTCAGCAAGTGTGTGTGGCCCTTGGGGGGAGTGTCTGCAGTGCCCCACAGGTGTCCTGTCCTTGGGGGCACAGCAGTGGGCACAGCAGGGCAGGGCTGGCCTGGCCAGGGCTGAGTGGAGGGCAGGGATCCCTCTGTGCAGCTGCCCCACAGACACCTCTGCCCACCACTGACACCCCCCAGTGCCCCCTGGGCATCCCAGCAACAGCTTTGCCCTCCCACACTGGGCACTGCCCCACACGCAGGGTCTTCCCAACCAGGACAAACTAGGGATGGAGACAAGACTTGACTGCAGGAAAAGTTTATTGAGCAGAGAGGGTCAGGAGAGAGTGTGAGAGAGCTGGTGGGCAAGAGCCAGGCAGGCTGGTGGTGCCGGGCTGGAGGAGGCCAAGGGCTGTTGTGCAGCTGCTGGGCTGTGGAGCGTGGTGAGCGCTGGCAGTGGGGTGTGGGCTGGGTCTAGCAGGGCCCGCAGGTGTCCCAGATTTTCCTGGAGTAGCGGGGCAGGAGCCAAGGGCTGCAGGCGGGAGCAGCGCAGGCTGTGGGGAAGGTGCAGAGGCCCCCCGAGGCCTGGGTGGCCCCTTGGCCGTAGAGGCCCCCCAGCCCCAGGGAGCCCCCAAAGGCGGGGGCTCCGGCGGAGCCCACCACGGCTTGCTGGGGGAAGGAGCTGAGGATGGGGCCGGGGAAGGTGACCACCACGGGGGGCGGCTGGATGAAGGCCGTGGAGTCGGGGCACTGGCGGGCGCACAGCTCGTTGCAGCTCTCGGCGATGGGCTGGGGCACAGCCACGCTGGGCTTGGGCACAGCCACGCTGGCTTTGGGGGGGCACAGCTCGTAGCAGGACATCTTGGCGTGACAGAGGTGAGGCTGAAGCAAAAAAAAGTGTCATAAACAAGCAAGAGATCCCCGGGCTGAGCAGTTCAATGATCCCTGGCTGCCCCAGAACTGAAGTGCTCAGAGCCACATGGACTTGAGCTCCCTGCCCATGACATGCCCTTTGCCCTGACAGCCCCCTGAGTGCCCTGATCCCCACAGGCAGAGACTACAGAATCCCTGCCCAAGCCCCTGTGCCCAGCCTGGCTGTGCCTGTGGCAGCCAAGGGGCCCCTTCCTGGGGCCAGTGTAGCTGATCCCTGCCAGTCCCTGCCAGGCTGCTCCCAGCACAGCCGCTGCCCTGGCAGCTGTGGGGGCCAGGGAGGGCCGTGGCCAGCCCCTGCCCCAGGAGGCCCAGAGCCCGGGCACCCACCTGCCCTTGTGCTGAGCAGAGCGAGGCCGCAGCAGTGGATGCAGCCCTGGCCCAGGGCAGCGCTTTTATGGGGGGCCGGGCAGGCGGGGCGGGAGCTGCCCATGCTGGGGGCACGTGGCGCTGGGGGCCCAGCCCCTGCCTCCTCCCTGCCTGCCACGGGGCTCTTTTGCTGACTGGCTCTCCTGGACAGCCCCAACCCGCTCTCTCAGCCCCTGCAATTACCCCCTGGCACGCTGCCAGCTGCCACCTCAGCCCTCCAATCAGCCCCGCTGGCTCCTCATTTCCTTCCATTCCCCTCAGCACTTCCATCACCTCCCTGCATCACAGGACACTCCTGCTGACAAAGGCTGACTGCAGGTGCCAGGGCTCTGCCCAAGGCCTTGATCTCGGGTGCCCACATTCCTTGTCTGCAGAGCCCCAGGGCACAGCGGGGTCCTGGTGCTGACCTTGGCAAAGCCTCCTGGGGGCCCTGCCTGCTCAGCACGGGGCATCACTGGCCAGCCCAGCAGAGCCGGGCTCCATCCACCTCCAGGCTCTGGCCATGGAGCTCTGCAGGCCTGGGGGACAAAAGATTCCCTTGGCACTTCCCTCAGTTAATTGTGAAAGGGCCAGAGATGCCAAGCAGAGCCCAAGTGTTCCTGGTTCCTGCCAGTGCTGCCCCAAGCACCCCAACCCCTCCCAGCTGTTCTGGAGCCCCGCTGAGGGGGAGATCCCTGCTGCCAAGTGCCCAGGAGGCAGGAAGGGGCAGCAGGCTGGGGCAGTGGGATGTGCTGAGGTGGCAGCCGGGGGGATGCTGACTCAGGGAGGGGCAGGAGCGGCCCAGCCCTGGTGGCATCAGCAGCAGGGAGTGTCCCCTGTGCCCATTGGCCCGGCTGGGGCTGAGCACTGCTGGGGCTGCTATAAAAGGCCCGGCCGGGCCAGGCTGTGCCAAGCTGCTCTGGCCACCTTGTCCTCGGGGAACAGGGTAAGTGTGGCAGCGCTTGTGCTGCTGGCTCCTGCTGCAGCCCCGGCCCCCGGGCCTGGGCCGCTGCCCTCTGCTGCTCTGCTGCCCTCACTGCTGCCCTCTTGCAGAGCTCCAGCGCATCCCTGGCCGACATGTCCTGCTACGAGCTGTGCCCCCCCAAAGCCAGCGTGGCTGTGCCCAAGCCCAGCGTGGCTGTGCCCCAGCCCATCGCCGAGAGCTGCAACGAGCTGTGCGCCCGCCAGTGCCCCGACTCCACGGCCTTCATCCAGCCGCCCCCCGTGGTGGTCACCTTCCCCGGCCCCATCCTCAGCTCCTTCCCCCAGCAAGCCGTGGTGGGCTCCGCCGGAGCCCCCGCCTTTGGGGGCTCCCTGGGGCTGGGGGGCCTCTACGGCCAAGGGGCCACCCAGGCCTCGGGGGGCCTCTGCACCTTCCCCACAGCCTGCGCTGCTCCCGCCTGCAGCCCTTGGCTCCTGCCCCGCTACTCCAGGGAAATCTGCTAAAGCCTCACCCAGCAGCCCTACAGCCCCTTGGGGGTCTCAGCCTCTCTCCTCCCCTCTTTCCTCCTCTCCTTCCCCTCTCCCCATGACTCCTCTCCCCCTCCCGTCCGTGCCCACATTCCCGACTCCCCCATGGTCCCACAGGGCACTTGCTTCTCTCTGGAAGAGCCCCTGCCTGGGACCAGCCTGAAGGATCAGCTCTCTGGCAGCCTGGGCAGATAACCTGCCTGCCTCTGCCTGATGTGTCTTTGTCCAGTGTGTTCTTTGCTGCCCTTGCAATAAAAGAATCTTGCATCCAACATCTGCCTCTCTGGTTTCCTGGTATTACTCAGAATGGGGGGCAGAGTTTCCTCCCCTGCCCGTGTCCCTGACCCGACTGGCCAGGGCAGTGTCTGATCCCCATCAGAGCCCGGCTGAGCTGCCTTTGCACAGCCCCATCAGCCCTGGCAGCTCTCAGCACACACACTGCTGCAGCTGAACTCCAAGGATTCTGCCTGAAGCCAGGCAGCTCCTCTGGCTGCAGGACATGGAGCCCAGGGGGCTTTTCAGACCTCCAGCCTCCCTGGGATAGAGAGGGGTTGTCCCCAAAGCTGGGAGCCAGCCAGGGACAAGGGTTGCCAGGGCTCCAAACCCTTTGTGTTTGCATGGCTCTGCTAAAGATCTTGGAACTGAAAGCAGAGGAGAGTCTTCCCTTCCACTATTCCCTTTCCTGGATGTTTCCTCGTCATCACCTCCTTCTGCTTCTCCTCTTCCTCCCCCTCCTCCTCCTCCTGTTTTTCTATGTCTATCACTTTTTCTTTCACTTATTGCTTTAGCTTCTACTCCATCTCATTGCTCTCATTCTCATCTTTTCACTTCCCCTTTGCTATAATTTTCTCCTCCCCATCAACCTTCACTGTCCCCTTCTCTCTTCTATTTTACCTTCCCTTTCCCATTCCCCTTTATTTCTTCTGTTCCCCCCAGCACACACAGCACACTTGCTGCCCCTCAGCTCTGCCTCAGACACAAAATGATAAGTCTAAGGGAGAGGAAGGGAAAGAAAAGCTGAGAGTGGACACATGTCCAGAGTCACTGCCCACGGGGTCCAGGGATGACTCTTGGGAGTTGCAGCTTCCCCGTCTGTCAGTTGAAGTGGTGGCCTTGATGTGCTGGGGGGAAGCAGGGAAGCCCCCACACTCCAAGAATTATGAGTTATTATATCCATGGTTGGTGTCACGGGCCATGCCTCGAGCCTCCAACCTCTCCCTGGGCCTGAGCAGAGTTTCTGTGTCTGGCCTGGTTCCCTCCTTTCCAGATTGGCAGAGGGGGGGTGATGGGCGTTAATGGGCCATCAGAGGTATAATGCAAAAGTCAACAGCCTGAAACTGCTCCTCCTGCCTTTTCAGGGCTTGACACCTTCAGCACTGGAGGGAGGGCTGGGCCCAACTGCCCATCAGAGGTTTAATGCAAAAGTCCTCCAGAAGCCTGCAAAAGTCCCTTGGCAATCCTAGAATATATAAATCATGAACCATGTCAGTCTCTGACAGAGTGTCTGCAGTGCCCCACAGGTGTCCTGTCCTTGGGGGCACAGCAGTGGGCACAGCAGGGCAGGGCTGGCCTGGCCAGGGCTGAGTGGAGGGCAGGGATCCCTCTGTGCAGCTGCCACACAGACACCTCTGCCCACCACTGACACCCCCCAGTGCCCCCTGGGCATCCCAGCAACAGCTTTGCCCTCCCACACTGGGCACTGCCCCACAGGCAGGGTCTTCCCAACCAGGACAAAATAGGGATAGAGACAAGACTTGGCTGCAGGAAAAGTTTATTGAGCAGAGGGGGTCAGGAGAGAGTGTGAGAGAGCTGGTGGGCAAGAGCCAGGCAGGCTGGTGGTGCCGGGCTGGAGGAGGCCAAGGGCTGTTGTGCAGCTGCTGGGCTGTGGAGCGTGGTGAGCGCTGGCAGTGGGGTGTGGGCTGGGTCTAGCAGGGCCCGCAGGTGTCCCAGATTTTCCTGGAGTAGCGGGGCAGGAGCCAAGGGCTGCAGGCGGGAGCAGCGCAGGCTGTGGGGAAGGTGCAGAGGCCCCCCGAGGCCTGGGTGGCCCCTTGGCCGTAGAGGCCCCCCAGCCCCAGGGAGCCCCCAAAGGCGGGGGCTCCGGCGGAGCCCACCACGGCTTGCTGGGGGAAGGAGCTGAGGATGGGGCCGGGGAAGGTGACCACCACGGGGGGCGGCTGGATGAAGGCCGTGGAGTCGGGGCACTGGCGGGCGCACAGCTCGTTGCAGCTCTCGGCGATGGGCTGGGGCACAGCCACGCTGGGCTTGGGCACAGCCACGCTGGCTTTGGGGGGGCACAGCTCGTAGCAGGACATGTCGGCCAGGGATGCGCTGGAGCTCTGCAAGAGGGCAGCAGTGAGGGCAGCAGAGCAGCAGAGGGCAGCGGCCCAGGCCCGGGGGCCGGGGCTGCAGCAGGAGCCAGCAGCACAAGCGCTGCCACACTTACCCTGTTCCCCGAGGACAAGGTGGCCAGAGCAGCTTGGCACAGCCTGGCCCGGCCGGGCCTTTTATAGCAGCCCCAGCAGTGCTCAGCCCCAGCCGGGCCAATGGGCACAGGGGACACTCCCTGCTGCTGATGCCACCAGGGCTGGGCCGCTCCTGCCCCTCCCTGAGTCAGCATCCCCCCGGCTGCCACCCCAGCACATCCCACTGCCCCAGCCTGCTGCCCCTTCCTGCCTCCTGGGCACTTGGCAGCAGGGCAGTGCCACAGCACCAACCCTCACACACTTCAACAGCTCTTTGGGCAATACTCTGGGGCACATGGGATGACTCTTGTGCAGGAACAGGAGTTTCACTCAATGATCCTTAAGGGTCTAATCCCCCCTGACATACAGTGTGATCCTGGGATCTCCCTCAGCAATGGGGCTCCAGGAGGAGCTGGGAGGGATTCTGGTGGGGCTGGGACAGGGCTGGCAGGCACCAGAATCACGGGGGCTGCCCTGGGGCTCTGTGCTCCTTGCCCTATTCCCCTGTGGGCAGGACAGGAGGGGTTTCTCTCCCCCAGGCCTGCAGAGCTCCATGGCCAGAGCCTGGAGGTGGATGGAGCCCGGCTCTGCTGGGCTGGCCAGTGATGCCCCGTGCTGAGCAGGCAGGGAACGAGGAGCTGCCTTGGCTGTGGGGTTTCGTAACCTTCCCCTGTGCAGATGATGCCCCGATGAGATAATGAGGAGCCAGCAGGACTGATGTGCCCCATGAGCTGGCAGCGTGCCAGGGGGTAATTGCAGGGGCTGAGAGAGCGGGTTGGGGCTGTCCAGGAGAGCCAGTCAGCAAAAGAGCCCCGTGGCAGGCAGGGAGGAGGCAGGGGCTGGGCCCCCAGCGCCACGTGCCCCCAGCATGGGCAGCTCCCGCCCCGCCTGCCCGGCCCCCCATAAAAGCGCTGCCCTGGGCCAGGGCTGCATCCACTGCTGCGGCCTCGCTCTGCTCAGCACAAGGGCAGGTGGGTGCCCGGGCTCTGGGCCTCCTGGGGCAGGGGCTGGCCACGGCCCTCCCTGGCCCCCACAGCTGCCAGGGCAGCGGCTGTGCTGGGAGCAGCCTGGCAGGGACTGGCAGGGATCAGCTGCACTGGCCCCAGGAAGGGGCCCCTTGGCTGCCACAGCCACAGCCAGGCTGGGCACAGGGGCTTGGGCAGGGATTCTGTGGTCTCTGCCTGTGGGGATCAGGGCACTCAGGGGGCTGTCAGGGCAAAGGACAAGTCATGGGCAGAGAGCTCAAGTCCATGTGGCTCTGAGCACTTCAGTTCTGGGGCAGCCAGGGATCATTGAACTGCTCAGCCCGGGGGTCTCTTGCTTGTTTATGACACTTTTATTTTGTCTCTCTGTGTTTCAGCCTCACCTCCCTGACACCAAGATGTCCTGCTACGAGCTGTGCCCCCCCAAAGCCAGCGTGGCTGTGCCCAAGCCCAGCGTGGCTGTGCCCCAGCCCATCGCCGAGAGCTGCAACGAGCTGTGCGCCCGCCAGTGCCCCGACTCCACGGCCTTCATCCAGCCGCCCCCCGTGGTGGTCACCTTCCCCGGCCCCATCCTCAGCTCCTTCCCCCAGCAAGCCGTGGTGGGCTCCGCCGGAGCCCCCGCCTTTGGGGGCTCCCTGGGGCTGGGGGGCCTCTACGGCCAAGGGGCCACCCAGGCCTCGGGGGGCCTCTGCACCTTCCCCACAGCCTGCGCTGCTCCCGCCTGCAGCCCTTGGCTCCTGCCCCGCTACTCCAGGAAAATCTGGGACACCTGCGGGCCCTGCTAGACCCAGCCCACACCCCACTGCCAGCGCTCACCACGCTCCACAGCCCAGCAGCTGCACAACAGCCCTTGGCCTCCTCCAGCCCGGCACCACCAGCCTGCCTGGCTCTTGCCCACCAGCTCTCTCCCACTCTCCCCTGACCCTCTCTGCTCAATAAACTTTTCCTGCAGCCAAGTCCTGTTTCGTTGTCTCTTTGTCTGGAGCTCTTTTCCCAGCAGCTGTGGGAGGGTGAACTCTGCTCTCTCCGTGTTTCCCCACGGGCTCTCAGACGTTTGTTACTCCTCAGAGGGATGAGGGGATTCCTGCTTTGTTTGTATCCCACTCCAATTCAGTGGTTTTCAGCACAGGGAAAATCTGATTTCTGGGGAAGAGCAATGAATAGAAGAACGATTCAATGACAAAAGTGCAACAATGTATTGGGATGAAGTGTTTGGAGTACTGTCTTCAAGTATATTTATAAATACTTGTGTTCTTATATATACACGTTTAAAATTATGTTTACACTGGTACATTTCGGCCATAATATTATTGTATTGCAGCTCTGTTAGAGGTGTCTTAGGCACTTGTGGCCTTTCAGAAGAACGTGTGATGCTGCCCTCTCACCCTCCAAAACCTACAGAGCTGCTGCTGCACCTCCTGTAGGGAAAGTGTAACTCCCTCGGTGCCAAAAGTAAGCACAGATAATCTTTTCCTTTGTTTCACTCAGCATGACAAACCCAGCAACGTTTATTTCATCCCTTTCTGTTGCTCACGTTGGTTTATTCAGGATTAGTCCCATTGGTTTTTCCTGGATTCAGCCTGGCTGTTGGAGAAGTCGGGACATGTCTGCAGTGAAAGGGAAGCTGGGTGTGCTCCTTCCCTTGTTTTAACAGGTCCTGCTTTAATTACTACGACTCTGGTATTTTTTGTTTAGAATAAAGTCACTCCAGAGCGTGCACAGGTACAGGACCTGGAGCCCATTCAGGTGACCTGCCACTGTGAGACAGCAGGAGCTGTATGGATATTTAATAGATATTAAATATATAATTAATACATGTTTAGTAGGTATTCCACATATAATTAATACATGTTTAATAGATATTTAATGTATAATTAATCCATATTTAATGTATAATTAATATATATTTAATAGATATTTAACATATTAAGGATCCAGAGATCTGGGACTCTGCTTGGGAAACCTGGAGCCAGCAGGTCCCGGCCTTGCTCCCTGTCACTGGCAGTCACACTCTCACTGTTCCTCCCAGCAGTCAAGAACACCTCGTTTTTCCAGTCTGAAAGTCTGATTCCCTCCTGTCTGGTGCCACTCCTTTATGTTATCAGGGCATAGAGTCTCCCAAAAGATGTGCCAAGGCCACAAGGAATAATTGGAGGTTTCTGAGCCCTGAGTGAGGAATGCAGTGAACTCCCTCCATCCTCACAGCCCCCACCTGACACTGGGCACCGAGAAAGGGCATCTCTGGGCCTTGTGCAACCAGCCCTGAGCTCACCCCCAGCCTCCAGCCCAGGAAAAGCTCCCTCCCTGTGCTGGCTGGGTGTCAGAGACTCTCACCACGGGTGTATCTGGTCTGACACAACACACGTTCACCTGGCTGCAGGTGGGCCAAAGGTGGGGCTCGATGACCTTGGAGGTCTTTTCCAACCAAAATGATTCCGGGATTCTTGGTCGAAATGTTCTCAGTGAGCACTTGTTAATCCATAAAAACGGAATGTTGTTTTCTTAAAATAAAACCCACGAGTGGCAGGGACTGATTCCCATTTCAGTCTGTAATCACTTACAGCCCGAGGCCATCTGAGGTATCCAGTCCTCTCTGGGGAGGAACACTGAGGTTACCTGGGAAAAATCTGACTTGCAGAACTGAGATCAAGAAATGGTTCACCCGTGTGTGGAGCTTTTCTTTGAAAGGGAAAGGCAGAGGTGAATCCTCTCTGGTGCATTAGTTCAGGTTCTTTTCACTTCACCAGCTGACAAACAGGTTCAGCCAAACCTTCCCTCAGGCAGCTGTTATCATGGCAGTGCTGAGCAAAAACAAGAGGTAGTGCTTCATCTTTGCTCACCTGATACTGATCTGAAAAAGTGTTTCCTATTGTTCACCTTCCTCCTTTCACTCCTTTTCAGAATAGCCTTGGACAGAACTTCAGGCCACATTTTTTGCCTTGTCTTTGAAGGCACTTTGAGGATTTCTAGTGCCTGGTCTGGCAGATGAGAAATTAAAAGGAATTCCAGCACTAAATTAACTTGTTGAAAACAGAGTCACAGAAAATCCTGATTGGAAGGGACCCACAAGGATCATCAAATCCAACTCCTGGCCCTGCACAGAACACCCCCAAATCCCACCATGTCCCTGAGAGCATTTTCCAAAGGCTCCTTGAACTCTGGCTTGGGGGCCACGGCCACTGCCCTGGGGAGCCTGTGCCAGTGCCCAGCTGGATGGGGGTAACTGGAGTGGCTGCTGGGAGTCTGACAGGGGCATTAATTAGTGCAAGGGACATGATAATTTCAGCTTGGTGACAATGAAGGACAAGGCAGGGAGGACTCTCAGCTGTGGGCTCTGACCAAAGGCAGCTCAGCCTGGTCCTGGGGGGGGTGAGAGGCCACCACGAGGGACCCCCAAAGCCCAGGCTGGGCTTTGACAGGAAAAACAGAGGCAGGTGTTGGATGCAGGATTGTTTTATTGCAGGGGAGGGAAGGGCCCCCTGGACAAAGCCACAGGAGGCAAAGACAGGCAGGTCACCCCTCTGTGCTCCACAAGAGGTGTCCCCTCAGCCTTGTCTCAGGAGGCAGCAGCTTCAGGGAGGAGCCAGGGGATGGTGGATTCCCACATTTGGCCACTGGCAGGGACAGGGAGGAGGGGAGGAAACAGAGGAAGGAGGAAATAAGGGGAATTTCTAGAGGTGTTCTGACCCCACTGTGTTTTTGGTGGAAGTGGAGGTCTGATGCTCTGCCCCTTGCTCAGGAGCCGAGTGGAGGATCCAGGGTTGTATCGTTTGCCAAAATTCTTCAGTGCAGGGTGTCCCCGTGGGGCTCAGCAGGGTCTGCAGTGCAGGGTGTCCCCGTGGGGCTCAGCAGGGCCCAAAGCTGCCACGGCTGTACCTGCTGGACCTGTAGGAGTAGGGGCTGCAGGAGCCATAGGATCTGCCAGAGCCCCACAGACCCCCATAGCCCAGGGATCCATATCCTCCATAGCCAAGGGATCCATATCCCCCATAACCCAGGGATCCATATCCCCCATAGCCCAGGGAGCCATAACCCCCATAACCCAGGGATCCATATCCCCCATAACCCAGGGATCCATATCCCCCATAACCCAGGGAGCCATAACCCCCATAGCCCAGGGAGCCCCCATAACCCAGGGATCCATAGCCCCCATAGCCCAGGGAGCCCCTATAACCCAGGGATCCATAGCCCCCATAGCCCAGGGAGCCCCCATAGCCCCCAAGAACGGGGGCTCCAGCGGATCCCACGATGGAATCCTGAGGGAAGGAGCTGAGGATGGGCCCAGGGAAGGTGACCACCACGGGGGGGGGCTGGATCAGGGCGGTGGAGTCGGGGCACTGGCGCACACAGGGCTCGTTCCCGCTGTCAGCCAGGGGCTGGGGGCGCAGGATGCCACAGGGGGACAGGTCAGAGCAGGACATTCTGCAGGGCTGGAGGTCGATCTGCAGGAGTTGATTTGAGCAAGAGCAAGACATGATTTAGCCACAGGAAGGTGCTGCCTTCCCTCCCACCGCAGCCCCTCCAAAGGCAGCAGTTTCCCCATTAAACACCAGAACTGGAGCAGCAGAGCCAAACTCTCCAGAGAGTCGGTGGCTCTGCCAGGAGTGGGACTCCAGGAGCCCAGTGTGCTGCTGGTTGTGATTCCATGACCTGCTCTGCACTGCCACTGATCTCCTCTGTGCTGATCCTTGTCAAAACAGGGATTAGGACTCATTGTCTGCTCAGATTGTTTGATGGGACCATTAGGAGGGAACTGCAGAGATGATTGTCCCGAATTTCCAAACATTGAATCAGGGCACTGAGATATTTACAACTCACTTAAGGCCACAGCATCTTGATTTGGGGTTCTGAACTATTATGAAAAAGCCTCACACCAAACAACTAACAGGAAAACCCAGCACTTCACCTTTCAGCTCCTTAAATTCCCTCCATGACCCCTTTTTATCCTAAATAAATGTCTTACAGAACATTTTCAACATCTCTCAGTCCCTCTCTGTCCTCCTCTAAACCAGTGCCTGGTCTCTGGGAGTTTTCATGCCCATTTACCTCGAACTAAAACCATTCTGGATGATTTTTAACAGGATGATCTGGATATAATGGCAGGTCGGCTTCTAAGCCCTGGGAACCACGAAGATCAATTTCCCAAATAATTCCCAGTCACCCATTTAAACAAATAGAGAAGAGGAAGAAACAGTGAACTCATGGACACAACTGGAAGCAACCCAACAACAAACTAAATTCTGTGCCACATCAAGGAACCTGGAATGAAGGGATGACCCTGAAGGCAGAGGACAGTTGCCCACAACAATTTTTTAGGTGTCCACAACACCTAAAATTTTGCCTACCAGTCTTTAACAGAGGAGACCATCGCAGCTAAATTTTCCACCCCCCATAAACTGTTAAGCAAAGAGGAGTCCCAAGAGTTGGGATTCAGCTCCAGACTCACCAGGTCCTTGGGAAGAAGGAGTGAGGAGAAGATGTTGGGAGAGCCCCAGTGGAGGCAGCTTTTATACAGTGCAGAGTGCCCCAGGGGGGAGAGGCTGATTTAATTAACATGCAGCTCATTAGGTGACAGGGCACATTTTTGGGATTGATAGTCCTGCAAAGTGATGAAATTGGTGCTTGGGGTTGGTGTTTATTTCTTGATTTCAGGCCTCCTGGAGCACCACCCCTTTCATCTGAGAGGCTGATGGGTGAAGTGAGTGCATCTTTCATCCTAAATCATGATTCATGACATTAATATCAATTTTCTGTCCTCTCTGTGGTTGCACCACGGATCACCAGAGCTGGTTATCTTTGATATCCTCCTCCTCCTGCCTTGTACAGCCACGATGCTCAGGGGTTTGTCAGAAACCACAAAATCCTGGGATGGTTTTGGGACACGTGCCCAGAACAGCCTCAGCTTCCCTCTGACCCTCAGACTGAATTACTGAATCAATAATTGAATTTGTATTTCACTGAGATGCTTTTGCCAGAGGTGGGGAGGCCCTGGCACAGGTTATTCCGTGGCTGCCTCGTCCCTGGAAGTGTCCAAGGCTGGGTTGGATGGGGCTGGGAGCACCCTGGGACAGTGGAAAGTGTCCCAGGACAAGATGATCTTCAGGGTCCCCTCCAACCCAACCCATTCCAGGGTTCTGTACAGGAGAACCCCCAGATTCAGCTGTGGTAGGAATAAAACCCCCTTGTTTTATGAAAGGCTCTCCCAGTTAATCCCATCATCAGTGGCATCTTTCAGCAGGGAGCAATCAGGAGCTGGGGATCTGCTGGGAAAGGCCAAAGCTGCCTTTTGCTGAGGTTTCCTCCTCTGCTGACACTGTTCCTGTAACACTGTCATTATCTCTGTTATCATAATCACCCACCTGCTTATCTGCACACCACGTATTATTTATAAATTATGAGCTTTCCCAAACCTGGAGATCCGGGGGGAGATTTCCCCAGCTATTATCCTGGAAGAAAAAAAAAAAAAACAACAAAACCCCATGTCAAGGTTTTACAAGGACATTCCAAGGGATTTTCAAACACCTCATGAACACCCATTACCAACTTGTACAGACTGTGTCATAGCTGTGCACAATGTGGGCCTGGGTGATGTATCCACCCCACTATTAGCAGAGATTATCACATTAAACAGGTAAATTGAGGTCACTTGGGGTTTTTCCCGTAATCAGTTCGTGGTTTATAACACTTTCTGACCTTCCTTTGACTTTAAAAGTAAAATCTGCCTTTTTAATTTAAAATGCACGCTGACAGAGCAGGTTCAGGAGGGATATCAGGGATAAATTGTTCCCTGGGAGGGAGGGGAGGCCCTGGCACAGGTTGCCCAGAGAAGCTGTGGCTGCCCCATCCCTGGGAGTGTCCAAGGCCAGGTTGGAGCAACCTGGGATAGTGGGAGGTGAAATGAGATGATCTTCCAGGTCCCTTCCAACCCAAACCATTGCATGATGTGATTCTGTGACACAAAAGCCACTCAAAGATGCTCCTGCTCCTCGTGTTTGCCCTGCACTGAGCAGGGGGGGCAGAAGTGCTGAGCCTGCACAAAGGGGTCGTTTGTCCCCTCATTTGAGATCCTGAAAGAAATCCCATTTGGCTCCAGGTATCCCTGTTGATTACAGCAAAAGACCTGCAACCCAACAGAAAGAATGAGTGTCCTCCTATCATCCTCATTAAACAAATCAAGTCAGCTTCTGTCCTCCCCTAACGCTGGAAATGGAATAATAAAAAAGAACTCCACACCTAAAGCCTGGAGACAATAGAGGTCTGGGCTGGAACGTGCACGTCACCCCATGTGTGGGTTTGAAGTGCCTGCAATGCACAGGCAATAAGCAAAAACAATTTCAGCACTTTGGGGAATTATGTGTCCTGCAATTTGGGGTTGGGACCTAATTAGGAACTGGCGCTTCGGGTGCCCAACGTCCCCCAGGCGAGCTCAGGGCCCTATAAAAGCTCCCTGCCCCAGGTCTCTCCATCCACTGCTCCCAGCTCATCCACCTCCCTCAGCTCAGCCACCTCTGGCAACCAGGTAAGGCAGAATTTCTCTAAACTTGCTGTCAGGAGCTCTGGGTTGTCCCCTGGCACCGAGTCCTCCCGGGTTCCTTCCAGGCTGCCCCTGATCTGGGGCAGATTTGCTGCTGGAAATGATGTTTGAGTTCTCATTCATCTCCAGGCCTTTTAAAGACAGGCCCCAGGAGAGGGGGGTATCAAGTTTTGAATCCCAAACCCACAGCCTTTCAGCACTTCAAAGAACTTGGCTGTATTTTGGGAGGCAAATAACTCATCTGCACTGTTGTGTGTGGCTGCATTTGGTTGAGCATTGCTGAGTTTGTGACAGCAGAGACCAAACTTAGCAAGCAGAAACCATCAGCTAAGAGCAGTGTAGCACTGTCAAAATGATCCCAGCTGGAAATTCCAAAGGTCCAGCTGAAAAGTACATGATTCTGTTGGATAAAACTGAAGAGAACTTGACTTTGTTTTACTAAAGTCAAGGCTGGCCGAGGGGTCGTGTGATAGAAAGAGAAGTGATAGGAAATGCTTCCCAGATTTCCTTCTGACACCCTGTTGGGCTGTTTGATGCATCTCTAACGTGAATAACTGAACCCCTTTCACAGGTTCACTGCCAGCCCTGCAGAATGTCCTGCTCTGACCTGTCCCCCTGTGGCATCCTGCGCCCCCAGCCCCTGGCTGACAGCGGGAACGAGCCCTGTGTGCGCCAGTGCCCCGACTCCAGCACCCTGATCCAGCCCCCCCCCGTGGTGGTCACCTTCCCTGGGCCCATCCTCAGCTCCTTCCCTCAGGATTCCATCGTGGGATCCGCTGGAGCCCCCGTTCTTGGGGGCTCTGGGGGTTATGGGGGCTATAGGGGCTCCCTGGGCTATGGGGGCTCCCTGGGCTATGGGGGCTATGGATCCCTGGGTTATGGGGGATATGGATCCCTGGGTTATGGGTCCCTGGGTTATGGGGGATATGGATCCCTGGGCTATGGGGGTCTGTGGGGCTATGGAGGCTCCTCCCTGGGCTATGGGGGATATGGATCTCTTGGCTATGGAGGCTCCTCCCTGGGCTATGGGGGTCTGTGGGGCTCTGGCAGATCCTATGGCTCCTGCAGCCCCTACTCCTACAGGTCCAGCAGGTACAGCCGTGGCAGCTTTGGGCCCTGCTGAGCCCCACAGGGACACCCCAAGTGAGGGATGAGAAGTGCTGGTTCCACAGGCAGAGAGCTGGGAACCACCACTGCTCCATCTGGGAACCACCACTGCTCCATCCCGAGCCCCTTCAGCCCCTTTGGAATTTCTCCTCCTGGTTTCTGCTTCCATTTCCTGCCCTAAGGCTCCTCCTGCCCCTCTTCTGTGCTGCCTGGGGCAAACACGGGACAGAAGTGCTCAGAGTGGGTCCTGTTTGCTCCAACCAAGAGCTGAGCCTCAGCAAAACCCCCAGCTCCATCCCAGGGGAATGTGCCTCGGGCTGGAGAACAGCTTCTAACTTCTTGGAGACTCTGAAATGGATTCCTTTGCTCACTGTCATTAAACATTTATTGCATCACAGTTGCCATGGTCTGGTGGTCTTTGCTCGTGTTTCCACCCCTGTTATTTGTCTCAGTACAAGTCTCACCTGTGCAGGTGTCAGTAACAGCCTGAACTGTCACAGAATCATGGGATGGGTGGGGCTGGAAAGGACCTTAAAGCTCATTTAGTTCCAGCCCCTTGCCATGGGCTGGGACTCCTTCCACGAGAGCAGATTGCTCAGGGCTTCAGCTGTGGAGCTGAATGTCCTGCCCAAAAATCCAGGGAGTTCAAATGTCCAAGAGCAGTGGGAAGCCCCTGGCACAGGAGGCATCACTGTCCTGCCCTTCCCATTTTTCACGGATATTTTGGAGGAATTTGGCTTCTTGGTGGTGGCTCTGCTGGTTACAGTGGTGGAGAAATGAAACAGTAGATCACTAACTTTAAACTCTTTATTAAACACATTGGGCTTCAGTCAGAATTTCTTCCAGGTAAATCTTTTATCTCTTTGAACTTCAGGTTCACACTCAAATACTTGAACTCTGTCCTCAGTCATTGTTTCTGCAGAAGTTGAATCAATTTTCTGTCAAACCCTTAAATAAAGTTTCCTGGGCCACACAATGGAATCTGAAATCCGAAGGATGGGGATGAACTTTCTGTGTTATAATGAAATCAGAAGTGTTGGATGGTTTTTGACAGAGAAACAGCTGCTCCCTGCAGGTCCCCGAAGGGTGAATTCATCCACCCCAGCAGGAGCAGAGAGAAGAGTCAGGGCTGGCAAACTGCAGGGTAGAAAATGTCTCAATGTGGAGATAAATCCTCCCCCTCTGCTCTGGTGAGATCCCCCCTGGAATGCTGAGTTCTGGTGCTCCAAGCACCAGAAGGACACGGAACTGTGGGAGCAACGAAGCTGATAAAGGAACTGGAGCATCTCCCAGGCTGGGAGAGCTGGGAATGTTCAGCCTGGAGAGGAGAAGGTTGTGTGGAGACCTCAGAGCCCCTCCCAGGGTCTGAAGGGGCTGCAAAGAAGCTGGAGAGGGATGTTCCTCAGGAACTGGGGTGGCAGGACAAGGGGGTGGGTTCAGCCTGACAGAGAGAAGATTTAAGTTGGATATTGGGGAGAAGTTGCTCCCTGGGAGGGTGGGGAGCCCTGGCACAGGCTGCCCAGAGAAGCTGTGGCTGCCCCATCCCTGGGAGTGTCCAAGGCCAGGTTGGAGCAACCTGGGACAGTGGGAGATGTCCCTGCCCATGGCAGGAGGTGGAACAGGGTGACCTTTGGGACCCCTTCCAGCCCAAACCGTTCCAGGCCTCTGTGACCCCCCAGTGTAATTATTGGAGCCCAGCTGGGCAGGGAGGTTCCTGCTCCCAAATCCCTGCTCTGAGTGCTCTGACTTCCCTCAGAGCTGGGCCATTCCAGCTGGGGTTTCATCCTCACACCTGACCTGTGTAAGGATGTGAGTTTTGGCCATTTAAAGAGGAGAGCAGAGCATAACCACTGATGCATAAATTAAAACTCCAAAGTTCATTTGTTTGATGCAGAACAGAATCAGTTTAATGAGAAATAAGCGTTCACAGAGAAGCACTGTAGGATATCAAGAATGTCAGACTGCAGGGAACTCCTTCCAGAATTGTTCCTCTTCAGCTGGACAGTGAAGTTGCATTTCAGAAGAATACAAATGACTTGTTTTATCCCACTCGTTACACACACAGATGGAAAGAAAAAAGCCCATAAGACCCCAAACAGAGAGCGAATGAATTAAGGATATGTTGTGTCCTTCCAGCTCCAGTTGAGTGGGGTTGGCAGTGGTCACAGCAACACCTCTTTGGGTCTAGATTGGCCCCCTCAGCTGCTGGTTATTCCTTCCTCAGGGAGCATTTCCAGGGGCTCAGCAGGTCCCGCAGAGCCCGCGGCCGAACCAGGAGTGGGGGCTGCAGGAGCCGTAGGATCTGCCAGAGCCCCACAGCCCCCGGGAGCCCCCCCAGCCCCACAGACCCCCATAGCCCAGGGAGCCAGAGCCCAAATATCCCAGGGATCCATAACCCCCATAGCCCAAATATCCCAGGGATCCATAACCCCCATAGCCCCCATAGCCCCACAGACCCCCATAGCCCAGGGATCCATAGCCCCCATAGCCCAGGGAGCCCCCAAAACCCCCAAGAACGGGGGCTCCAGCGGATCCCACGATGGAATCCTGAGGGAAGGAGCTGAGGATGGGCCCAGGGAAGGTGACCACCACGGGGGGGGGCTGGATCAGGGTGCTGGAGTCGGGGCACTGGCGCACACAGGGCTCGTTCCCGCTGTCAGCCAGGGGCTGGGGGCGCAGGATGCCACAGGGGGACAGGTCAGAGCAGGACATTCTGCAGGGCTGGCAGTGAACCTGCAACACACAGGGAGGGTCAGGCTGAGGAGAGGACAAGCACTTCAAAATCCAGCATTGAAATAACCAGCCGGGCGCAGCGCTCTGAGGAGACAAACTCATTTCTGGCTTTGCAACCTTAAGGCTCCTTTTCTTTCCCACAGAGCAGATTTTCAAATATTGCCCTCTGCAACGTGTGGGAGATGTCCCGCCCTGCTCAGAGAATCTCACCCCTCAGAACACCCTGCAAAGAGCTGTGTTTGCACACACTGAACCCAAAACTGAGAAGCAAAGGCAGAGAGAACAAAGTGACTTTGTCCAAGGTCGTTCTGATGAGTCAGAAGGAGAACCTGGGTTTGGGTTCAGCAGGTTTACATGAGATGCAGCTTGTATAGAACTTAATTACAGTAGCTTGATCTTCCCACTTATCCCAGTTTTGATGGGAGCCAAGGGAACAACAGATTATAGGATTGCAAATGCCCGGGCTGTTCAGAAAGCCATTTGACAAGACAATTAACAACAAATCTCTCTAACTGAGTCCTGCAAGCCCTTAGCAGAGTCCTGAGGAGGAACACGAAAACAAAAAGTAAAGGAAAGCTGGAAATTTGTGGTAGCAGGTTGTTCCAAGCCCTGTCCAACCTGGCCCTGGATGCTTCCAGGGATGGGGCAGCCACAGCTTCTCTGGGCAACCTGTGCCAGGGCCTCCCCACCCTCCCAGGGAGCAACTTCTCCCTAATATCTCACCTAAACCCCCTCTCTGTCAGTCTGAACCCACCCCCTTGTCCTGCCACCCCAGTTCCTGAGGAACATCCCTCTGCAGCTTCCCTGCAGCCCCTTCAGACCCTGGAAGGGGCTCTGAGGTCTCCACACAACCTTCCCCTCTCCAGGCTGAACATTCCCAGCTCTCCCAGCCTGTCTGCACAGGGGAGGGGCTCCAGTCCTCTCAGCTGACTTAGAGCATTGCCCAGTTGCTCCAAGGTGGTTCTTACACCCAGAACTCCCCAGAGCTCCAGACTGGTGTGGCTGCCAGCCCAGAGACAAGAACCTCTTCAGCCAGACAGAGCCCCTGCCACGGGTCAGTGCAGATGCACCAGCAGAGTGGATGGACACCAGCTCAGGCTGGAACCAGCACCAAAAAGACACCCCCAGAGCAGCAGGAAGATCAGACTTACCCAAGGCACTGAGGAGTCGAGGGAAGTGTTTGGAGGAGCGAGGGGAGAGAGGAGCTTTTATCCCCGAGCTCGGCGGTCCCGGCTCAGCCCCAGTTCCCCACAGACCTCACCCCCGGGATGATGAAACCCTGGGGTTTATGAGGCCTCTCAAATTTGTTTGTAACCATGATCCAAAGCATCACTCGAGATTATGGGGAATTCTTTCATCTCGTGACGGACTTGGGGGGAAATTAGCACCTGGCGTTGTTCCAGTGGCTTCCCTGGAATTACAACAGGAATTCCTCAGCCAGCTCCTCGTGGCATTAACTTGGCACCTGGAGAGTGTCTCAGGGGTTTAGGGGGATTACAGACTGCAGTGTCATGGAGGGGGGATTTGGTTAAGTGCAGGTAATTCCCATTACAAGCTGCCATGACAGAAGTTGAAGCCTGTCCACGTGACAGGCAGGAAGTTTGGGGGTGATTTCTGCTTGTTTGTCCTCCCCATCTACACTTGGGAGGATTGGTTTGTCTCCAGGCTCCAGCCTGGGTTGGAAGGTCAAAGGCCAGGTTGGATGGAGCCTTGGAGCAGCCTGGGACAGTGGAAGGTGTCCCTGCCCATGGCAGGGGTTGAGAGGAGCCTTAAGGTCCCTTCCAACCCAAACCATTCCATGATCCTATGATTCCATAAGTACAGTGGGAGAGAGAGCTGTTAGGGAAGTGTGAGTGATTGAAAAGGATGTTCTGGATGTTCTGTCTCTGCCTTCTGCCCAAAATGGCCCGAAGGACTCAGCAGTGTTTGAGGGAAGGGCAGGGAGAGCAACCCATGGCTGAGTGCCCAGCAAAGAAAGCAAGAGGGGTTTCCCCAAGTCCCTCAGTCACGAGGGGAGAACAGAATTGTGTTCAGGGAGCTGGGGGGGCTCATCCTGGAGGAAAGGAGGCTCAGGGGGGACCTTCTGGCTCTGGAATTCCCTGACAGGAGGGGGGAGCTGGGGGGGGTCGGGCTCTGCTCCCAGGGAACAAGGGACAGGAGGAGGGGAAACGGCCTCAAGCTGTGCCAGGGGAGGGTCAGGTTGGCCATGAGGAGGAATTTCCCCCTGGAAAGGGTGTTCAGGCCTTGGCAGGGGCTGCCCAGGGAGGTGGGGGAGTGCCCAGCCCTGGAGGTGCCCAGGGCAGGACTGGCTGTGGCACTGAGTGCTCTGGGCTGGGGCCAAGGTGGGGATGGGGCACAGGGGGGACTTGAGGACCGAAATAATTCTGTGATTCTGTGACAGAAAACCCTGTAAGGACCCCATGGTGCTCTCTGTGCCTGCCTTTGGGAGCAGCAGTGAGGACTGAGCAGCTGAGAGTGCAAAGGACAAAGATCCACGGGACGACCCCGAAGTTGCTCTAAACAATTTTCTCTCCAGGTCTGTCCCGGCCTGGATTTAATGGGAATAAAACTCAGGTGAGCACAGGTGAGCACAGATGAGCACAGGTGAGCCCAGGTGAGCACAGGTGAGCACAGGTGAGCACAGGTGAGCCCACGGGGGCTGCCACGAGCAGAGGAGAAGCTGAGGAAGAGCATCAGGTTAATTCCTGCTGTAGGGCCGGGGATGTGGATGGAATGATAACAGGAACAAACGTGACAAGGTCACCCTGGGAGATGAAAGAGGCCCCTGTGATGAAAGGCCCCCATCTCATTTCACGAGACCTGGAACCCACAAACAAACAAGGAGTCAGCAGGACTCTGAGGCACACGAGCTTTGGGTTTGCCCCAATTATGCACATCCACAAATTGCTCCTGAGCTGATCCCTGGGATCTTGGGGACTGTATAAAAGCTCTCCCAAGCCAGGGCTCTTCACTTCACCTTCCTGGCTTCATTCCCCTCCGTGAGAAGGGTAAGCACCATCCTGGGGGAATTCTTTCCTGAAATTCCCCTCTCTCTTTTCTCCTGGCTTAACTAAGGTTGGAACTGTCCATAAGTGCTCTAAGGTTCTTAATAATGTTGGGTTGTTTAGTCCTGATTCAGTTTTTCTTCTTTGCTGTTGGACATCCACGTGTTTGGGGTTGAAATGGTCAAACTGGGGAGGTCCCAGATCAGCACTGGGACCAAACACCCGTCACCACTGAGGTGATGAAACTGTTGGGTCCTTTACTGGCCTTTCTGAGGCCTCTCAAACTGGTTTGTGACAATGATCCAAAGTCACTGGAGATCAGGGGGAATTCTTTCCTCTTGGGACGGACCCGGGGGAAAGAATGAACCCCTGGTGTTGCTCCAGTCGCTCCCTCGGACTGAAATTCTCTTCCTTGCAGCCTGACCCTCCCTGTGTGTTGCAGGTTCACTGCCAGCCCTGCAGAATGTCCTGCTCTGACCTGTCCCCCTGTGGCATCCTGCGCCCCCAGCCCCTGGCTGACAGCGGGAACGAGCCCTGTGTGCGCCAGTGCCCCGACTCCAGCACCCTGATCCAGCCCCCCCCCGTGGTGGTCACCTTCCCTGGGCCCATCCTCAGCTCCTTCCCTCAGGATTCCATCGTGGGATCCGCTGGAGCCCCCGTTCTTGGGGGCTATGGGGGCTCCCTGGGCTATGGGGGCTCTGGATCCCTGGGCTATGGGGGTCTGTGGGGCTATGGGGGCTATGGGGGCTATGGGGGTTATGGGGGTTATGGATCCCTGGGATATTTGGGCTATGGGGGTTATGGATCCCTGGGATATTTGGGCTATGGGGGTTATGGATCCCTGGGATATTTGGGCTATGGGGGTTATGGATCCCTGGGATATTTGGGCTATGGGGGTTATGGATCCCTGGGTTATTTGAGCTCTGGCTCCCTGGGCTATGGGGGTCTGTGGGGCTATGGGGGCTATGGGGGCTATGGGGGTCTGTGGGGCTGTGGGGGCTCCCGGGGGCTGTGGGGCTCTGGCAGATCCTACGGCTCCTGCAGCCCCCACTCCTGGTTCGGCCGCTCCGGCCGCGGGCTCTGCGGGACCTGCTGAGCAGGGCAGGGAAACCTGGGAATGAGGGAGGAGTGAGGAGCAAAATGCAGCACTCACAGAGCCTGCCCAGTGCCCTCTGCATGTTCCACACCTCTCCTTTTCCCCCTTGAATTCTTTCCTGGTGTTTTCCCTGGTTCAGTTCCTTTAATCTTCTTTATCCCACCCGTGACCGAAGGCAGGGAGAGATCCCACAGTGCTGCCTTTGCCTCTGACATCTTGGATTTACATTCCTGGTATTACAATGTGGGTTTGCTCTTTTCCTTCTCATTAAAACTCTGTTGCATCATTTAAAACACACGTGTCGTGGTTTTGCATCCTCAACCCCCCCAAATTTGCAAACCCTGCCCAATATCCCACCTAACCCTGCCCAATATCCCACCCAACCCTGCCTAATATCCCACCCAACCCTGCCCTCAGGCAGTTTGAAGCCATCTCCCCTTGTCCTGTCACTCCAGGCCCTTGTCCAAAGTCTCCCCCCACATTTCTTTAACCTCCTGCAGGTCCTGGAAGGTCACAATCAGAGAAACTTCCCCACACTGACCAGCCCCCAGTTCTCTCAGCCTCTCCCAGCCTGAGTTCCTGGGTCTGGGTTGTGTTGAAGTTGTGTGTATATTAAATATAAACAGAATCGGTGTCAATATTTTACAAAGAGCCTAAACCCAAACGAAATCACCACACCACACGTGACAGAGCTCTTTGGGTTATCAGCAAAGCACAAAAGCAGCTCCTGACCCGGGCAGGTCCTTGTCTCACAGGACACTTCTCTTTATGTGGTTCAGCAGCCAGAAGATCTCAGGGTCCATATTTTCCTGCAGTGAGAAGAGAGGCTGAGCTGAACCATGTTTGGAGTTCATCTGACCAGAAACTGAGGGTAAAATAGGAATAAAGAGGGGCAAGAGCTGCCACAGGTGCCCAGCTCCACCCTTGGTGACTGGGCAGGGAGGGCTTCTCCAAGCTCAGTGGCTCTGGGATCCCGGGATTTTAGGAGGGTTTTTCCAAGCTCAGGGGCTCTGGGATCCCAGGATTCTGGGGGGGGGGTTTTCCAAGCTCAGAGGCTCTGGGATCCCAGGATTTTAGGAGGGTTTTTCCAAGCTCAGGGGCTCTGGGATCCTGGGATTCTGGGAGGGTTTTTCCAGCCTCAGAGGCTCTGGGATCCCGGGATTCTGGGAGGGTTTTTCCAGCCTCAGAGGCTCTGGGATCCCGGGATTTTAGGAGGGTTTTTCCAGCCTCAGAGGCTCTGGGATCCTGGGATTCTGGGAGGGTTTTTCCAGCCTCAGAGGCTCTGGGATCCCGGGATTCTGGGAGGGTTTATCCAAGCTCAGGGGCTCTGGGATCCCGGGATTTTAGGAGGGTTTTTCCAGCCTCAGAGGCTCTGGGATCCCGGGATTTTAGGAGGGTTTTTCCAGCCTCAGAGGCTCTGGGATCCCGGGATTTTAGGAGGGTTTTTCCAGCCTCAGAGGCTCTGGGATCCCGGGATTCTGGGAGGGATTTCCAAGCTCAGGGGCTCTGGGATCCCGGGATTTTAGGAGGGTTTTTCCAGCCTCAGAGGCTCTGGGATCCCGGGATTTTAGGAGGGTTTTTCCAAGCTCAGGGGCTCTGGGATCCCGGGATTTTAGGAGGGTTTTTCCAGCCTCAGAGGCTCTGGGATCCCGGGATTCTGGGAGGGATTTCCAAGCTCAGAGGCTCTGGGATCCCGGGATTTTAGGAGGGATTTCCAAGCTCAGAGGCTCTGGGATCCCGGGATTTTAGGAGGGTTTTTCCAGCCTCAGAGGCTCTGGGATCCCGGGAGGCTCGGGCAGCTCCGAGGAGGGATTTATGCCCTTCCCCAGAGTGCCCCAGGTGCCCCTGAGCCCCAGCCCACGTTTGTCACTCCTGGGCCTCCTCCAGGTGACGAAAGAGTTTTTGCTCAATGTTTCTGTTCATGGGTTGATTCAAATTCTGACACTGCACGAAATGCAAATTACAAAGCAAATATTTCTTTCATCTTAGCCCTTAATTGGCGAGGTTCATGCCTGGTAACGTTCCATTAAATGCATTTGGGATGACAGCAGGAATTATGCTGCTTCATTTATTTACCTCTTCCTTTGCTGGCTGACATAATGACGGTGCCTCAAGTGTTAATCATAATTATCATCTGCTTTAAGGTGCAGGTTTTCTTCCTTTCTTCCTTACCCACAGCAGATAAAACAGAATTGATAAAGAACCACAGTGCCTTTCTTGTGAAATCAGCAACTTTTAAATGAAGCTGGATCTCAAAGTTGGACAAGACCACGGTGCACTTAGAGGAAAAAATCAAAAGCTGCATTGCAAAGTGCTTTTTAAAAGCATCCAGATCCATGTTTTGTCTCTCAAATGTTCAGGCAGATCTCAGTATCTTTGTGCTGCAGAGAAAACATGAATTAATATCTCAGCACTAAAGGAGCTTCTACAGAAACCCACAAAAATAAATGAAAACTTCAGTTCCACAGGAAAATCAACTGAAATGCTGAGGTTTGAAACCGTGGGCTGGTGAAGGGAACAGGAAGAGTTCACAGTTTAATGACCACATTTCAAAATGTTGGGCTGTTTGAACCCAACCACATATTTATATGACAATAATGACACCCCACTTCATGTGTAAATTATTAAGGAGGGTTTGGGAAGTGCTTAAAAACACACACAAAGAGTATTTGGACACTCAGTGTGAGTACTGTCCTTCCTGTCATCCCCTGGGGACACCTCGAGGTCTGGGAAAAAGGAACCTCCTCATGTCAGTGGTAGAAATGTGTTTATTTAGCAAATCATTCCGAAATTTATTTAGAAATCGTGGTAAATAAACGTGTTTATTCAACAAGCAACCAGCCCACGGGTAAATGAGGGTTTCTGGGGTGGGACCCAGAGCTTGGGAGTCTGGAAATGAGGGTGGGACACGTCTCCCCAGACCCTCCCTGTTCACAGGCTGGGCTTTAGCTGAGCTGGTCGTGTGTCCCACAGCCAAGGAGAGCAGATGGGGCTGGTCTGGGTGTGATTTCTGGCAAGGTCAGCACCCCAGAGGGGCTGAACTGTCCTGCAGAAACTCCTGTCCCTCCCCACCAGGGGCTGGGCAAGGCTGGGAATTCCCAGGGGGGCACAAAAATGGTTCATCTCTTGGAACAAGGGAGGAATTTGCCCCTTTCACCTCTTTGTGTGGAGAGGAGAAGGTTGGGTGGAGACCCCAGAGCAGCCCCCGGGGTCTGAGGGGGCTGCAGGGAACAGGGGGAGAGGGGAGTTCATCAGGAACTGGGCTGGCAGGACAAGGGGGACGGGTTCACACTGACAGGGGGGAATTCAGGGGGGACACTGGGAAGGAATTCCCCCCTGTGAGGGTGGGGAGGGACTGGAATGGGATTCCCAGAGAAGCTGTGCCTGCCCCATCCCTGGAAGTGTCCAAGGCCGGGTTGGACTGGGCTTGGAGCAACCTGGGCTGGTGGGAGGTGCAGTGGGATGACCTGAGGGTCCTTCCAACCCCGAGCATTCCATGTTTCTGTGATTCCAGGTCCTCCTTTGGGGCTGTGCAGTCTCAGCACAGAGCTGTGGGGATCCATTCGTGTTTGCATTTGCAGCAGGAGGAATTTCCCCCTGGAAAGGGTGGTCAGGCCTTGGCAGGGGCTGCCCAGGGAGGTGGGGGAGTGCCCAGCCCTGGGGGTGCCCAGGGCAGGACTGGCTGTGGCACTGAGTGCTCTGGGCTGGGGCCAAGGTGGGGATGGGGCACAGGGGGCACTGGATGATCCTGGAGGGCTTTTCCAACCTGAATGAATCTGGAAAAAAAACACAACTGATATCCCTGCAGAGAAAACTTCATCCTTCAGTTTAAACAGATTCAGGGAGTAAAATATGTTTTCTGCAATAAAGGCAATTCAGGATTTCTAAACCCAAACCCCGCTGCCAATGCCCAAAACTGCCAAAGCCCCCCAGGTTTGTGGCTGTGAGAAGGATCAGGAGGTTTTTCCACCTGGCTGAGCATTTCATTGCAAAATGTGTGAGCAGATGAGATCAGAGCCAGATCTGAAGCATCAAACCCAAACATGTCCACGACAGCAGGTTCCAGCTCCCATTAAAATCATTAGGGGAAGGTAATGAAGGAAGTGTTAACTAACTGGAAGGAGTTTAATTCCTGCTGCAAGAGCTGGGTGGGAGGGTCCCAGCAGTGAAACTGGTCCTCTGGGCTCCGAGATGAAAGGGAAGGCGGAATGTGCAGGTTGTGCCAGGCAGAGATTTCGGTGATTTTGCAAAGCAAGGAGGGTTTCATCACTCGGGGAGTTGGGCTGTGGCTCAGCCCCCCCAGGCCATCTCCAGGGCTCTATAAAAGCAGCAGCTACCCAGGGCTGTTCCATCTCACCCTCCTGCCTCTCTCCTCCACACCGGGTAAGTCTGATGCCACTTCATTTCTCTCTGGGTGCCACAGTGCCTCAGTTTTATTCTTTATAATTCTAGAGCTTAGGCTGCTGTTCACTGGCATTGCTTTACTGGGTTTAGGGTGAAGTTTTTCCTTTGTTTCTTCTTCCTTAACTTATTTTTAATCTTATTTTTGGAGTATCTTGGCAAGTTGTTTTACTGCGAGGCTTTAGGAGCCAAGATCAGGGGCTGAGGCATTTATTTTAAATAATATGTATTATTACTAAACATCATATAATACTGTTTTATTTCACATTATTTCCCTATAATTCGTATTTGGCCATTCTTGTACTGGTAGGAGACCGAAAATGCAGGGTGGAATAAGCTTTAAAATGCAGAATTCTCCTGCCCCACTTCAGTTCACTGAATTAGAGAGGCTTGGCCATATCTTAAGTTCTTTAATGACCCACCTGGAGAAAGAGCTTATTTTAAACCCTGAGGTCCAACCTGACCCTGGCGTTCCCTGGGTGCTGTCCCTGGTCCCCCAGAGCAGAGCTCAGTCCCTGCCCCTCCTCTGCCCCTGCCCAGGAACTGGAGCTGCACTGAGGTCTCCCCTCATTCTCCTCTGCTCCATCTGAACATACTCGGTGCCCTCAGCCCCTCGAGGCCCTTCCCCATCCCTGCTGCCTCCTTTGGACCCTCTGCAGCAGCTCCAGACCATCCTTCCATTGCAGTCACCAAAACTGCCCCAACATTTGCACCCCGGGCTGGTTTCCCCTCATTCCCCAACAACCCAACCCCGAACCCCGACCTGTCGTTCCCTTTGACCTCATGCTTTGTTTTTGAGCGGCTCCCTCTCTGTGTTGCAGGATCACCTCCCTCCCTGAAGAGAAGATGTCCTGCTACGACGTGTGCCCCACCACCCCCAGCATCTCCTGCCCCCAGCCCGTGGCCAACAGCTGCAACGAGCCGTGCGTGCGGCAGTGCCCCGACTCCACGGCCTTCATCCAGCCGCCGCCCGTGGTGGTCACCTTCCCCGGGCCCATCCTCAGCTCCTTCCCCCAGCAAGCCGTGGTGGGCTCCGCGGGGGCACCCGCCTTCGGGGGCTCCCTGGGGCTGGGGGGCCTCTACGGGGGCTCCCTGGGCTACGGGGCCCAGTTTGGGTCCGGGGCCCAGTTCGGGTACGGGAGCCCGGCCCTGGCCGCGCTCGGCAGCAGCTCCTGCGGCCCCTTCTCGTCGCGCCGCTACAGCCGCGTCCTCCGCAACGTCTGCGGGCCCTGCTGAGCCCCCAGAGCCCAGGGGGGTCCCCAGAGCCCTGCTGAGCCCCCAGAGCCCCAGGGGGGTCCCCAGAGCCCCGGGGGAGACCCCAAACCGGAGCAATGAGGACGAGGGCTCGGCCTTCCCGCAGCCCCGCCGTGGAGCTCCCGCCCCTTCGCCTTTCTCATCCTTCTCCCGCTCTTTGGGGGCCCCTCAGCGTCTCCTCGTTGCTGTTGTCGCCTGTTCCAGCTTTCCCAGTTTTTGGAACCATCCCAGGGCTCTCATTCCCTGTGGACACCACCCCCAGTGACGAGAACCTTTGGCAGCAGCTGCACAGCAGCCGGGAGGAGCCGGCTGAGGACGGGGATGTCTCGGAGCAGGACGTTCCTTGGTCGGGCCCTGGAATTGGCTGGAAGGGGGTTTTCCGTGCCCTGGAATTGGCTGGAAGGGGTTTTTCCGTGCTCTCTGATATCTCGCTTTGCCAACAGGCATTTCTCGCTCATTAAAACTTGTTGCATCTCACAGCAGCCTCTGGTCTCCCTTCTTCCCTTCAGCCACAGCCTGTCCCGGGTGGCACCTTCCCAAAAGTCAGGACCAAGGTGCTCCCCGGGCAGTAGAACCCAAACCCCTTTAGCACTGATTTTACGTGGGGTTAAAACCTTCCTGTGGTGAAGCTCCTGAGTTGCAGCTTTCCATCCTTTGAAGGTATCAAAGGTTTGAAATAACAGAATCCCAGAGTCACTGAGGCTGGAAAAACCCTCCCAGATCACCAGGTCCAACCTTTGGCCCATCTCCACCTTGTCCCAATCATTCCTGGACCAACAGTAGCTCAAGTCCTGTTATTTAAACATGATTTCAGTGGGGCCTTCCCAAACAGCCTCTGAAAATGAGATAATTAGTCAAACTGACATGTTTTCAGGAAGTTCTGATTTTAGGTGAGTTCTGATTTTAGGTGGAGGGTGATGCATGGCACGGGCAGAGTACACAGGACGTGGGTTATTTTGCAGGTCGTGGAATTATGGAATCTGGGAATGGTTTGGATTGGAAAGGGCCTCCAAAGTTCATCCAGCCCAACCCCTCTGCCACGGGCCTGATCTTTCACTAGACCAGGCTGCTCAAAAACCAGTTCCAAACAACCTCCAGACACTTCCAAAGGATTCCAGACGTGGTTTACTGAATTATTTTTTATAAGTTAAAGGGGAGAATGAGCTTTAAAACAAATCGCTTTTTCAGGTGAGTCTGATCAAGCCTTAATTTGAAACACCTGAAACTAATGAAGATCCTGCAGCTGTGACAACGGTCAAATCCCTTTTACCGGGATCCAAAGACGTGCCCGGAGCGCGGGAGGATGAGAGAGGGTGCAGTGACCTCTGCGGGTCAGGATGAGACACTGTCGGTTCAGTTCCTGCTCCCCTCCAGGGATGGATCCATGGGATAACCTGGGCAGGGCCTCCCCACCCTCACACGTGTTGCTGAGCAGGGAACACTTAACAGCTGCTCTTTGTTTGATTTTAAGTGGAGCTGCCAGGGGTTTAGAAGAGAAAAGTTCAAACAACTCCCAGAATTCCAGCAAAGATTTGCCATTCAGGTGAAAATTCCTGCTCTCTGTTCCAAGGAAAATTCTACCCGTGGATCCCAGGGCTACTTTAAACCAATGAAAACCATCATAAAATCAATGTATGGGGATATAGTTAAACTGGAGCCTCGGGCAGTGTTGAGACACAGGGAGGACCTCGGGAGCTGCCAGGTTTAACTTTCTGTGTGAGCAGGTGGCCAAGAACCACACCTGTCCTGGAGGGAACATCCAGCTCGGCTGCAAACGTTACAAAACATGTTCATCATGGGGACTGGGCACTCATAGGGGGTCACTGGGACTGGGCACTCGGGGGGTCACTGGGACTGGGCACTCGGGGGGTCACTGGGACTGGGCACTCGGGGGGATGAGGATCAGTTAGGGGGGATGAGGATCAGCTGAGGGTGATGAGGGTCAGTTAGGGGGGATGAGGATCAGCTGGGGGGGATGAGGATCAGCTGGGGGGGATGAGGGTCAGTTAGGGGGGATGAGGATCAGCTGGGGGGGATGAGGGTCAGTTAGGGGGGATGAGGGTCAGTTAGGGGGGATGAGGGTCAGCTGGGGGGGATGAGGGTCAGTTGGGGGGGATGAGGGTCAGCTGGGGGGGATGAGGATCAGTTGGGGGGGATGAGGGTCAGTTGGGGGGATGAGGATCAGTTGGGGGGGATGAGGATCAGCTGGGGGGGATGAGGATCAGCTGGGGGGGATGAGGATCAGTTAGGGGAGATTAGGATCAGCTGGGGGGGATTAGGATCAGTTAGGGGGGATGAGGGTCAGCTGAGGGGGATGAGGGTCAGTTAGGGGGGATGAGGGTCAGTTAGGGGGGATGAGGGTCAGCTGGGGGGGATGAGGATCAGCTGGGGGGGATGAGGGTCAGTTAGGGGGGATGAGGGTCAGCTGGGGGGGATTAGGATCAGTTAGGGGGGATGAGGGTCAGCTGGGGGGGATGAGGATCAGCTGGGGGGGATGAGGGTCAGTTAGAGGGGATGAGGGTCAGTTAGGGGGGATGAGGATCAGCTGGGGGGGATGAGGGTCAGTTAGAGGGGATGAGGGTCAGCTGGGGGGGATTAGGATCAGTTAGGGGGGATGAGGGTCAGTTAGGGGGGATGAGGGTCAGTTAGGGGGGATGAGGGTCAGCTGGGGGGGATTAGGATCAGTTAGGGGGGATGAGGGTCAGCTGGGGGGGATGAGGGTCAGTTAGGGGGGATGAGGGTCAGCTGGGGGGGATGAGGGTCAGTTAGGGGGGATGAGGGTCAGCTGGGGGGGATGAGGGTCAGTTAGGGGGGATGAGGATCACCTGGGGGAGATTAGGATCAGTTAGGGGGGATGAGGATCAGCTGGGGGGGATGAGGGTCAGTTGGGGGGATGAGGGTCAGCTGGGGGGGATTAGGATCAGTTAGGGGGGATGAGGATCAGCTGGGGGGGATGAGGATCAGTTAGGGGGGATTAGGATCAGCTGGGGGGGATTAGGATCAGTTAGGGGGGATGAGGGTCAGTTAGGGGGGATGAGGGTCATCTGGGGGGGATTAGGATCAGTTAGGGGGGATGAGGGTCAGTTAGGGGGGATGAGGATCAGCTGGGGGGGATGAGGATCAGCTGGGGGGGATGAGGATCAGCTGGGGGCTTAATTAGGGTGGAAACACCAACCCTGTGCCCAGGAGAGTCCCTCAGTTGTGTTGTTTCCCCAAAGCAGGCAGAGAGCAAAGCCAGAACACTCAGATTATGATGCAGCCTGATTTATTAATGGGTGACAGAGGGGGGAAAGGTACAGAAAATGAGGCTTTGAGGCTTTTACACAGTTGGCCTCTGGTTTCAGGAAGCTTCATTCCCAGCAGTGTGTTCTTTCCTTCTCCTCCAAGTGTCAGCTTCCCCCTGCAGTCCAGTTCTCACAGCTCCTGGTGGACACCAAGAGCAGCTCCGAGTGGGAGAAATCACAGGGCACAAACTTTTCCCTTTTGCTCCCTGGATGATGATATTGGTTGGGATGTGGGAGGAATATGGATGCATTTGAAATTTGGATGTGAGAGGAGCAGAAGAACACATTCAGAGCTGAGGCAGGAGGCACAGGAGTGGGCACAAGCACAGACACAATCAAGGGGCAGCAGGAATCAGCCTTTTCATGGCAGCATTTTAAAAAGCCATTTCAGTCTTGAGACTGGATCTTGCATTCAGCACCCTGGCTGCTGCTCTTGGAGAAAGAGAACTCCTGCTGGCTCTGGGAGGGCTCCCACCTCCTGAACCTGTACCCACCGACCCTGGGGGAGCAATAAGAGGACGAGAACTCCCTTCCCTGGGACAGCCCGGAGCAAAAGGAGCCTCTGGAGCCGTAAAATCCCCCAGAGCCCAGGGAGGCCTCCAGGGCAGCTGGTGCTGAGGATCCCACCACGCTCTCCTGGGGGCAGGAGCTCAGGATGGGCCCAGGGAAGGTGATGACCACGGGAGGGGGGTAGATCACGGCCCGGGAGTCCCCGCAGGAGGTGACACAGGGCTCGTTCCAGGCGTCGGCCACGGGCTGGGGGCAGGACACCCAGCAGGGAGAGGAGCTGCAGATCTGCCTGGGGGAGGACATGGTGCTGCTCTGGAGGTGGCTCTGAAACACAGGAACACAGGGCTTGGAGTCACAGAGTGCTCTGAGCTGAGAGGAACCCACGAGGATCACCCGGGTCCAACCCTGGCCCTGCACAGACACCCCAAAATCCCACCAGGGGTTCCCCCCTCAGGAGGAACCTGCAGAGCCCAAGGAGGAACCTGCAGACCCCGAGGAGGAACCTGCAGACCCCAAGGAGGGCTCCCCTGGGGCTCCTCCAGGGTCATTTTAAAGCAGCCCAGTGGTGGGACAGGACTGGTGGAACTTTGGGAATTCAGTGGAAGGAGGGGGTTTGTAGAACCCCCTTTCACAGGGAGCTTCAAACCTGAGCTTCACCCCCCACCAGAGCCCAGACTGAGCTGCAGCTCATTTCTGTCCCAGCCAGGACTGGGCTGCAGCTCATTTCTATCCCAGCCTTAGGAGCTCAGGGCTGTGAATCCTTGAAGGACTCAGCAAGCAGTGCAGGATTCCCTCAGGGAGCTGGAGGATCCCAGCCCTGAGCCCTCTGCAGCCTCAGCAAAGGTGCTGGAACAGCCCCTCAGGCCCCCAGCAGAATTCCACGTAGGGTTCAGTTAATCAGCATTAAAAGACCGTGTAAAAAAGGTGCAAAGAATGAAAACCTTACCTGAGTCCCCGAGGAGGAGTGAGGAGAAGCTGCTGGGAGGGTGTGAGTGGCCCAGGGTTTTATCCTCCTGCTGGGAGGGTCTGGGGTGTCTGAGCCACCCCCTGCACGTGGTGCTGGAGCAGGTTCCGAGCAGCAGGGATGACACACAACACTCACAGCTCACAATCACCAACTGTTGGGCAATCCCAGCTTTCCAGCACACCTGGACACGTCACCCCGTTACATCTCCAGCCACAGCAGGTTCCAGCCTCTCCAAACCCCCCCCTGGGAACGAGGGGCAGCTCAATGAAACCAAAAGCAGCTGGTTCAAAACTGCACTGCAGTTTATATCTTTTATGGTCTAGGATTGACTCACAGGTGGGGAAAAGGAATCAACAAACAGTTCTCAGCTTGCCCTGGAATCCACACAGAGAGGGGGAAACTCCAGCTTTTTTTGTTGCCTTTGCCCTTTTTAGAGGATTTTCCAGGACAAGACCTTGAGTGGCAGCGCCCTGATGGCACCAGGGTTTGATTCCTTGATCAATACAACAATCAATCCATTGATGGGGGACATTAAAGGATTCAGGCCCTTAATTACAGCAATAAATTCCACTGTGGAATCCTGGCTCAGGAAACCTGGTGCCTAATTCTCCTTAAGGTGGAGAAGGACGTGAAAGAATCCCAAAAGGAAAGGAGTTTGATTCATTCCCACCCAAAAGCAGCCCCGGGAGTGGGTTTGGTGCCAGGAAGGACCTGGTGAACCCTGAGCTGGGCTGTTGTGTCACCCACGAGGAAATGGGAACCCCAGAGTCAGCAGGAGCAGTCAGAGAACTCCTGCACGTCCAGGAGAGCTGAGTGGGCAACAGAAACCTGGGGGTGAAGCAGAAAATCCTCCCGAGCAAGGAGGGGCTTCCCAGGGGCTCTTTGGGACCATCTGGGGTCCAGGGGGGGGAAAGGAAAGCTCAGAGAGGCAGAGATGGGATGTTTGATTTCCCAGAGCTGCCACAGCTCCCCTTGCAGGGGGAAAATCTGATTAAAATGGGCACCTGGGAGCTGCTTCTCCAGAGGTTTCACGGGAAAAGGGTCCAGGATTCCACAGTGGGAAAGGTTATTTCCTCCTCCCGAGTGTCAGGGGGTTCAGCCTCGCTGAGGGAACCTCTCCCAATGTCCCTGTGCCTGCTGAGCTGGGGTTTGGGGCTGGCAGGAGGAACCCAGAGACCCCTCAGCAAGGACCAGGGAGGCAGAAATCCCCCCTGCCCTGCTGATCTGTCTCCTTCCCACAGTGTTTGTCCCTTTTGCAGGTTTCACCAAAATATTTGAAGGGAAAACGGGGTCGAAAAACAAACGAAATAACAAAACCAAACAAAGAAAAAGGAGAACGAAACCAAAACAGAAAACGAACCAAACAAAAAAGAGAATGAAACAAAAACAGAGGCAGGAGGAGGCAGGAGGGGTGGGAGGTGCAGCTGCTGGGATTTCGAGGGGTTTGCTTTGCTCTTTTCTTACTCCTGGCTCTGTCCTGAGGGAATTTCTTGCTCCCTCCAGTGACCCTGGTGGGTTTGATGGTGACAGGTCACCTTGGCTGCATCAGCAGCTTCTCCCTGCCCTTCCCTGGGCAACCTGTGCCAGGCCCTCCCCACCCTCCCAGGGGAGGATTCCTTCCACAAACTCACGTAAATCATACATTGTTGAAGTATAAAGTGTGTAAAATTAAAAGTGTAGATGCACGAAGTGTATAAAAGTAAAGTTTGAAGTGTGTGAGGTTTTATATAAAAAATACCTGTGCAATGTCCATGGCTGTGAAACACTCGGGATTTTTATCAGGGTCTGGGATTTCCTTTTATCACCTTTATTAATGCAAGAGACGAGCAACTGGGGGTTATTTTGGAATCCTGGGAGGATCCCGGGATTCCAAGGATCCCAGGATCCCAATCCCTGGGTTGGAAGGGACCCGAAATACCATCCAGTCCCACCCCCTGCCACGGGCAGGGACACCTTCCACTGGCCCAGGTTGCTCCAGCCTGGCCTGGGACACTTCCAGGGATGGAGCAGCCACAGCTTCTCTGGGCACCCTGTGCCAGGGCCTGCCCACCCTCCCAGGGAAGGATTCCTTCCCAATATCCATCCAAAAATCCTCTCTGTCGCTCTGAACCCCCCCACCCCCTTGTCCTGCCACTCCAGGCCCTTGTCCAGAGTCTCTCCCCACATTCCTTGGAGCCCCTTCAGGTCCTGCAAGGCCACAGTCAGGTCACCCCAGAGCTGAACAATCCCGATTTTCCCAGCCTTCCCTGCCAGCAGAGCTGCTCCATCCCTCTGCTCAGCCCCTCTGCAGTGGCTCCAGCAGCTCCAGGGGCTGCTCCCCAGGGCTGGGGGGTCTCCCCTGAGGGGCAGAGGGGCTCAGACCCCAATTCCAGCTCCCCAAACCGAGCCCTTGGCTCAGGGCCGGGGCAGGAGATGAAGGGATGTGCCCAGGGCCCCTCCCAGCTTTCCCTCTGAATCAACAACGTCTTATTTTGCCTCAGACTTTTAATAATCCCATTAAGAAATCAACAATAAAGGTTGCCCAATTCATTTGGGTGTTGGACAAATGAGTGGTTGTGTGTAAAGGGGTGAAAAAACAAGGATTTGACATTGTCTCGAGATAAGGAAACAGCGAGGTTGGGAAATAATAATGGGGGTATTAAAATGTGAGCACGGAGCAAACGGGATTTCCAGGGAAGGAGTTGCAAAGGACTCCCTGAGATCATCTGGAGAGGGAAGAGAACTTTCGGGTGAGGATGAAGAAAATGATTCAGAAGTTTGGAGGAAAAGGATTCAGCACAAACCCAGGCACCTGCTGATCCCTGTTTTCCTTTCAGAGGGACCACTCATCGCTCCCAGCTCAGGGAACCTGTGACTGGTGCAGCCCTTCCCTCTGAAAGGTGCTGAGCCCACAGGAAATGTTCTGCAAACCAGAAAATACAAGTTCATTAAGCATTAAATATAAATATATATAAATATAAATATATAAAAATATAAATATACATAAATAGATATATATTTGTATATATAAATGTAAATAAACCAAGTTTATTAAGCATTAAATATAAATATACATAAATATATAAAAATATAAATATAAAAATATAAATATATAAAAATATAAATATACATAAATATATATATTTGTATATATAAATGTAAATAAACCAAGTTTATTAAGCATTAAATATAAATATACATAAATATATAAAAATATAAATATATATGAATATAAATATATAAAAATATAAATATACATAAATATATATATTTGTATATATAAATGAAAATAAACCAAGTTTATTAAGCATTAAAGATAAATATATATAAATATATAAAAATATAAATATATAAAATTATAAATATATAAAAAAATATATATTTGTATATATAAATATAAATAAACCAAGTTTATTAAGCATTAAAGATAAATATATAACAATATAAATATATATGAATATAAATACCTATAAATATATATTTATATATAAATATAAATAAATCATGTTTATTAAGCAATAAACCATATTTTAATTTTTTAAAAAATATTTAAATTTATCCTTTACATATAAATATTTTCTATTGAAACATAAAAGCATTTTTTTTCCCCCAGCAGGTCAAACCCTGCTCTTTTCAAGCCCGTAACACCCACGGGAAGTGGGGAATCACTGCTGGTGATTTCCAGCAGAGAGGATTAAGACAGAGACACAAATGATTTGCCAACCCTGCCCTGGCAGTGAAATGAGCCCCTGGGAGGAGATCCCGGGCATGGCCTGGACTCGTGTCATTATTTGTAATTACAATCCCATTATCTCCTGGCTCATGGAAACGGGGCTGGTGCCCTGATACCACGAGAACAGGAGCTCCAGGTCGGGCCTGGCAGGAGCAGGGACCAAACCAGCTGGGGTTGGGCTGGGAAGGGAAGGGTCCTCAGTCCATGGGATGGGGAAGGGAAGGGTCCTCAGTCCATGGGATGGGCAAGGGAAGGGTCCTCAGCCCCATGGGATGGGGAAGGGAAGGGTCCTCAGCCCCATGGGATGGGGAAGGGAAGGGAAGGATCCTCAGTCCCATGGGATGGGGAAGGGAAGGATCCTCAGCCCCATGGGATGGGCAAGGGAAGGGAAGGATCCTCAGCCCCATGGGATGGGGAAGGGAAGGATCCTCAGCCCCATGGGATGGGCAAGGGAAGGGAAGGATCCTCAGCCCCATGGGATGGGGAAGGGAAGGGAAGGATCCTCAGTCCCAAGGGATGGGGAAGGGAAGGATCCTCAGTCCCGTGGGATGGGATGGGATGGGATGGGGAAGGATCCTCAGTCCCAAGGGATGGGGAAGGGAAGGATCCTCAGCCCCACGGGACTGGGTTGTCCTCACCCCAAGGCAGGACAAGGAGGGCACCCAAAGGCCTCTCCCCAAATTCCTGGGTGCTGGGAATCTGCTCCAGCCCCCTGGGCCTGGAGCTCCCCCTGGCCCTGGCTCTGCACTCCGGGGCATCTTCACTTTTCCAGGTTGGATTTTTCCCTGAAGGGAAAGGAAGGGCCCAAACTCTTGTTTCCAAAGTAGCTGAGGAGCAGCACCAGGCAATGCCTGTGTTTACAATAAAGGCCAGTGGAGACAGAGCCCTTCCATCCCACCTGGAGAAGCCACAGGAATGCAGATTGCAGGGCAGGGACGGGGCTCCTTCCGTGCCTTCCACTGCCAGGAGGAACCAGCACGTGGAACCTGGTTCAGCTCTGCAGCTCAGAAACACTCTGAGCAACATTTCTGAGTTTAAAGTCCTTTAAAATCATCAAATTCAGGTGCAGGAGGACCCAGCATTTGCCCCCTGACTTTGCTCTGTGCTCTGTTGCACTGGGTGAGGAGCTGGATGCAATTCCTCAGTTGTAAAGGTGTTTAATGTGAAATCCTGTGTGTGACCAGAGAAAGGTGTTTAATGTGAAATCCTGTGTGTGACCAGAGAAAGGTGTTTAATGTGAAATCCTGTGTGTGACCAGAGAAAGGCGTTTAATGTGAAATCCTGTGTGTGACCAGAGAAGGGTATTTCATGTGAAACCCTGTGTGTGACAGAGCAGGGGCCGCTGTGATGCCTCAGAACAAAGCGGAACATTTTGGGGTTTTGTGCTTTGGAGCTCAGAGGAGTGGAAGGAGGAAGTTCAATTTTGTGCTGAGTAGGAAGAAACTGCTGAGGGTGAATCCCGACCTTGTCCTGAGATGAAAGGTTCCCGTGGGCTGGGATCCCACCCAGCTCCTGTTGCCCAAGAGCAAACAACGTGCCCGGATCCCTCCACCCGCTGCCGTGCCAAGGGCAGGGAGGTTTGGGGTGGAAGGAGGGAGGGCTGAATGCCCAAAGGGTGGCTCAGACCCTGGGCAATGGTATAAAAGTGCTCAGAGCACAGAGCTCCTCAATCCACTCAATCCACTCCTCTGAGCTTCTCCTTGCTGCTCAGCTTGGTAAGTCTGACCTAAAATCACTTTAATGTGGATTCCTGGGATGGTTTGGGTTGGAAGGGACCTTAAAGATGGAGGTTTCTGGAATGATAGAATGGTTGTTTTAATGTGTTTTAATGTGTTTTAATGTCTGAGCACTTCCTGTGGCTTTGCCTGTTATTGGTAGAGTTTTTATTTTCATTAGAATAGAAGGGTTCTGGTGCTTCTTTGGTGCTGGCAGGGTTTGGAGGGAATGGGATTTCTAGGGGAAGCATCAGACTTCGAGAAATGATAAACTCATGGAATCCTGGAATGGTTTGGGTTGGAAGGGACCTTAAATCCCCTCCCATTCCACCCCCTGCCAGGGGCAGGGACACCTTCCACTGTCCCAGGTTGTTCCCAGCCCCGTCCAGCCTGGCCTTGGCCACTTGCAGGGATCCAGGGACACCCCTGGAATAACCTGTGCCAGGGTCTCCCCACCCTGCCAGGCAGGAATTTCTTTCTAATGTGTCCCAGCTGAATCCAGGGCAGGGCTTGGAAGTGGCTGATCCCCGAGGTCCCTTCCAGCCCAACCCTGCTGGGACTCCGAGGGGAACCTGTGGAATGTTCCTGGGGTGACTGACAGGCTCCCCTTTGTCCCCCCGTGTGTTGCAGCCTCTCTCCAGCCCAGGATGTCGTTCTGCAGCCAGCTGAGCTCCCGCTGCTCCCTGCCCTGCCCGCTGACGTGTCCCCAGCCCGTGGCCGACGCCTGGAACGAGCCCTGTGTCACCTCCTGCGGGGACTCCCGGGCCGTGGTCTATCCCCCTCCCGTGTCCATCGTCTTCCCGGGCCCCATCCTGAGCTCCTGCCCCCAGGAGAGCGTGGTGGGCACCTCCCTGCCCGTGGGGCCGGCGGGTCCCTTTGCCTGGGGGAGCTCTGGGGGTGCTCAGAGCTCCTGGGGAGCCGGTGCTTCCCTGGCCGGCCGATATTCCTACCCCTGCTATTCCCGGTATTCCTCCTACCGCGCTGGGAGCTGCGGGCCCTGCTGAGGGATGTGGATTCCTGAGGATCAGCAGGACTCGGCCCCAGCCAACCCTCCCAGCCCCTCCTGTGCCCTCGGGATGACGTTCTGCCGCTGTTAAATCCTCGCCCTCCCTCCATTAAAGTCGATGTTGCAGCACAGCCTTTGTTCCCTGCTTTCCTTTTCTCCTCAGCTGGAAACTCTTGGCCAGTGGTGCCCAAGTGATGCCCCAGTTGAGGGTCAGGCCCGTGGGGTCCATCCCAAGGTGTCCTGGATCCAGGGGGGTGCTGCCCATTTACCCTCGAGATGGGGCTGGCCCTGAAACCTTCTGTGAGATTTGTGGTGGAAGGGGGGGATGAGGCTCAGGGGGGACCTTCTGGCTCTGGAATTCCCTGACAGGAGGGGGGAGCTGGGGGGGGTCGGGCTCTGCTCCCAGGGAACAAGGGACAGGAGGAGGGGAAACGGCCTCCAGCTGTGCCAGGGGAGGGTCAGGTTGGCCATGAGGAGGAATTTCCCCCTGGAAAGGGTGTTCAGGCCTTGGCAGGGGCTGCCCAGGGAGGTGGGGGAGTGCCCAGCCCTGGAGGTGCCCAGGGCAGGACTGGCTGTGGCACTCAGTGCTCTGGGCTGGGGCCAAGGTGGGGATGGGGCACAGGGGGATCCATGGGCTGGGAGGGCTTTTCCATCCTAAATCATCCTGGGATTCTGGGATTCAGTAACTGCACTGCCTGGCTGGATCAGAATTCATCCCCATCCTCTCACCAGCTTACAGAGAGAAAGGAGTGACCTCAGCATCTTCACTGCACTTTAAAAGTGTATTTTCTGCTAATTGCAAATTCCAGTGCTGGGAATAGATTTCCCTTCTATCCTGGGAAAGCCTTCGCTTCAGCTGCTCCATGGAGAGGACCCAAAGAGGGAGAAGCAGAGCTTTTCTCCCGCTCTTAAGAGCATTTTATAGTTTTTTAATACTGAGGGGCCAAAACTCTCATTTCCAAAGTATCCGAGTACTTGTGGCTGGAAGGAAACCATCCCTGGTGACTACTGGGAATTAAATGCAGCATCTGGGAGAGGAATAAGGGAGCTCAGAAGGAAGGGAGGGGTGGAATGACCACGGGTCAGTGCTGTGCAACATGGCTTTTAATGGGCACGAGAAGCAAAGCCGACAGTCACAATCACCCGGGGGACAGACACAGGCACTTCAGGACCTTCCAAATCACAAAGCTTCTGCATTTCCGACAGGAATTTCTGCTTTCCTCAGCGCTGCCCTAGGATTCCAGCTCCGTATCCGCGGTTTTCTCGCCCCGGAGCTCCCGGGAATCCTTTAGCAGGGCCCGCAGCTCCCCCGGCTGCCGGTGCTGTACTGGCGGGGCAGGTACGGGCTGCAGCTCCCCCTGCCCGGGGCCGAGCAGCCGGAATTGTGGGACCTGCTGGAGTTACACCCCCCCCCGTAACCACCGGAGCCCCCAAAGAGGACGGAGCCCCTCAAACCCGCGGCATTTCCGTACCCCCGGTAGCCCAGGGAGCCCCCGGAGCCCAAGGAGCGGGCGATGCCCGGGGGGATGCCCGGGGGGCCGCAGCTGCCCACCACGCTTTCCTGGGGGCAGGAGCTCAGGATGGGCCCGGGGAAGGTCAGGACCACGGGCGGGGGGTAAATGACGGCCCTGGAGTCGTCGCAGGAGGTGACACAGAGCTCGTTGCAGGCGTTGGCCAGGGGCTGAGGGCAGGGCGGCTCGCAGGGGCTGCCGCAGGGCAGGCACAGCTCTCCGCAGTAGGACATGGCTCTGGGGACGCAGGAGAGGCTTTGGGGCCGGGGATCGGTCTGAAAGACAGGGAGGAGATCAAAATAACACCCAGCACCTCCCTCCGGCGAATCCGGCTGAATAACCATCCTAAAAAACAAATTTCCAGCATCAAAGCGCTTCCGTAGCGAGGCGGGACGAGCAGGGGAGAGAATTTAAAGCCCCGCGCGCTCGAGGAGAAGTGTCTGAATCCCTCAGGGGTCCCTGAGATCAGCTTCCCAAATCCACACCTCTCAAACCC
Source organism: Pseudopipra pipra (assembly GCF_036250125.1). Classification (NCBI taxonomy): domain Eukaryota; kingdom Metazoa; phylum Chordata; class Aves; order Passeriformes; family Pipridae; genus Pseudopipra; species Pseudopipra pipra. Next base: position 441,925 of record NC_087577.1, read on the forward strand.
CGCAGCAGAGACCCGTTTGTCGCTTGGCAGAGGAACAAAGCTGAGCGCTGAAAAATAAAGATTTAACAGTCAAAAGAGCGAGCCCGGACTTACCTGATCCGCCGAAGAGGGAAAGTTCGGAGATGGAGGTTAAACAGCCTTGAGCTGCGAGTGCTTTTATACAATCCCTGCAAGCGCCCGGCGGGTAAAGGGCCTATTTGTCGGTGATTATCTCATTTACTTGCAAATCGGAGGTTGTGCCTCGGCTCGCTCCTCGCCCGCCGTAATTACCTCTCGGAGGGGTTGTTCTGCCCCCAAAGGCGATACCCATCGGACGGGTGGTTTGGGCTTCCCCTTGATCACCGGTTGCAGCGACAACGCGGGATCACAAAATCATCTGGGCCGGGAAAAAACCTCCCAGGTCATCGAGTCCCACCTTTGGAGCGTCCCCGCCCCGTCAGCCCGAGCAGAGCTGCGGGGGCCGCGTTAAAAACCCACCCGCGGCAGGTTTGGGGCAGAAATTAGGAAGGAATCCTTCCCTGGGGGAGGAGGGAGGCCCTGGCACGAGTTATTCCAGGGATGTGTCCAAGGGCGGGTTGGACGGGGCTCGGAGCAGCCCGGGGGTGGAACGGGATGAGCTTTAAGGTGCTTGGAGCAGCCCGGGGGTGGAATGGGACGAGCTTTAAGGTGCTCGGAGCAGCCCGGGGGTGGAATGGGACGAGCTTTAAGGTGCTCGGAGCAGCCTGGGGGTGGAATGGGATGAGCTTTAAGGTGCTTGGAGCAGCCCGGGGGTGGAATGGGACGAGCTTTAAGGTGCTTGGAGCAGCCTGGGGTGGAATGGGATGAGCTTTAAGGCCCCATTCCCTGTTCCCGGTGAAGGCGGTCACGGAGCTCCGGGGGCAGGTCCCTTCTCCGGACACAAACTGTCCCCGTGTTCTCCTCCCACCCCTCCGTTCCCGTGGAGATCCATCCCCGCGGGGGCTGCAAATGTCCCCTCTGACCCTCCCGAGCGGGATAATCCCAGCTCTGACAAATACAACAAACACACCTCCTGCCCTCCGCCTCTGGATGGGGCAGGAGGAAGGAGAATTCCAATGGGATGGGCAGAACCGTCCCCGGCTGCAACTCCTGCCTCCCTCTGCCCGGTCCCGCCCTGCGCGGCTCCAGCCCTGTACTTTAGGCACGGATTAATTCTGGGGGATGGTGATGAGGAAGCTCCAGGCAACACTTCCCTCGTTGTTGTTTTAATTTTTTATTTTATTTTTTTTTTTGCCGCAGAATCAAAGCACCTCCGTGTGATTAACGTGTTGTAGCTACAGAGCTCGGCTGTAATAACATTAATTACAGGTTGTTGCACTTTGGGGTTCTTGATAATGAGTAATAGTTTCACTTCAAACCTTAATCTCCTCGTCCTCCCGGGCAGACACTTCGTGGCTCTGCAGGTCACGGCTGTTTTCTTTGACACGAAAGGCAATTTATTCCCTTTGCTGCACTACAATCAAAGTGTTAAATTCACAGACCTTCTGGTCTCTGTATGGTGTAAATCTGCTCCATCCATTGAAAAATACATAAGAAGATTTCCCTGTGTAAAATCTGAGCTTAAGCTGCTAAAAAAAAAAAATAAATAAATTGAAACCAGCCTTGTAGTGGGATAAATTCAGATCCTCCCATTAAACACATGCAGCACAAATTCCACAGGCCTTCCTCCTCCAGGGATAGTTTTACTTGTCATTGTGTGAAGAATTTTTGATTCCCCGTGGAAATTGGGAGCCCGGGGATTTATTTGCTCTCCAGCTCTGCTTCCAGCTGGAGGATCTGGGGTTCAACACGTCGACCAGGGCGTTTAACCCCAAAGTTTTCAAAACCTAAATTGCCCATTTTCTTTGAAAAGCAACGTCGTGTCTCTGGACTGGCTCCAGCACCTCGAGGGCTTCTGAGGGGAGGGAGAGTTGAGTCTCTGGAAGCCCAAACCAGGCAGCAAACCATAAATCAGCAAAAATAAAGTCCAGGAGGGGGTGAGTCCCTGCCACTCTTTGCCACAGCTGAGGCTCCTCCGAGGAATCAGCAGCAGATTCAGAATGAACAATTATGGACTCATTATCTCATTACACAGCCTGTAAATTCCTGTTGGAAGCTCCAGTTGTGTTGGACACCCCGAAGGAGCAGATTCTGCACCAACACGGCCCAGGAGACATTTCCTGAGGGCTTTTCCTTGCAAAGAACAGCGTGTGGGGTGGCAGGAGACAGGTTTACAGAACCCCTATAAATGCAACCATCCCACTTACATTCAACAATTAAGAGGTGCAAGAGCAGCAGAGCTGTTGGGAAACAAAGCTCCTGCTAATCCTGATTTTAGCAGTGCCTTTGCCAACATTCCCCTTCCAGCCTTTCCTCCTCAGGGCAGTGCTTTGGTCTCTGGAGCTTCTGAATCCAGGGGGAAACAAATGGATAATTTATGGCAGGAAAATGCAACTCCAGGGACGAGTTTCCAGCAGCTTCCAGGGTGGTTTGCTGGTTGCTGCCAGGGGGAACTGGTGTTATAATGGGGACAATTGTGTTGTTCCTCCAAGCCAGCTCCCCATCCCTGAGCGCCTTGGGAAGGGCAGGAGGGACCAGCTGGGGAGGGGTTGGGCCCTGGAGCTGAAAAACAAGCTCAGGGACTTTGGGTTTAACTCAGGAACCACCAACTCCAAAGCTTTCAGAGCTTTCAGAGCTTTCAGAGCTTTCAGAGCTTTCAGGGCTTCCAGGAACAACCTCCTTGGGGGAACAGCACCAGTGGGACCTTTTGGGGAGGGGTTGGTCACCCCTGGGGTGTCTCAGTGCAGGATTAGGAGGTGGCAACTCCCAGAGCTCCCAGTCACAACCTCTCACCAGTGGGACCTTTTGGGGAGGGGTTGGTCACCCCTGGGGTGTCTCAGTGCAGGATTGGGAGGTGACAACTCCCAGAGCTCCCAGTCACAATCTCCCTGGGGAAACAGCACCAGTGGGACCTTTCAGGGAGGGGTTGGTCACCACTCTTGGGTTCTCTCTACCTTTCATGCAAAGCAAAGCCTTTTGGTTCATCAGCAGGTCTGACTGACTGGAGGTTTGGCAACTGGAATATTTGGAGTATTTGCAGGGCTGATTCATGGGCTGAGGGACGGGGCCCTGGGAGTGCTGGAACATTCCTGGACTGCTTGGAAAATGTTGCTTGCTCAGAGTGCAATAAATGTTTACACTTGTCAATCTTTTTAATGCACTCGTGGTATTAATTTTTTGGATCAAGCTGTAGCTGTTCTAAAGAAAAACCATAGGAACAGGTCCCCCTGCTTTGCTCAGGGCCAGGTGACCCTGAGAGGAGTGACAGGAAGGTCACCTCTGCACTGACCTCATGTGGAGCCCCAAACAGACCCACAGGGCCCAGACTTTCCAAAGATTTAATATTGAATAAGCTCTTTAGGTTTGTCACTCCCTGAGTGTCCCTCAGCTGTAAATATGAATCGATTCTCCTCCCAATAATCCCTTTTTCTTTCCTTCTCTGCTTTTTTTTTTCCTTGCTCCAGAACTGTGTTACTGGATTTATCTCAGGGCAGCCAAACCTCAGAACTTCTCTGTGGAGTTCAGGAAACACCAGAATTTGTGTCAGAGATTTCAAAAGATACCTGAGCTGAGTCTAACCCTGGAACATGGCCCTAAACCAGCCTGGAGCATGGATCTAGACCAGCCTGGAGCCCTAAACCAGCCTGGAACATGGATCTAGGCCAGCCTGGAGCAGGACCCAGACTCCAGGCAGGTTTGGCAGCCCCTGCCAGGCTGGGGCTGAGTCACCCTGAGCTGATTCCACAGGAGGGAGCAGCCCCAGCACAGAACTGGGCCAGCAGAGCAACATCCCAGCCTGGCAACTTGGGGCTTCACAGGGTTCTCAAGAGAGGAATGAAGGTTCTAATTTATTTTTAATGTTAAAAAACCCCGTCCTGTTATAAAATGTGGTCACCTGAAGAGTGAATGACTGGGCTGAGGGGCCCAAATGTGTTTTGTGAGCCCCTCTTTTAAACTCAAGCTGATTGGAAACAGCTTTATGTCCTGATCCTGGGCGTGAAAGGCATCATAAAACAAAAGAAGAGCAACTTTACAGTGAAAATCATCACTTTACTAAAAAAAAATCAATAAATATCTCGAGAAGATATAGAAATAAACGTGTGTGAAATAATGACCTTTTTCTTCATCACTCATTACAGAGTCCTGGGGAGTGCAACCCAAATAATATACTATTAGCACTAAATTAACATCCCACGGTACAGGTGTAACATCAGTGAGTGGCTGGGAAGCATCCTGGCTCCCTTTGTTCTCAGGAAGCCTTGGGATGTTTCTGGGTGGGTGTAATTGCAGGAGTGACACGGAATTCCAGAGGCACCCAGGGAGCAAACACGTGTGGGGAGCCATTAGGGAAGGATGGAATCAACACAACCTTGGGTATAAAAACCCCACCTGGAACTGCTTGGCAGGAGCAGGACACCCCTGGTGCCCTGAGCAGCCCAAAGGGCTCCACTGCTGGCACCAGCTGGGGGATGCTGGAACTGGGGCTCTGCCCACAACTGGGGCTCAGACCAGAACTGGGGCTCTGCCCAGAACTGGGGCTCTGCCCAGAACTGGGGCTCAGACCAGAACTGGGGCTCAGACCACAACTGGGGCTCAGGTCCAGCCCTGACTGTCACCACGGGGAGGTGGAAAAGAGTCCTGTGCAAAAGCAGCTCAGAAAAGCTGGGATGCAGAAACAAGAGCAGCTGGTTCCTAGAGAAGAAAGTCTCCAAGCAGGGCTGGTGATGAGCCAGAACAGGACACTCTAAACCAGACATTTTGCTGGGATTTGGAGGGTTTAACCCAGAAAAGGCAGGACCAGGTTCCTCTGGGAATCAGACCTTTCACTGCTTTCCTGGACCACATGACTGACATCCCCTTTTGGCAGAGAGCAGAACCAGCTCCTCAACTTTACCTGGGCCTCAGGTGTTGAGTGTCTGGAGGAAGAGTCTCCCCTGTTGGTCTAAACAAGGCTGAGTGGGACCGAGAGAGACACCAAGGAGCAGAGGCAAAAGGAGATTCAGAAGGCCAATGGTTTGATGCAGGAGCATTTTAATGTGAATGCAAAGTGGGAGTGAACATTTGCAGAAAGGATGATGCAGACTAGAAGGAGCAGTTTCCCTAGAGCCAAGAAAAGCTAAACCCAACCCCCAGTTCCTCCAGCGTGACCCGTCTCCTCGCGACGTTCCCTTCCCTCGCACTTGCCGAGTCCCCTTCAGATCCCTGCCACTCCAGACCAAAGCCCTGCTGTTCCAAACCAAATCCCTTCCTTCCCAAAGCCCTGCTCAGCGTCAGACTGGGGAGAGGGAGTTAAAAGCACAGGCCCAAGATGCAAAGCCAGGAGAAGAAAAGAAATCTAAGCTAAAGCACTACGGGGAGTTAACGCGGGGTCCTGGTGTCCAGCGTCGCTTCCCTCTGGGGTGTCCTGTCGTGTCCTGCCGTGTCCTGCCGTGTCCTGTCGTGTCCTGTCGTGTCCTGTCGGTCCCATTCCGTGTTCCTTCGCTTCTTCCCTTGTTTCCTTAAGCCTTGACCTTCTTGCAGATGCCCCTCTGGCAGGGGTGCTTCCAGCGGGTGGAGTAGGTGTAGGAGCGCTCGGGCACGCACTTGGTGGGGCACTGGGGAGCGCAGGGGGTGCTGCAGGCGGGGACACACTTGGTGACACACTTGGTGGCACAGGCGGCGGTGGCACAGGGCGCGGGGCACGGCGGGGGGCACTTGGGGGCACAGGGGGTGGCACAAGGCGGGGGGCACTTGGTGGTGCAGGGGGTGGCACACGGTGGAGCACACGGTGGAGCACACTTGGTGGCACAGGGGGTGGCACACGGTGGAGCGCACTTGGTGGCACAGGGGGTGGCACACGGTGGAGCGCACTTGGTGGCACAGGGGGTGGCACACGGGGTGGCACAAGGTGGAGCGCACTTGGTGGCACAGGGGGTGGCACAGGGCGGAGCACACTTGGTGGTGCACGGTGGAGCACACGGAGCACACGGGGCACACGGAGCACACGGTGGAGCACACGGAGCACACGGAGCACACGGGGCACACGGAGCACACGGGGCACACGGTGGAGGGCACGGGGCACACTGCGGGACGCACACGGGCTCACACTTAGTGCCAAACTTGGGGGCACAGCAGGACTCGAGGCACTCCAGCCCCTTCTGCGACCCCCCCACGGCCACGCCCGACTCCAGCGCTCCCGCCAGCTCGGCCGACTCCGAGGAGCCCAGCACGGTGTCCTGGGGGTAGGTGGTGAGGATGGGCCCCGGGAACGTCACCACCACGGGCGGCGGGAAGATGATGACCCGCGAGTCGGGGCAGGCGATGACACAGGGCTCGGTGCAGGCGGCCGCCCGCGGGTCCGGGCACTGCCCGGGGCAGGGGCAGGGGCACGGACACGGCTCCACGCACACGGATTTCTCACAGGACATCCTGGGGCTGCGCCGCCGACCTGCGGGGAGGGAACACACACACGGGAAAGCAAAGGGATGGACACCCGAGAGACGGGACGGGGGAGGTAACGCGGTGACCGCCCTGCTCTGCTCTGCTCTGCTCTCCTCTGTGAACCCCCAGTGCCCAAAATCCTCCCTGCGGGCACCAAAGCACCTCTGCGGGGTTGCTCTGAGAGGAGAAACATCTGCCCTCTCCTCCGGGATTTGGAGGGGGAGGTCAGTGAATTTGGGGTCACACAGCACCGAGGGTTCAGGAATGGGAAGCACGAAACATTTCACTGGGTTGAATTTGCACAGTCTGGGCTGAGCAGACAAAAGACAGAAAGAGGAATATCCTCTCTCCCTGTGAGGGAATGGACCCCAGAAGGGTATAAATAACTCTGGGTTTGCTGCAGTCACTTTGCAACAGGTGACTTTGACACAGAGGTTTAGCATCGAGCTCACTCAGAAAATTAAACAAATAAACTCCTGCAGGATCACAAGGAAAAAGCTGAAACTCGGCAAAAACCCGGCAGCAGGTCCCTGAATTTAAATTTCAGAGGGAGTAAAACCGTTCACGAACCCGGGCTGAATTCTGCACCTTTTTCAGTCTTTTGAAATAAGTCGAAGGGTGGGGAGGTGATTTGGGAAATAAAATAGAACTACATTTCAAGTTGCCATTTAAATGTAACCAAATTCCAGCTCAAAGCACCACATGAAGGAGCCTCTTAATCTGTTGTTTGAGATTAAGTGAAATATTTTGGTTTCAGCCAAGATGATTATTTATTGTCTGACTGCTGCATGTTGGAAAAGCCTGGGTGGGGCTGAGTCTGACTCAAGCAACTTCTGTTTTCTTTTTCTAGACACAATGTCAAAATATCCATCATTCCCTCAAACTCCTCCTGACCCTAAACCCTAATCCAGCCACTCTCTTCGGGTTCCACCCTCTAAACCTCCTGCAACAATTCATTCTGTGCTCTTGACTCGACCCAGGGGAAAAGGAGGAGTGAAACCCAAACACAAAACACGAAGTTCCCGGTGGATAAAACATTCCCACACAGCCCGGGCAGTGTTTTCATATCACCACTGCTTTGCATAAACAGAATAAACCCACCCAAAGCAGCTTCCCAAGCTCCCATCCCAAAGGTGACTGCAACTGCCTCAGTATTTCTGCAGCCTGGGCCAATATTTACACAACATCTCTGCCCAAAATCAGATAAAGATCAGGAGCCACAAGGTCAGAACCACCCCACCGGGTGGGGATTGCTGGCTGAGATAGTTTAAGGCTATTTAAAGGCCATCTACATTAAATTTCCATCAAGCAGTGGAAATAGATGTTTTGATACCATCTAGAATTCAAATGCAGTTTTACACACCTCAATCTGAATGAATAATTAGCAAATGGCTCTTTCAGGAAAATAAGCTCCTGAGCACTGCACAGAACCACAGAACACGAAGCCGAAATCCGGCCCGAATTTAAACGTGAACGTTTCCAAAATCACAAATTTTTAAATTTTATTTTGTTTTAGGGGGGAAAAAAAAACGATATCAGAATCCAACTTACTCAGTTCAGCGAGGAGAAGCCAAGAGAACCTGCTGGAAGGTTTCTGAGGCAGGAATGGTTTTATATACCCGCCTGGACCACCAGGCTGATGCAAGAAAACAACGTCATATTTGGGCATTAAGGCTCCATTACTCCCCAGACCCAATTTGGAGGTTAATTACAGTAATTGGGCGGCTTTGCCGGCTGTTTTGTTGATTACCCCGTCCTGGCCAGCACGTGACTCCCTGTCCCTGGATTCCTCTCTTTTCCCAGTTTTGAGCCCCAAACCCCGTCCTGGGGCTCTGCTGGGGTGGAAGGAGCCCGTTAAAGCCCGGCTTTAGTGGAGCTGAGCCCGGCTCAGTGGAGCCTGGTCTGGGCTCTGAGCCACCCAGAGCTCCCAGGGCTGTCCCTGCCAGCCCTTAAAAACAGGGCTTTGTTTTCCTGGCTCAACGTCCCGGCCCCCAAGAATGCAGAGGAGCCAACCCTGACATTAGGCCTGAGTGTGTGGCTGCTCTTGTTAGGACGTGTTTACAGGGCCTGCAGTCACTGCATGACTGGGGTGTCCAAATTGCCTCCCAGAGACAGCCCTGGCTCCTCAGCTGGCACTCCAAAACACGGCAGGTCCCGGGTCTGGGGCCGTAAAATCAAACACAGCAAGTTCCACCTCAGGGTGAGGAAGAACTTCTGGCCACGGAGGGTGGAAGAGCTGCCCGGGAAAGGCTTGGAATGGCCCTCCCTGGAGACATCCCAAACCCACCTGGACGTGTCCCCGTGGCACCTGCTCTGGGTGACCCTGCCCTGGGTGATCTCCAGAGGTGCCTCCACGGCTATTTGGGATTCTGGGATGTAAAACAGCAGCAGGATTGGTGTGGGAGCTGCAGCCCCAGCCCAGCACAAGGTGCCTCCATGGCTATTTGGGATTCTGGGATATCAAACATCACCAGGACTGGTGTGGCAGCTGCAGCCCCAGCCCAGCACGAGGTTCCTCCTCTGTTATTCTGGGATTCTGGGATATAAAACAGCAGCAGGATTGGTGTGGCAGCTGCAGCCCCAGCCCAGCACGAGGTTTCTCCTCTGCTATTCTGGGATATCAAACATCACCAGGACTGGTGTGGCAGCTGCAGCCCCAGCCCAGCACAAGGTGCCTCCTCCTCTGTTATTCTGGGATTCTGGATATAAAACAGCAGCAGGATTGGTGTGGCAGCTGCAGCCCCAGCCCAGCACGAGGTCCCTCCACGGCTATTTGGGATTCTGGGATGTAAAACAGCAGCAGGATTGGTGTGGGAGCTGCAGCCCCAGTCCAGCACAAGGTGCCTCCATGGCTATTCTGGGATATAAAACAGCACCAGGAAGGATTTGTGTGGCAGCTGCAGCCCCAGCCCAGCACGAGGTCCCTCCATGGCTATTTGGGATTCTGGGATGTAAAACAGCAGCAGGATTGGTGTGGGAGCTGCAGCCCCAGTCCAGCACGAGGTCCCTCCACGCCACCAGCGCTGCCCATTCCCTGCTCAACACAGGGAGAACCAGGGAAAGAGGAACAGTTGATTTATTGGGGGTTTCTCAGGACACCTTCAGACACAGAGCCCTGAGAGTTGCAGCCCCAGCCTTGGCCCCACTTGACCTGCTGTGATGAAGCAGCACCCGGGAGCTCAACCCCGGCCCCCTCAGGTGAGAGAAGCACAGTCCCACTTAAATCCCATTTAAATCCCATTTAAATGGCCAAATATGGCCTGGTTTGGGGAGGTGGATGCCTGGCCAGCCTGATTTCAATAATATCATGGGGATAACAAACACCAGGCTGGTTTGTAATGCCCAGACCCAAGGGGCTCCCCATTCCCCAAGGGTTCCTCACCCTCTGACTCAGGGATCAGTGCCTGGCCCTGACACATTTATGTCCCAGCCACGCTATGATTCAGTCCCGGGCAGTTCAGCCTGTCATTAGACATCAGAGAGCCACAGCACTTTGCATATGTAAAATATTAGTGGGTGTTTGCAAAACCATCCAAAAGCATTTCCTCAGAACAGTTGCAGTAAGTGCTCCTGCCCTGGGAGCCTCCAGAGTCGCTTTGGTTTCCAGGAGGGGGGTTGAGAGCACAGAAATCACGACAAAAATAGGCAAAAAAAGTGTTGGGTGTGTGCAGAAAGGAGGGAAATGGCCCCAGGAAGGGCTCAGGGGGTTCAGGTGCAGGGTCCCATGGTCAGGGTGTCACCCAGACCTGCCTCCCCCCCAGAGCCCTCATGGGGCTGTGCAGGGGAGGGGAGATGCCCTGAGAGAGGACTGGGATGGAATCATGGAATCATGGAATGCTTTGGGTTGGAAGGGACCTGAAAGATCACCCAGTGCCACCCCCTGCCCTGGGCAGGGACACCTCCCACCATCCCAGGTTGATCCAACCTGCCCTTGGGCACTTCCAGGGATCCAGGGGCAGCCACAGCTTCTCTGGGCAGCCTGTGCCAGGGCCTCCCCACCCTCCCAGGGAAGGATTTATTCCCACTATCCCATCTAAGCCTCCCCTCTGTGTGTGAAGCCATTTCCCCTCGTCCTGGCACTGCAGGCCCTTGGAAATAGTCTCTTTATTTTCCCTGCAGCCCCTTCAGGTCCTGCAAGGCCACAACTGTGTCACCCCAAAGCTTCTCTTCTCCAGGCTGAGCAATCCCAATTTTCCCAGCCTTTCCTGCCAGCAGAGCTGCTCCATCCCTCTGCTCAGCCCCTCTGCAGTGGCTCCAGCAGCTCCAGGTGCTCCCTGGGCAGGGGAACAGGGTTTGTTCTCTGGCAGTTTTGGGTAGGTGAGGGGTGACTGGGCATCCTCTCCAGCCCCTTTCAGCAGCTCCAGCCCTGCCAGGGTGACTCCCCCTGTGCCCTCAGCTCCCCTCCCGTGGCTTTTATCCCACCTGAAATGCATTTCCAGCCACAGATGTTCCTCCTTTGCCCTGTTTCTGCCTCAGGCACTTCCCACAGAGCCCCCTGGCAGGAGCAGGGCTGGAGGAAGAGCCTCTCCCACCCCCTGGCACGAGGTGCCCTCCCCAGGGCAGCTCCAGAGGGAGCTTTGGAGCAAGTCCCACTTTCACACACGTAAATTCATTTATTCTCCTGCCTGTATTTATTCATTTCCACGTATAAAATCCAGAGATGAGGAGGTTATTGTAGAATCACTGCTGGGGAAGGATTTCAGGCTTCAAACTGGGGAAGTGAGAAATGGGTTTGTGAACAGGGAAATGAACGTGAATTGTTGGGGAGGCTGGAGAAGGGAAAGGGCTGGGAGGCCTTTTCCAGCCTCAGTGATCCTGTAATTCCTCAAAACCAAGGCCAAGGGCTTAAAAAGATGATTATCTGGGAAATCCCACTGGTTGTCTCTGTGTTTCTGTCTGTTCTCCTCTCCCCCCTCAGCTCTCACGGACACTCCACGTTCCTCAGCAGGGTTGTCCTTCCACATCCAGGGGCTGAGTCATGTTCTCATGGGAGAGTGTCCTCCTGGCAGTGAGGGGGCAGAGGGAGCACCGAGCCCAGGCAGAGCTGGAGGCCCCCTGAGCACAGAACCCCAAATGTTCAGGGGTTCCCTCGGGAAAATCTGCAAACCAGAGGCCTTCAGGTGGCAGAATTATGATGCTCCAGCTCAAACTGACACTGCAGGATCCTGCTTTGGGGAGGAAGGGGTCTGACACCGGGTCATGTGCCCAGGAAGGCAGCAGATGATTTTCCCATTTGATTCCTTGCCAGGGGACACCGGTAGGAAATCCCACTATTTAGTACTGGCTATTTAGAGGGATGTGGTGCAAAACACACTGTTCCCCCACTCAAACCCAGTGCTGCAATGTGATAAAGGGGCCTGATCCTCCACCAGGACCCTCAAGATTCTGATTCTCCACCAGGACCCTCAAATCTTCCTCAGTTGCTGAATTACACAGGAAAATATTCCTTGAAAAAACGAGTTACAAGGAAAAAACGCCACAGATTGAGTTTGAATGCAACAGAACTTTAATGACAGGGAAGCCCAGGGCAGGTGTGGGGAATGCAGTCCCACAGCACACAGGAGCTGGCCCAGGAGCTGGAAGTGCTGCAGCTCCACCGGGACCAGCAAAGTCCATCCCGGGCACATCCCCGGCACTGCAGCTGCCCCGGAGCTCAGCACAGCCCAGGGCTGCTGCCAGGGCACAGGGGGGGCTCCTCAGAAGGAAAAGGAGCCACAGTTTCCTCCCCCAAAGCCCCGGGAACCCCCGTAGGAGCTGCCCCCCCCATAGGAACCCCCCCCGTAGGAGCTGCCCCGCCGCAGGAGCCCCCAAAGCCCCCCCCATAGGAGCTGGAGCCAAAGGACCTTCTGCCCCCATAGGAGCCCCCAAAGGACCTCCTGCCTCCATAGGAGCCCCCAAAGGACCTACCCCCTCCATAGGAGCCCCCAAAGCCCCCCCCAGAGGAGCTGCCCCCTCCATAGGATCCACCCACTCCCCCCAAGGAGCTGCCCCCATAGGAGCCCCCAATCCCCCCTATGGAGCTGCCCCCATAGGAGCCCCCAATTCCCCCCAAGGAGCTGCCCCATAGGAGCCCCCAATTCCCCCCCCATAACTCCCTCCTCCATAGGAGCCCCCAATTCCCCCCACGGAACTTCCTCCTCCATAGGAGCCCCCAAAGTTGCCCCCGGAGCCCCCGAAGTCGCCCCCGGAGCCCCCGAAGTTGCCCCCGCTGGGCTGGGCAGCACGGTGCCCACCAGGCTCTCCTGGGGGCAGGAGCTCAGGATGGGCCCTGGGAAGGTGAGGACCACGGGAGGGGGGTAGATCACGGCCCGGGAGTCCCCGCAGGAGGTGACACAGGGCTGGTTGCAGGCGTCCACGTAGGGCTCTGGGCAGGTCACCTGGCAGGGGGACGAGCAGCCGCTGCTCAGCAGAGCTCCTGAGGACATCTCGGGCTGCAGAGGGACCTGCAGGGCACGGGAAGCACCAGCTCAGCACCCCAAGGGCCAGGGGGAAGAGCAAACCTGGCTCTGGTGTCCTTCAGCAGCAGGAAAACAAAGGGGAAAGGAGGGTTTGGGAAGGGTCAGGTTTGTCCCTCTGCTGCCTTTGCCCAAAGTTCCTGCTGCTCCAGCAGTGCTGGGAGTCGGGGAGGGCAGAGCCAAGCTCCACGGGCCTTTGGAAGCAGCTCATCTTCGGGGTTCCTTTGGATCACAACACACACATGGGGGAGGTAAAGGGACAATATTGAACTGATCCCAGTGCCTGAGGAAACCCCGTCCCACAATTCATCAGCTGTGTCTAAAATGCAGATATTTAACAGGCTCTCAGTTTTAAAGGGCATTTTCCCCAAGTTTTTGCTGCTCTGGCATTGCTGGGAATCGTGGAGGGCAGAGCCAAGCTCCAGGTGCCCTTGGAAGCAGCTCCTCTTTGGGATTTTGTAGGATCAGAACATTCATTTACATCTGATGGGGGTAGTGGGCAATATTGAATTGACCCAGGTGAGGAGCATCTGCTGCTCCCAAGCTGTCCTGGAGACACCTTTTGGGATGGAAATAAACCTGCAGCACAGCAAAGGGGTAAATTTAAATTTAAATTTAAATGTATTCACAGCTCTGAGCCTTCACAGCCACCACAGTGATCCAGTTTATAGTTTCCTGACAGAAGGAATTATTGTCTTATAAATATTGTCTTATAAATTATTGTCTTATAAATATTGTCTTATAAATATTATTGTCTTATAAATCGTCTCATAAATATTTATTTATAAATAGATAAACACTTGAGGAGAGAGCTTCACTCCAGCTTTGCTCCATTCTGAGTAAAAGCCCAGCTGTGAGTTGTTGGGCTGTGACCTCCTCATCAAACAATCAGGGTTTAATTGACACTTTCCCTCTGTGGTTTGGAAGGACACAGGCTCACATTTGAGGACCTGCATCTGCCAGTGATTGCTGTGACTGGCTGCAAGAACCTTCCCTGCCTGAGAGACAGAACAATCACAGAATCACAGAATATTTGGGTTGGAAAAGACCTCCAAGACCACATTGCTGCTCATTGCTGAGCACTGACACTGAATTATTTCCCAAATTAAACCCCAATAACGACACCCCAATTAAAATAAAGGAACACAGAGGCACAGAACTCACCGGGCTCGCTGAGGAAACCAAACTGGAGAGAGGAGCTGCTGTGGAACCTGGAGGGAACTCGGGGTTTTTATACCCTGCCAGGACCTGCCACACGCTTGGGGACCCAGCACTTAACCAGGCACAAGTTTTGCTGTATAAGCTCCTTCTAATTGTAATAATTGCTCTGATAGGTGGGAATGATTAGTAAATCAGCTGCACATCATCCAGAGTGTGCAACACACCCTTTGTCTCACTTTAATCCTGAAATAGTTTTTGTATGAATTTTGGGACTGGGGCCCTTCCCTGACCTCGTTTGACTCCCAGACTGAGCTCGGTTGGCTTGGGGGGGTAAAGGCACCAGGTTTTCCTTAAAAACACCAGTTTGGTTTTGTCAGGGGAAATATTTTCTGTCCTTGGAGTTCAGAATTGTGCAGGACTGGGAAAACGGCACATTTCCTCTTTCTGTCTCCTTGGATGGGAAAGGTCATTTTTTTTCCCCTGTTTAACACCCACCCAAGGAACTCCCCACAGGAGGGTTTAAACAAATTCATTCCTTGGATGTCCTTTGGCACCCAAGAAAGCACCAGGAAGCACCATGTGAGAGCAAGGAGTGACTTTGTCATCATAATTCTCCTTTTGCCGCCTTTCAGGAGAGCTGCAACATTCCAGCAGGACACACAGCTCTTGTCCTGGAGGCACCATCTGAGGAGAAAACCCCAATAATTCTGGGTGTGGAAAGGCTGCATGTAGAGCATGGAAAGGTGCTTTAATCTAAAACAAAATAAGAGAGTCTTAAGAGTGGCAAGGGCTGGTTTTTTCAGGCAAACCACAGTGGTGTTCCCGGATTTAAACCCCTGGTTTATTGGGAGGAAGAGACACAGAAGCACCAACAGGAGGAGAGAGCTCTGAGCAGAGTGTCCTCTGTCAATGACTGGGGGGTTTTCCAGCCCCAGGGACCCTTTGATCACCCTGTGTCTCATTTTCCCCCCCTGTGATGTTTATCCCTGGTGTTTATGTAACACATCCCAGATCCCTGGGGTTCCCAGCCCCACTCAGAAAGTGGAGCACGGGGGAGCTGCTGGGGCTGAGATCTTGCAACAGAACGTGGACAAGTCCTGTCAGGCAGCGGTGACAGCCCTTGATTTGACAGCTCTGCTCGTCAGCAATTCCTCCTTGACTCCTCAATTAGTGTGAAACTCTGCTTTCCTACGGGGGGGTTGGGAAATCCCAGCTGACACGAGGAACCCCAGGAACCCCTGGGGAACCCCAGGAACCAACCCTGCTCTTGGTTCTCCCATCCTGGTGGACGGCAGCACCTCATCGACCCCCCAGGATTCCCAAGCCTGGTTTGGGAGAGGGAAAGAGAAATTTTGTGTGTTTATCAGATCAGTAAATCCCCCTGGTGCATCCCTGCCCATTCCAGCTCCAAGCCCAGCAGGGCCAGGGCCCCCATCAGCTTTGGGGTCGGGGCAGGAGATCAAAGCTCAGATCAAAGCTCAGGGCTCGTAACGTGACTGGGGACTCGTAATAATAAAGTCATCACATCACTTAAAGAACAATTAGGCCAATTAAGGGAATAATCCACAGGGCCAAACACGCTCGGGGAGCGCGTGGGCAGCTCTTGCACAAAGCCTGGCTGCTGTCTCAGGGGGTCTGAGCAGCTATAAAAGAGCTCCCAGGGCTCCCCAGGCCCATCAGACACAGCTCTTCCCCTGCACTGCTCCAGACCCGGTGAGTTGGACCCTCTTCTCTTTCTGTACGAACCAGGAGCAGATTCATTCCTGTCTTTACCTGAGGACTCCTCCTGCAGGGCCTGTGGTTGTCTCTTCCGTGCTTTAAAACTGAGAGTCTGTTAAATATCTGCATTTTAGACACAGCTGATGAATTGTGGGACGGGGTTTCCTCAGGCACTGGGATCAGTTCAATATTGTCCCTTTACCTCCCCCATGTGTGTGTTGTGATCCAAAGGAACCCCGAAGATGAGCTGCTTCCAAAGGCCCGTGGAGCTTGGCTCTGCCCTCCCCGACTCCCAGCACTGCTGGAGCAGCAGGAACTTTGGGCAAAGGCAGCAGAGGGACAAACCTGACCCTTCCCAAACCCTCCTTTCCCCTTTGTTTTCCTGCTGGTGAAGGACACCAGAGCCAGGTTTGCTCTTCCCCCTGGCCCTTGGGGTGCTGAGCTGGTGCTTCCCGTGCCCTGCAGGTCCCTCTGCAGCCCGAGATGTCCTCAGGAGCTCTGCTGAGCAGCGGCTGCTCGTCCCCCTGCCAGGTGACCTGCCCAGAGCCCTACGTGGACGCCTGCAACCAGCCCTGTGTCACCTCCTGCGGGGACTCCCGGGCCGTGATCTACCCCCCTCCCGTGGTCCTCACCTTCCCAGGGCCCATCCTGAGCTCCTGCCCCCAGGAGAGCCTGGTGGGCACCGTGCTGCCCCAGCCCATCGGGGGCAACTTCGGGGGCTCCGGGGGCAACTTCGGGGGCTCAGGGGGCAACTTCGGGGGCTCCTATGGAGGAGGAAGTTCTGGGGGGGGAATTGGGGGCTCCTATGGAGGAGGGAGTTATGGGGGGGGAATTGGGGGCTCCTATGGGGGCAGCTCCATAGGGGGAATTGGGGGCTCCTATGGGGGCAGCTCCCTGGGGGGAATTGGGGGCTCCTATGGGGGCAGCTCCCTGGGGGGAGTGGGTGGATCCTATGGAGGGGGCAGCTCCTCTGGGGGGGGCTTTGGGGGCTCCTATGGAGGGGGTAGGTCCTTTGGGGGCTCCTATGGAGGCAGGAGGTCCTTTGGGGGCTCCTATGGGGGCAGAAGGTCCTTTGGCTCCAGCTCCTATGGGGGGGGCTTTGGGGGCTCCTGCGGCGGGGGCAGCTCCTACGGGGGGGGTTCCTATGGGGGGGGCAGCTCCTACGGGGGTTCCCGGGGCTTTGGGGGAGGAAACTGTGGCTCCTTTTCCTTCTGAGGAGCCCCCCCTGTGCCCTGGCAGCAGCCCTGGGCTGTGCTGAGCTCCGGGGCAGCTGCAGTGCCGGGGATGTGCCCGGGATGGACTTTGCTGGTCCCGGTGGAGCTGCAGCACTTCCCAGCTCCTGGGCCAGCTCCTGTGTGCTGTGGGACTGCATTCCCCACTCCCCTCCCCTGCTTCCCACCCACCCTCCACCATTAAAGTTCTGTTGCATCGCTATTTTTTGCCCAGTGTTTCCTTTTTCACCTTTTCACCCCCAAACCTCGTTTTTCACTGGCTCAGTTGCCCCGAGCCAGCTGAAAACCTTCTGCCCCACGTCCTTGAGGGACCTCCAGGGCCCTTCAGGTGACAGCAGGAATTTGCTCCCTGTGACACATTCCAGGATTCATGTGGCTGAACTGGAATTCCACCTCCCCACACTGTGGGATTTCACCTCCTCCTGCCAGTCTGGGATTTCTCCCTCCTCGCTGCAGAGCTTCGTGATGATTGCAAGCAAATTATCTAATTGTTTTCAAATTGAGCCTGTTCCTTCAGCCCTTGGAGCTGATGAGTTTATTGTCTGCCATCATTAATCACAGATTAAAATCCCTTAATTCCTTAAGCACTGGGAACTCAAGCCATTGCTTGGTTCTGTGTCATCTAATTTCCTTTCTGCCTCCAGAGAAGCTGCCAATTAAAATCTTTGTTCCTGCCATTTTCACCTTGGTTTTAGAGAGAGGGAAAAATTGGATTTTCCAAGTCAGGAATCTGTCCCAGGGATACCTTTCCAAGGAACATCAGAGGGAGTTTTAAGACATCTTCAGCTTTCAGTAGACTTGGAGACTCACCCATGGGTCTCTTTGTGCTTCTGCTCCCAGGAGCAGCTACAGAAACAACAACACAAGGTGTGATTCCTGCTCTTGTGTCACTCCCCCCTTAGGAAATCCTCTCCTGCACACCCTGGTGATGTGAAAGCACATTTTGCTGTGATATAACTGCAGCCCTTGGATGGGGCCACAGTCAAGAGCAATTTCTGCACATCTCCAAGTGCCTGACACTGCAAGCTCGAGGGGACAAATCCAGTAAAGTTTCCTTGCTGGATTTTCTTTGGTTCCCATTCCCAATCGTAAAAGAAAATGTTGATTTGCATCCTTTAGGCACTTCTGACAGTGTGTTGGAGTTGCCCAAACCTCAGACATCCTCAGGGATCCACAATAATTCCAATAAACTGGCTCTAAAAGAAAGATGGTGACAGAAGAGGGGGGGTCGGACTCTGCTCCCAGGGAACAAGGGACAGGAGGAGGGAAATGGCCTCAAGCTGTGCCAGGGGAGGGTCAGGTTGGCCATGAGGAGGAATTTCCCCCTGGAAAGGGTGGTCAGGCCTTGGCAGGGGCTGCCCAGGGAGGTGGGGGAGTGCCCAGCCCTGGAGGTGCCCAGGGAAGGACTGGCTGTGGCACAAAAACATCGAGTCACCACCTCCAGAAACCTCTGTGACCCACAAAGCACCACTGAACTCCTCTGTGGGCTTAAATTTGGAGTGTTTCCTCCAACCCTCCCTTTCACAGCTCCTTGATTGCTTCAGCAATTACCACAAAGCCACATAATTGCTGCTCTGGGGCTCGAGGAAGGGCAGGGAGTCAGCGGGGAGGGTCAGAGCAGGACGGCCCCGCGGAGAAAGGGAAGCTCGACCACAATGTGCTGATGCAGGAGGGTTTTATTGGGATACAGCAGGGAAGGAGGTGGCAGTGACACAGAGCAGGCACTCCTTGGAGCACAGCACTCCCTGCCCAAGCAGAGTCCAGCTCCCACCCTCTGTTCTTCTCCTGTCACGGCTGGATTGACAGACTCGGGGTCAGGCTTTCGGGTCATCCCTTTGTCTCCAGCTGGCCCAGTCAGAGGGGAGAGGCAGTGCAGGAGGATCAGGGGAGCTGTCACCAGTAACACACAAAGGCAGGAAAGCAGCAGCAGGGAGGTGTGGGCCCAGTTTCCAGGGGTGCAGAGCGGGGGTGGCTCCCGTTGGGGCTTTTGCCACCCCTGGGAGCCGATCCCGGGGCAGGGTCCGGGCTGTGCATCCTCATCTCCGGGTTCCTCGCCTGGTCCGGGGCTTTTGGGGTGCCTGGGAAGGAGCCTCAGTTTCCCAGGCGGGAGCAGAGGCTGGTGTAGAACCTCCTGCTGAAACACCCCCCTGCCCTCGAGGAGCCCCCGGAGCTGCAGCAGCCAGAGGAGCCCCCCATGCCCGACAGGCCCCCCGAGCCAGAGGAGCCCCCCGAGCCAGAGGAGCCCCCCATTCCTGACATGCCCCCAGAGCCATAGGAGCCCCCCGAGCCATAGGAGCCGTAGGAGCCTCCCATCCTGGGGCTCAGGGCACCGGAGGGCTGCGGGAAGGACGAGCCCACAAAAGCTTCCTGGGGGCAGCTGCTGACCACGGGGCCCGGGAAGGTGATGAGGACTGGAGGGGCATAAACCACGGCCCTGGAGTCCCCACAGGCTGTCACACAGGAGCCAAGGCTCCTGCCATAGGCACAGGGCTCGGGGCAGGTCACCTCACAGCCGGGCTGGCACCGGGAGCTGATGCTGCTCATGGTCCTGGGGTCGGAGCTGGAGCTGGGAAAGGAAAGGTGGGAGTCAGGAAAGCACCAGCAGGGGCTGCTGGGTGCCCACCACGGGGTTAGGGGGCAAATCAGACCCTTGTCCTTCGCAGCCACAGAATCCCAGAATCCCTGAGGCTGGAAAAGCCCTCCAAGGTCACCGAGTGCCCCCTGTGCCCCATCCCCACCTTGGCCCCAGCCCAGAGCACTCAGTGCCACAGCCAGTCCTGCCCTGGGCACCTCCAGGGCTGGGCACTCCCCCACCTCCCTGGGCAGCCCCTGCCAAGGCCTGAACACCCTTTCCAGGGGGAAATTCCTCCTCATGTCCAACCTGACCCTCCCCTGGCACAGCCTGAGGCCGTTTCCCCTCCTCCTGTCCCTTGTTCCCTGGGAGCAGAGCCCGACCCCCCCCCAGCTCCCCCCTCCTGCCAGAGAATTCCAGAGCCAGAAGGTCCCCCCTGAGCCTCCTTTTCTCCGGGCTGAGCCCCCCCAGCTCCCTCAGGAGTTCTCCAGCCCCTTCCCCAGCTCCATTCCCTTCCCTGGACACACCCCAGCCCCTCCGTGTCCTTTCTGAACCTCCTCCCTTAAATCCCCCAGTCCTGTGACACCTTTTCTTCCTCCCTTCCTGCCCCAGGACTCTCCTTTATCCAGCAGAGTCAAGCTTTATATTTGCCCCCCTCAAGTTTTGAAAGCCATAAGGAAGAAATGAAGGAACTCTTTTAAAATCCCCTTTAAATGCCAAGTTGGTTTCTGGCCCCATCTCCAAGTCACTGCAGGGAGTCTCCTGGGAAAGGGGGTTTCACTGCCACAGCTCAGGGCTAAAATCACAAAGTGCAGACCCAGGAAAGAGTCCTCATCTCAACTAAACAGAAACAGGACAGATGGGAAGTATCAGCTTAAATCCAACTTACCTGGAGCAGGAGAAGTCAGGAGAAGGCTTTAGGAGACTCCAGAGATGGTCCTGCTTTTATACCCCTTTGCAGGCAGCTCCAGGGATGTGAAGCACCTCATAAAACCTCCACCACTTACCAAATTGTGATTTATTTTTTTTTCTGTGTGACTCCTCTGATGCTCATAATTATTTTCATAGTTTCTAATTAGCAAATCAACCCTGGACATGTACAGTGCCACTCTCATATCATAAATCTGAGGGTTTTACTGGGCTGAAGTTTGACAGCCTGTGCAACATCCCTGTGGTGACCTCACTGGATTCACAGAGGGGACTGACCCCTGCTTCTTGTTTTTTGCTGATGATTTGCCAAAGGGGGGGCCTGGAAAGATCAACCTTCCAAATCTGCTTTTGAGAGTGGCTTGGACTGATGTTGAACAATGAGATGATTTTGGGGTTCAACCTCCCTCCTGAAGAATTTCAGGGGGGTTTTTTTCATGGAAAGGGTTGGAATGGAAGGACTTTCCCAAGTGGAATTGGTTCTGTGATTCTGAGACCCACCTTGGAGCACAAAGACCTGGTGACTCTTGGGTGGCTCCTCATGACAAAGCTCTGAGCACAACCCCCCAAAATGAGCTCTGACACTTAACTGGGGGAAATGACTCCGTGTCACGTGTCACCTCAACCCCCTCACTCTGGGTTCTGCTCTCTCACCCCTTGGGATGGGTTCAGGGAGGGTTACAAAGAATCCTGACCCCCCTTCCCGGGCGGGGTCGGGCGATTCCCTGGGAGGGATCATCCCTAAATCCGAGGATTCCACCCCAAAAATGTGACTGACACGTCAGTGGCCTCCTTCCTTGGGGTCACTGGAGAGCAGCAAACACAGAGATCAGCTCCTGTTTCCTTTGGAAGCAGGATGGTGCCAAAGGGTTGTTCTGGAGACAAAAGGAACCCGGTGGGTGTTGGATCCCTGTCACTCAGAGCAGGGCTGCAAGTGGAGCACCAAAGATGGGCTGAGGTGGAAACAATCACAGGGCTTAAGAGAGGAGCTTTTTTCCTTGCAGGTGACATGAATTTGGCAAACAATGGATGAGCTCACATCCTCCCAATTGTCCAAAAAGCTGTATAAAAGGGGAGAGAACTGAGAGATCTTCCAGCCCCACTGATTTATTCCTCCAAGCCAGCGGGGTAAGTCTGACTTCACTGCACTTCTCTGGAGCTACAGGGTGGTTAAAATTCACTTCTTTTTTCATCTTGCAAAATCCCAGCCTCTAACTGGTCACCACACAGTGAGGTCACCCCCAAGCCTTCCCTTCTCACTGTGTAGGGAAGAACTTCCACAGGTTTCGGTGGCTGAGCCTGGCAGGGATCGTTCCCAAGTGCCCATTTCAAGCTGGGAACATTCTGGATAGTGGATAATTCTGGATAATGATGATAATTCTGTGCCATGTGGGTTGCAGAGAGTGGGTGGTGAGTGCACCCAGACTCACTTCACCCAGCTGGGCTCCCCCAGGACAGAGGGGATCAGACCCAGTGATCCTGAGGCTGCTCCAGGGCTGTCCCTGTGAACTGGGACTGCAGGGAAGGTGATGCCTCCCAGTTCACCCAGGAGAGTTCCCCCCCCACATGGAGGATGATGAAAGGTGGAGTAATGGGAGTGAGAATTGCTGGGCCATCTCTGCCCACTCTGCTCTCTGAGCCAAGGCTGGAACTGCAGAGCCCTCAACACTGAGCAGCACCTCGGGCACTTCCTACAGACCTGGAGAGGCAGGACAGGGGGAATGGGCTCAGACTGGCACAGGGGAGTGTTAGATGGGATATTGGGAAGGAATTGTCCCCTGGGAGGGTGGGGAGGCCCTGGCATGGGTTGCCCAGAGAAGCTGTGGCTGCTCCATCCCTGGGAGTGTCCCAGGCCAGGTTGGAGCAGCCTGGGCCAGCCAAGGTGTCCCTGCCCAGGGCAGGGGGTGGCACTGGATGATCTTTCAGGTTCCTTCCCACCCAGCCCATCCCATGATTCCAGGATTCCTGGCACGGGGAACACACCTGGATGTGCTGCTGGGGCAGTTCTGGTGGGGGCTGTGCCCGGAGCCCCCCGTGAGCCCCAGTTTTTGGGGAGCCCCGGGGCGGCCGCTGTGGCCCGAGGGATCCCCCGGGGCTGCTCAACGAGCTCAGGTCATTTACTGCATCAGTGCTCCAGCTGAGCTGACAAACCACAGGGATTAAGGCAATCAAGGGAAGGAAGTGGATGCTGTGCTTGGCAGGGCAGCCCTTGCTCAGCCCCTCCACCCAGAGCAGCACCGTGGAAGGGGCTCCGAAAGGAAAACAGTGATGCAGCTGCTGGGGGGAACTTGTCTGACTCCCCAGCACTCTGCAGAGTGCAAGGCTTGTGGGCTGAGTCTCAACTGCATCCCAACAACTCCTTCCCCTTTCTTTTGGCTTGGTTTCCCAACAACGTTCGGATCCAGACTAACCCACTTATCTGCAATCAGATATTTTATCACTGTTTTATCATCAGGGCCAGATAAAGCAGAGCACATCCTTGTCTTCTGATGGGGCTCCTGCAGTTCCTTCAACCCCTGCTGAAGGTCAAAACCTCTGGGGCATTCCAGGAGTGACTGGCAGTGACCCCCAGGACTGACCTCGCTCCAGAGGTGCTTTGGTTTTGAGTGGGAGCTGCACCAACCATCTCCAGAGGCCCTTCCAACCCAGATTATTCCAGGATTCTGCTCTGTTTATTAGTATGGATACCATGGCAGAGATCCAAAAGGGGGAAAAATGCCTCATTGAAGAATTTCTGACAGATCATGGTCACCACACAGGGGAATTAATCCTTCTCTGATGGTGACACTGAATTACTGCACAGGGATCGATGCACCAGGTTGGCTTCTTTCAGACTGGTTTGTGACTCTGAGGCTGGGGTGAAATGAAAGCCAGAAGCCAGGGCTGTGATGCAACAGGGCTTTAATACCGACAAAAAGTGAAATATGGTCTGGCAGGATGAGGCAACGTGGACACAGAGAACGACATTCCCAGTCCTTGGTCCTTCAGAGGAGCTCGGTGCTCCCAGGACATTCTGGCCACCAGCTGGACACTTTCAGGGGCCAGTCCCGGGACTTGTTTGACTCTCTTCGGGTTCAGGAGGTACAAAACACAACACAGGGGACACAGGGGGGCACAGTGGGATCCAAAGCCTTGGGAAAGCACAGGGAGAGCCCAACAACCCCGGCTCCCAGCACAGCAGCTGGAGCAGGGGCTGCCTGGCTTGGCTGGGTCAGCTACTGCTCTGCATCCTATTTTTCCTCTCTCTCAGAGGGTTAAAAAGGCCCGAAGCGAGACCTGTAGTACCCTCTGGAAAAATAGGGGTAAGAATTCCTACCCAGCCCCGAGAAATAGGAGTTCCTGTAAACGCTGGCCCAGCGGGAGAACCCCCCCCCACAGGAGCCCTCCCCGCCATAGGAGCCCCCACCTCCACCACAGGAGCCTCCATAGCCTCCCCCTCCCCCTCCAGAGCCAATCCCTCCCCCTCCATAGCCTCCCCCTCCAGAGCAAATCCCTCCCCCTCCATAACCCCCCCCTCCAGAGCCCCCCCCTCCAGAGCCTCCCCCTCCAGAACTTATCCCTCCCCCTCCATAGCCTCCCCCTCCAGAACCTATTCCCCCCCCTCCAGAACCTATTCCCCCCCCTCCATAGCCTCCTCCCCCCCCTCCATAGCCCCCCCCTCCCCCTCCGTAGCCCCCCCCCCCGGAGCCTCCCCCCCCCTCAATCTCGGGGATGGCCGTTCCCACGACGCTCTCCTGGGGGCAGGAGCTGATGATGGGCCCCGGGAATGTCACCACCACGGGGGGGGCGTAGACGATGGCCCGGGAGTCCCCGCAGGAGGCCACGCAGGGCTCGTTGCAGCAGTGGACGTAGGGCTGGGGGCACGACACCTCGCAGGGGGAGGCGCAGCGGGCGCTCACCAGCTGCCCGTAGGACATCCTGACACCCAGCAGGGCAGCCTGGGGGGCACAGGGGACACAGAGCCCGTCAGGTCACAGTCAGAGGGGACACAGAGCCCGTCAGGTGACAGCCAGGGGGGACACAAACCCCAGAGGGGACACAGAGCCCGTCAGGTCTCAGCCAGGGGGGGCACAGACCCTGTCAGGTCAGAGCCAGAGGGGACACAGACCCCAGAGGGGACACAGACCCCAGAGGGGACACAAACCCCAGAGGGGACACAGACCCCAGAGGGGACACAGACCCTGTCAGGTCACAGTTAGAGAGGACACAGACCCCGTCAGGTCACAGCCAGGGGGGACACAGACCCCAGAGAGGACACAGACCCTGTCAGGTCACAGCCAGGGGGGACACAAACCCTGTCAGGTCACAGTCAGAGGGGACAGAAACCCCAGAGGGGACACAGACCCCGTCAGGTCACAGCCAGAGGGGACACAGACCCCAGAGGGGACACAGACCCCAGAGGGGACACAGAGCCCGTCAGGTCACAGTCAGAGGGGTCAGGGAGGCAGAAAGAAGGAGCTGTGCCACGGCCAGGGGGGTCAGAGAGGCAGAAAGGAGGAGCTGTGCCACGGCCAGGGGGGTCAGGGAGGCAGAAAGGAGGAGCTGTGCCACGGCCAGGGGGGTCGTGGAGGGTCAGGGAGGCAGAAAGGAGGAGCTGTGCCACGGCCAGGGGGGTCAGAGAGGCAGAAAGGAGGAGCTGTGCCACGGCCAGGGGGGTCAGGGAGGCAGAAAGAAGGAGCTGTGCCACGGCCAGGGGGGTCAGGGAGGCAGAAAGGAGAAGCTGTGCCACAGCCAGGGGGGTCAGGGAGGCAGAAAGAAGGAGCTGTGCCACGGCCAGGGGGGTCAGGGAGGTGTCGGGGGGTCCTGGGCTGGACACTCTCAGGTATAAATGTCTGAGTGGTCTGAGTCTGTGGGTCAGGGGTTTAAAAACTGGAATGACAGAAAACAGCCCTCGTTCCCAAGGCCCAACCCTCCTGCTCGGAAGCAGAGCCATGGAGGGGGGTGGGTTGCTGGGTGGAGGCTCCTGAGCCTGCTCCCACTCCTCTCCAGTGCTCCATAAATCATGGATGGGTTGGGTGGGAAGGGACCTTAAGGATCACCCAGTGCCACTCTCTGCCAAAGGCAGGGACACTTCCAGCAGCCCAGGGATGCTCCAGCCTGGCCTTGGACACTCCCAGGGATCCAGGGGCAGCCACAGCTTCCTGGGCAACCTGTGCCAGGGCCTCCCCACCCTCCCAGGGAAGGATTTACTGGGAAGATTTGCCCTGTGGTCTGTTCCCAGCAGGAGTTCTGGGAAGAACATCCCTCTGTCCCTTTGCTGTGCCTTTTCCCTGAGAGTCCATCCCGTGCTGATCCTGCTTTTGGGGTGACCCTTCTCCACTCACAGATGCTCCATCCCCAGAAACTCCTCCTTTAAAATTCCCATTCCTTTTCCCCCCCTCCCTCCCCCAGGTGATGCCTTTATATTTTACCCCTTGGTTGGTGAGTTCCAGCTTCCAAGCAGGACATTTCTAGAGGAGCAGCTCCCACCCTGCCCCGGGGTCTGTGGTGTCACCCGAGTGCTCCCCACAAACCCACGTGCCCCGGCAGGAGCTGATTCAGGCCAATCTCACTCACCCAGTCACCAAGAAGCCCAAAGTCAGCAGAGGCAGCTCCAGGGCCCCGAGTGACGAGCACTTTTATAGGCCTGACATGGAGAAGAGAAATTGGGAGCCACCTTTACGTAACCACCCCCTGCCCCTTGGGCAACGGGATGTTTTCCCCTGCCAGGACCTTCCCTTGTCGCAACTGTTTTGATCCCCAGCTTGTGATGAGGAGATAACCCTCAATCCCACACAGGGGATGCTTCACCCAGCCCAGCCCTGGGCTGCAGGGCTTTGGTTTGCTCCTCCAGACCCCTTGGGAGGGGGGTTTTGCCCCCCAACACTCTGTGGGTGTCCGTGGCCTCTCTGGGTGTTCACTCCTGGGCTTTGGGGACAGCATTTAGGACCTGGAATTGTCCTTTGGGAGATGTTCTGGAATTGTTCTTAGGGCAGATGTCCTGGAATTGTCCTTTGGGAGATGTCCTGGAATTGTCCTTTGGGAGACGTTCTGGAATTGTTCTTAGGGCAGATGTCCTGGAATTGTCCTTTGGGAGATGTCCTGGAATTGTCCTTGGGGAGATGTCCTGGAATTGTCCTTAGGGCAGATGTTCTGGAATTGTCCTTGGGGAGATGTCCTGGAATTGTCCTTGGGCAGATGTTCTGGAATTGTCCTTTGGGAGATGTTCTGGAATTGTCCTTAGGGAGATGTTCTGGAATTGTCCTTTGGGAGATGTCCTGGAATTGTTCTTAGGGCAGATGTTCTGGAATTGTTCTTAGGGCAGATGTCCTGGAATTGTTCTTAGGGAGATGTCCTGGAATTGTCCTTTGGGAGATGTCCTGGAATTGTCCTTTGGGCAGATGTTCTGGAATTGTCCTTGGGCAGATGTCCTGGAATTGTCCTTTGGGAGATGTCCTGGAATTGTTCTTAGGGCAGATGTTCTGGAATTGTCCTTTGGGAGATGTCCTGGAATTGTCCTTGGGGAGATGTCCTGGAATTGTCCTTAGGGCAGATGTTCTGGAATTGTCCTTTGGGAGATGTCCTGGAATTGTTCTTAGGGAGATGTTCTGGAATTGTTCTTGGGGAGATGTCCTGGAATTGTTCTTAGGGAGATGTTCTGGAATTGTCCTTTGGGAGATGTCCTGGAATTGTTCTTAGGGAGATGTTCTGGAATTGTCCTTTGGGAGATGTTCTGGAATTGTTATAAGGGCAGATGTCCTGGAATTGTCCTTTGGGAGATGTTCTGGAACTGTCCTTTGGGAGATGTTCTGGAATTGTCCTTTGGGAGATGTTCTGGAATTGTCCTTTGGGAGATGTTCTGGAATTGTCCTTGGGCAGATGTTCTGGAATTGTTCTTAGGGCAGATGTTCTCCCACACAACTCTATCACATTCCACACAGAAAGTGAGAGACACCCAAGCACTTCCTGGGCAACAATTCCACTGGAAATTCAGCTGAAGAGAAGCTCCTGCCCAGGGTTTTACAGTTTGCCAGCAGTTCCTCATCCCAAGGACTCTCCTCCTTCAGGACAGACAGAAAAAAAACCCCTAAAAACCACGAAGAAACTGAATTTTCCTTGGTGAATATGTTTGTTACTCGTCCCCTTGAGAACAAACACCAAAAACGTAATATTGACAAGAAATTGAATTTTCCTTTCTGAATATTTTTGTTACTCATTCCCTTGAGAATAAACACCAAAAATGTAATATTGACAAGAAACTGAATTTTCCTTTCTGAATATTTGTTACTCATTCCCTTGAGAATAAACACCAAAAATGTAATATTGACAAGAAATTGAATTTTCCTTGGTGAATGTTTGTTACTCATCCCCTTGAGAATAAACACCAAAAACGTAATATTGACAAGAAACTGAATTTTCCTTTCTGAATATGTTTGTTACTCGTCCCCTTGAGAACAAACACCAAAAACAAACTGAGAAGAAATTGAATTTTCCTCGGTGAACACGTTTGTTAGAGGCCAACACGAGGAGGAGAACAATCACCTGTAGGACTGGAGGACCCAGAGGAAACATCACCTGGAGCACAGCCCACAGTCCCAGCTGGAATTCATTCACCAGGCCTGAAAAATGCAGATATTGTGATTTACATGATCACACTCACATTAAAAAAAAAAAAAGGCTCAGTTATGTTCTCGTGGCAAATTAATAAAGCTAAAGCAAAAAAAAAAAAAAAAAAGAAGCAAAGGCCCAAACAAATTATTTTATTTACATTTCATGGCTGTGAAATCCTTTTAATGACCAGAGGAATGTACCCAGCCAATGGATGTGACAGGAAGCTGCCCAGAACAACGTGACTCACATAATTTGTGGGAATTAAAAGTAACTGCTAATTACAGTGATTGACAGCCGGGACAATTAGAGGAGTTACCAAACCAAATGTTTTAGAAAAGGCAGGAAGAGCCTCGTTGCGTTGCCTTTGAGGGTTTTCCAAGGTGCAGAAAAGTGGTTTAAAGGATGGTTTTTAACACATGAAATAAATCACAGGGGTCTGAGCACCCCCCAGTTTGGTTCCTGGGGCTGGTGGAGTTTTGAGGGGCCCCTGAACTTGCTTTTGCTGAATTTCGGGCCCTGAAATCCCTTCAGAGACAGGAGATGCAAAACGCAAACCCCTGGCCAAGGTCCAACCTTTCCCAAGACATCAAAGAGCCCTCCCGAGATCAGAGCAGCAGCTCCTCCCTGGGCAGGTGAGACACAGCCCCAGAGCTCAGCACCCAGCAGGGTTTGGCCTTTTCCTGCCGGGAATTCACCCCTGATTTCCCGGGACAGCCCCAAACTCCCCTCCCACCAAACCATCCCGGGGGAAATTCCTCACCTTGGGTTGTTGGTTTTTTTCCCTGGCACGAGGGTGACGTTGTTGTTGTTGTTGTTGTTGTTGTTGTTGTTGATGTTGTTGTTGTCAGCAGGTTGATTTGGGGGTTTTGGAGGTGCCACTCCTGCTCCTGCAGAGCTGCTTTGCATCCTGAGATTAAATCTGCCCGGGGAAGCTGCTGCTCCTGCTCCTTCCTATAATTTGCTGTAATTGGGCTCCGGGCTCAGCCTGGCTGGAGGGGAATGCTCTGGGTTCTTACCACACGTTGGGGCAGAGAATTATCCTCAGCCTTCATCTGTCCACAGATTTTTATCGGAGCCGTTCCGGGCTCGGGAGAGAAAAACAAACAGCACGGGGCTAAAATAAAAATAAATCCAAATTAAAAGATGAACGGGCTGAAATCTGGGAACTGTTGCCCAGTGAAGGCTGCTTTGGATCCTGGATCCTGCTTTGGATCCTGGATCCTGCTTTGGCTCCTGGACATCCGTGTGCTGGAGCAGGTGTCCAGTGTGGTCTGAGCTGTCACCTGGAATCCTGTTTCCAAACCCCCTCAGAATGGAGGCTCAATGAATATTATTGGGTGTTTTTTCATTGCTGACTGCAAGAGTGAGGGTGAAACAAGGATCTAAGTCAGATCCCCATTTATTATCTGTATATTCAGTGTTTATGGCTCACACCAGAGTCCTGCACTTTAACATTCACTGGAAGTTGTGTTTTATATGAACTCCATTCCCTTCATTCAACCCTGTAAAAAATAAACCCCCCAAACTCTTTTGTTCCTCTCCCTGCATTTGGAGCTGTCAGAAGTGACTTTTATTCCCTTTTAGACCCCAAACTGCTGCTCCCCTGTGCTGTCCATCCCCCAGCAAAGCCAGACAAGCCCAGGCTGGATGTGGTGGTGGAACTTTGTGGTTGCCAGAGGAGAAAGGAGGATTTGGGGATGAGATTTAATTCCAGGTGTCCTTTGAGGGCACTGGGAGTTTGGAAACCCCACTGAGATTGTGTTCAGCCACCTCTGCAGGTTCCAGGTGCCTTTGGCACAAAGATCCACCTCTTCTGGTGTTTTTTGTGTTTTCCACACTCCTCATTTCATCCCCTTCCAGCCCAAATTCCCTGATCCCAAAGGGAACCCCAGCCAGTGACCTTCAGCTGCTCAGTCCCATTTTCATACCTGGGTCCCAACTAAAAGCATTTAATGGGTTTAATGGCCAAACACAGCCCTTGTTCCCAGGATTTCCTCTCCCCTGGGGAGAGCTCTGGGCACATTTTCCAGCTCAACCAAAGGTGGTGGTTAAACAATTCCCCTCCCAAAGGACTCTGAAACTGAGGAATTGCTCCCCACCACCAAAGGAGGTTTGCTTGGAGCTCTGGGATGATGACAGTGCCACCATCCCACAGGGGCACCTTCCATCTGCCAAACAAGACACAACTGATGCTCTTTAATCCCCCCAGTAAAAGCTGGAAGGGAGGTGGGATTGCAGCCCAGGGTGGGGGCCTGGGGGTCATTTAGCTCTGGATAAAAGCTGGAAAATGTGCCCCTCTTGGGCCTCCCCCAGCTCAAACCTCACCCCAGTGTGTTCCCCAGGTCAGTCACCTGGACCAGCAGGAAGGTTGGGGGGTTCTCAGAGCTCCTGGGCCCCTGGAGCCCCGGGGGTGGGAAGGGGCTGAGGGAGCAGCTTTCTTGGGAAGGGCTCGTGAGCACTTTGGGGTTACTTGGAGTGAGTTATTTGGGTTATTTGGGTGAGGTTTGGGGTCGTTTGGTGTTTCAGGAGTTCCACCCTGGCCAACAATCCACCTGAACACCCCGTTGGTGCCCGTGGCATGTGCAGCTCCTGGATTCCCATTCCTGTGTCACCTCCTGGCTCCCAGAGGTGTGGTGCTCACATCCCATTTAATAATCCATTAATTCCCAAGACATTAATTAAATCTTCACTGGGCTTCATTACCCAATTAAACCTGTTAATCTCAGCAGGAAAAACTGGCAGCTGCCTCTGGGTCCCTTCCAGGCTGTTAAACTGAACCAGTGCTGAGCTGGTGGCACAGAACCCTGGGAATGGATTCACAGCTGGGCTCGGAGACAGGGACAGGGTTCTTTTCACAGGAGGGAGAGCAGGGCTCTGTTATCCAGAGGAAACACTGGGATTGTGGGGCCAGACTCTTCACAGATATTGGTTTAGCACTGACTTGTCCAGCTCGGGTGAAAAGCTCCTCGCTCCCAGAAAATCCATCAGGAACTGGAACAGGAAAAGGGGGGGGGTGGTTTAAGCTGAAAGAGGGAAATTTAGGGTGGATGTGTGGAGGAAATTTTTCTCTGGGGTGGTGGAGATGCCCTGGAATGGAATTCCAGGAGGTGGATGCTGTGGCTGCCCCACCCCTGGAGGTGTCCAAGGCCAGGTTGGAGCATCCTGGGCTGGTGGGAGGTGTCCCTGCCCATGGCAGGGGGTGGCACTGGATGATTTTTAAGGTCCCTTCCAGCCCAAACCACTCTGGGATTCTGTGATTCCAGCTTCCATCACACCTTGCCAAGGGATCCAAGCAGCCAAAGCAGCCCTGCCCCTCCTGCCCTCCTCCCAAATCCAGCTGCGTGTGCAATATTGGAATTGTAATGACAGGGTGTGAGGACTGAGAGCAGTAATAATGAGGTGTGTCCAAGCCTCAGCTCCACCCTGCAGGATGGAGTGTCCTCGGGCAGGTGGGGTCACTTTTGGGCACCAGTTATCCCCTAAGAAATGATAATTGGCTGTGCCAGGAGGGTGCAAAGGGAAAGCAGCTTTGCAGGGAGGTGTGGGCTGTCACACTGGCAAGGAAAGGAGGCACCTGGGTGATCTTTGGGGTGCCTCCCACCCCAAACCAGCGTTCCCTGATAACCCCTGGAGCAGCAGCAGGAGGCAGGGGAACAACCCCCAGTGGTAAAAGGGTGAATAAACACGGAAACCCTGGGAGAGAAGGAGGGAAATGTGTTTGTGGGAGCTGTCCCAGGGCAGGGGAGGGAGGGCAGAGAGAGGCCAAGTTGGCAGGAGGTTGCAGATTATCTGATGCCCTGCTGGGGTTCCAGGCTGGGAGTCAGAACATCTCAAGGTTTGGCTCAGGCAGGGAATGTTGAGGGTTCTTTGAAGGTGTGACGGGGCAACAAAAGCACTGAAAGGGCTCAAAGGACGTGTCTGTGCTTCAGGCAGTGGGACCAGGAGGGATCAGCTCCATCCAGGAGGGATCAGGCTCCAAGTTCTTGGCTCCAAGTTCTCCAAAAAGCCTCAGAGGGGCTCTGGGAGGACGGAGGGTCTTGTGAGAGCTGCTTCCTTCTCAGGAAGAACCGAGGGGGCTCTTTCCAAACTGTCCTGTGAGGAGCAGCTGAGGGAGCTGGGGGGGCTCAGCCCGGAGAAAAGGAGGCTCAGGGGGGACCTTCTGGCTCTGGAATTCCCTGACAGGAGGGGGGAGCTGGGGGGGGTCGGGCTCTGCTCCCAGGGAACAAGGGACAGGAGGAGAGGAAACGGCCTCAGGCTGTGCCAGGGGAGGGTCAGGTTGGCCATGAGGAGGAATTTCCCCCTGGAAAGGGTGTTCAGGCCTTGGCAGGGGCTGCCCAGGGAGGTGGGGGAGTGCCCAGCCCTGGAGGTGCCCAGGGCAGGACTGGCTGTGGCACTGAGTGCTCTGGGCTGGGGCCAAGGTGGGTAAGGGGGGACTGGATGCTCCTGGAGGTTTTTTCCAACCCGAACGATCCTGGAGTTCTGCAATCTCTCATTAAAAAAGGGATAATTTACAATCCACCTCCAGCAGGTGCAGATCCCTCCCTGAGCCCCCGTGGAAGTGGGAGCTGTTGAGCTCCTGGATCTCTGGGCTGGTTGGGATGCAGGGAGTGAATCAGGGCTGAGCCTTTGGGGTGCAGGACCCCGGGGGCCCCACCCTGCCCGTGCCCTCATTTCCAGGCTTTTCACAACCTTTCCTTTTGCATCAGCCAGCCCAGCCCCAAACCTGCTATCTCTGACCTGCCTCCCATCTCATCAGGTATCTCCCATCTTCCAAGATACAGGAATTTCCTCATCCCAGTGGCTCAGGAAAGTAGGGCACAGGCTGATGAGGGAGAGATAACCAGGCAGGTTTGGAGGGGTTCCCGTACTGTAAAGGGGAGGATTTGAATACAGAGAGGCACCAGGGATCTGAGGGATCATTTTAGGCACAGCAGGTTCACAGGGAGCAGGGAAGGGCTGCCCAGCCCTGGGATGGGGGTCCAGGGGAGCTGCAGGAGCTCCCAGGGCAGGGGAACCCCCAGATATGGGGACAAAGCTGGAGGATTCCCAGGGAGCCTGGCAGGATTCCAGGGAGCTTGGCAGGATTCCAGGCTGCTCAGCAGGTTCTCAGGTGGGGTTTTCCCACCACTGCCGAGTTTTCCACAGCCCCTTTTCCCTCTGGAGGTGCTGGGACAGCAAGCCCAGCTGGGTGCCCACAGAAGGAGGTGCCCACCCCGGGGTTTGTGCCCATTTGCCCCCACGAGTGAGGGCAAAGTGTTGAAGAGCAGCTCCCAGACATCCCCAGGGAACTGGAGTTTATCCATTTTGGATTTAGGGAATAGGATTTTATCCAGCTTTCCCATTTCGGATTTAGGGACAGGTTTGCCCCTAGATTTTATCTCACTTCTGTTAAACTGGGCTTTGAGCTGGCAGAAGCTGGCAGAGGTGCCCAGTCAGCTGCAGGAATGTTCTTGGGAGCAAAAGGACACTTAAAAAATGTGTGGGAACCTTTAGAGGGAAAGCTTGGAATTGGAAATAAATTCAGAGGGGGGGAACTGGAGGGAACAGGAATTAATTATTTAATTCCTGAGCTGAATTAAATAATAGGGAAGATTTCTCAGGGTGTGATTCCTTTTCCTCTGCTTGTTCCTTTTCAGCTGGCACATGAAAGCTCCAAATCAGCCAAAACTGAGCCTGAATTTCACCTGCAAATCAAGAGCAGGAGAGAAAGAAAACGAGAAAACCACCACGATGCTGCGGAGTAACTTTAATGGGAGGGGGAAAGAACAAAAGTGCTAAAATAAATAACAGCACGAAGGGCACAGCTCCAGGTGCAGGTTTTGACACTTTCAGCATAAAATCATGGAATTTGGGTTGGAAAGGACCTTGAAGATCATCTGGAACATGGGAAGAGACACCTCCCACCAGCCCAGGTTGCTCCAAGCCCTGTCCAGCCCGGCCTTGGACACTTCCAGGGATGGGGCAGCCACAGTTTTTTCTGGACAGCTTTTTATGCCAGGTAAACTTCTACATGCAAATGACAAATGGAACCAAATCCAGTTTTCCTTTTTGTTTGAATTGAGTACAAGGAGAGGACGAGCTTTTTTTTCCCCGCCGTGAAAGTGAAAGCCAGAAACAAAGGAAAAAGGAGAAGTGGTTTTCCTGCTGACTAATTCTCTACAAACACCAGGACCAGCCCAGTCAGGTCTGGCAGTGGAAGGGTTTGTCACCTCTCAGGTGACCACCCCTGTGGGGCTCCTGGCACAGCAGCTGCCTTTGTTTTGTGAGGAAAGACACGGGAAGAGAACAAAGTGGTGCCGAGAATCGGATTTCGGAGGTCGTGTCATCCCAGATCAGGATAAAGGGCACTTCATTCCTCTGACAACCTGCTGGATAAAGGGGGGGAAAAACACCTTAAAACCTTCAGCTACAGCCTAATTTCCAGGAGCCAGAGGTGAATGTGCTCGGGAGGTTTCACCGGGCAGCTCTTCCGAGGCCTCTCTGTCCTCCTTCCCTGCAGCCACATTTCCAGGTTCTGGCTCATCCTTCTCTGGGACGAGCTCCTCGCTGTCACCCTCGGCCCTCTGCGAGCTGCAGGGATAGATCTGGGAGCCTCCAGGGCTGGCTCTGCTGCAGGGCTGGATCTGGGAGCCCCCGGAGCTGGCTCTGCTGCAGGGATGGATCTGGGATCTGCTGGAACTGGCTCTGTTGCAGGGATGGATCCAGCGGGACGGGAACACGTAGGAGCAGCGCCGTGCCCGACGAGGGCTCCCGGGGCCGTGTTTTGGGATGGACCTCCCTGCCCGAGGCTCTGGCTGCAGGATCTCTGCCCTCAGGGACGTCTCTGGGGCCGGTTCTCCTCCCTGCAGGGCTGCAGAGGTCCCCAGCACGGCCTCCTGCGGGCAGGTGGTGACGATGGGCCCCGGGAAGGTGACGACGACGGGCGGGGGGAAGATGATGACCCTGGAGGGGGGACAGGACACCACGCAGGGCTCGGTGCAGCTGCTGGCCGAGGGCTGGGGGCACTGCACCCTGCAGGGGTGGGAACTCTGCCCCGGGCCACCTTCCCCTCCGAGGGACATCTGGGAGAAGCGGTGGAGAGGCTGCGGAGAGGACAGAGAGCACGGGGAGGTTCCAGGCGGGATTCCCGACATTTGGAGAGCACGGGGAGGTCCCACACGGGATTCCCAATATTTGGAGAGCACGGGGAGGTCCCACGCGGGATTCCCGACATTTGGAGAGCACGGGGAGGTTCCACACGGGATTCCCAATATTCGGAGAGCACGGGGAGGTTCCACATGGGATTCCCGACATTTGGAGAGCACGGGGAGGTTCCACACGGGATTCCCAATATTCGGAGAGCACGGGGAGGTCCCACATGGGATTCCTGACATTTGGAGAGCACGGGGAGGTCCCACACGGGATTCCCAATATTCGGAGAGCACGGGGAGGTCCCACATGGGATTCCTGACATTTGGAGAGCACGGGGAGGTCCCACATGGGATTCCCGACATTTGGAGAGCACGGGGAGGTTCCACACGGGATTCCCGACATTTGGAGAGCACGGGGAGGTTCCACACGGGATTCCCAACATTTGGAGAGCACGGGGAGGTTCCACACGGGATTCCCAACATTTGGAGAGCACGGGGAGGTTCCACACGGGATTCCCGACATTTGGAGAGCACGGGGAGGTCCCACATGGGATTCCCGACATTT
The DNA here is from genome assembly GCF_036250125.1 of Pseudopipra pipra. Lineage (NCBI taxonomy): Eukaryota > Metazoa > Chordata > Aves > Passeriformes > Pipridae > Pseudopipra > Pseudopipra pipra. The sequence continues at coordinate 477,753 of NC_087577.1, forward strand.
GGAGAGCACGGGGAGGTTCCACACGGGATTCCCAACATTCCCAGCCCACACCCTGCCCCTCTCCCTGCTCCACCACCCAGAGCTACCCAAGGTGGAGGCACAAACCTATTTCATGAACTGCTGGACGATTTGCTTTGCAATGGGATCCCTCTGGGTTTCCCACAGCCCTTGCTTTACCCCCGAGCCTCCTGCAGGGTTTTCCTGCTCCGGGGCACCGGCCCTGCTCGGCAGCAGGGATTTCACCTGGCTCACCTGCAGCATCCCATGGCACAGAATCCCAGGATCCCTGAGGCTGGGAAAGCCCTCCCAGCCCACGGAGCCCCCCCTGTGCCCCCAGCCCCACCCTGGCCCCCAGCCCAGAGCACTCAGAGCCACGGGGACTCCTCCTGGCAGGGAGGGGGAGCTGCCACGGGGAGAAGGTACAACCCTTCTCCCAAAAAAGGGGGGTAACTGATGTATTTTTAAGGCTTTGCGTGGTCCAAACACACAGCTGAAGGATGAAGCTCATTAGCAGCTTTTGGAAGCACAGAACTGCTCCTGGCAAAGTGTTTTTCCCCAATAGAATTAATTATGAGGTGTGAGGTGAGAGGGACTTACCGACTGTCCAGGAAGGAATCCAGGGAATGGCCAGAGGAGCCCTGGACCCTTGGAGCTTTATAGGCTTTCCTGAACTCCCAGGAAGATGAGCCAAGCTTTATACACGAGGTCCTAATTGCTTTCCAAACAAATCTTCCCACATGTGTAATGCTCCTAATGACTGTAATTATTTGAACCTTGTTTACCTGCATTATTCAGTTTTCTGTGGGAAATCCTGTTACCTGCTCTGGGCTCCCCTCTGCATTGTATTTTTACAGCCAGAATTAGTTGCAGACGTTGATTTTACCTCCTCTGTGTGAGCTTGGCATCGTGCAGTGAATCCCAGAGTGGTTTGGGCTGGAAGGGACCTTTGAAACCATCCAGTTCCAACCCCCTGCCGTGGGCAGGGACACTTCAACCAGAGCAGGTTGCTCTGAGCTCCCTCCAACCCTGTCCTGGGCCCAAACAAGAGACATCAAGGGCTGAAAGTTCATTAGGGGAGGCTTGGAGGGGGAAAGTTTTTAACCAGGTGGCTGCTGATGTGCAGCAGGGGCCGAATGTTGTGGAGCTTCGTGGATTTCCCAAGGATTCAGGTGGATTCTCAGAGCTGGGAGTCCCCGAATCACGGAATGGTTCAGGCTGGAAGTGTCACAGCTTGTTTAACTCTCACTTTTGAGCCCATTTCGGGGCAATTGCTTCGAATGCAGAAAGAAATGTGTTGTTTAATGAAGAGGAAAAACACCTCAAGTTGTCTGGGCTCGAAAACAACATCCTGTTTATGGAAACAGCCAAGGCACTTCCACCAAAAAGTGCATATTCCAAAGCTGCTCCAGCCCCCGAGGGGGTTGTCTTGGATAATGTGCTATTTATATCCCAGCCATAAAACACTTTGCCTTCACAAACCGCTCATGAATATTTTGGGCATGTTTTGACATTCCTCGCTGTGTGGGAACCTCGTGGTTGGGGTGTCACAAAAAGCAGGGCCGGGTTCTCACAGCCCTCCAAAAAGCCCCAAACTCCCAGATCTCAGCAGGGTTTGCCCCCCCTCAAACCCCATCGCTGCAGATCGATGGCAGCTGGGATGAAAATTGTATTTCACGGCCCTTGACAGTTCTGTGTGGCTCAGGGATCTCTTGGAGGCTCCTGAACCAATTCCTCGTTGGAGCTTCTTCCTTAGAAACGATAGGAAAAATCGGCAGGAGTAGGAGGAAAAGGCGGCAAAGCTGCCCTTTAATTTCCAGCAGCGCAAAACCCCCTCTGGAAGCTGCGGGTGGGGATGGAGGCGGATTCCCGGGCGGATTCCCGGCTGAATTCCCGGCTGGATTCCCGGCTGGATTCCCGGCTGGAATCCCGGCTGGAATCTCCGCTCCTGCAGTTCCCGCCCGTGGCCACGAGGCGGCGACACCGCCCCGAGGGGATTTCGGGAACAGGGACATTCCCGGGACATTCCCGGGGGAAATCCCGCCTGGAAACCGCCCGGGGAGGGGGAACACGGGGAGAGGGGGAGCGGGAAAACGGGGGGAAGGGGAGCGGGAGGGCCGTCCCCGTGCAGAGCCCCCGGGGTTCTCGGGGGGCACCGTTTGGTGACCGGTTCGAGGGCCCGGTTTGGTGCCGGCACAACCATCGGGAGCGAAACCGCAGCGAGGGGAGCCCGGAGTGTCCCGGACAAACCCCTCCCTGCTGATCCTCGGGGCTTCGCTGCTCCGGGCTGGGGGAACTGGGATTGCTCAGCATGGAGAAGAGAAGCCCAGAATGGTTTGGGTTGGAAGGGACCTCAGAGACCATTTTGTTCCATTCAGGGACACCTCCCACTATCCCAGGTTGCTCCAACCATTCCTTGGACACTCCCAGGGATCCAGGGGCAGCCACAGCTTCTCTGGGCAACACGTGCCAGGGCCTCCCCCCCTCACAGAGAACGATTTCTGCCATAGATTTGACCTGAATTTCTCTCCTTTCACCTTGAGCCCAGTTACCAAAGTTAAAGTGAATACTCCTTCTATGGGGAGCAAGACTCTTCCTAATCCTGGAGACTCCTGGCTGCACCACTCTCTGTTTTTAGAGGCAAATCTTTCATTTTATTAGAAAAAAAAATCTACAAATCCTGCTTGGTCTGTTTGGGGCACTACAGAGGAAGCAGAGGAGGTGGGATGGGACTGAGCTAAGCCTGGAGAGATGTCACAGTCCTTTCTGAGGGCTGAAAAAGAGCTCCTTGCTTTATCCAGACCTCCCAAACATCTCCCTGCACTGCTGCAGGAGCCGCTCCCCCGGGTAGGAAATCTGTGGGGGTAAATCCAGTGTGATCCCTGCCCTTATTTTAGGAGCAGCAGAACAACAGGGAACAGGTTGTTTCCAGGAATAGAAAGAGTTTTCAAAGGTGGAAAACAAACCAGGCAGAGAGCAGGACTCCAGCTGCAACCTGAGTTTAATGTGCTGATGGTACAAAGTGCAAACCGAATCGATCCAATGTCAGGAGGAAGCTCTCAGGGTGCAGACGCTGCCCCACAGCTGTGCTGCTTTGAGGTTCAAAGCCTGAGCACCTGCCCAGAGCTGCCAAACTTCTCCCCAGCACCTTCTCCGGGGCAGGGACAGCCGAATTGTGGTCCGAGAAGGAAGGGAAGGCACCGAACGAGCTGGACACGGGTACGACCAGGGAGGGGGGAAACGCGGCCGAGGCTCCTGCGGGGCTCGGGAACGGGAGCGGGGGGAGGCGGGGCAGGAACCTCAGCCCTCAGCCACGCGTCTCGCTGGGTTCGCAGCTGCTTCCCGAGGGGTCCCGCAGCCTCCGCCTTCACCAGATCCACTTGGAAGCGCAGCGGCTCTTTTTGGGGTGGCTGGAGCGCTTGGCCGCCGCGGGGTGGTGGTGCCCGGGGCGATGGGGGGCCCGCGGGTACAGGCAGCGGCTCTTGCTCAGGTGCTGCGCGGAGGAGCCCTTGGCCTTCGCTCCCTCTTGCGGCAGCGAGCTTTTGGCGGCCGATTTCTGCGCCGGACACTCCTTGAGCCCCTTCCCGGGGGGACACTTGGTGGCCCGCGGCTCGGGGGGGCCCTTGGCGAGGCGCTGCTCGGCCGAGGGGGTGGGCGCGCACTCCTGGGTGGGGTAGCCCTTGGTGCACTTGTGCTGGGGGAAGCCCCCCGCGTACTCCTGCGGGCAGGGGCGGGCGATGCAGGGCTGCGGGGGGCACTCGGTGACCCCCCCCAGGGGCAGGGAGTAGCCGGGGAGCGCGGGCGGCCGCAGGTCGGGGCCGAACCAGCGCGAGGAGCTCTTGGCCAGGCGGGGGGACCTTCCCCCGGCCCGGCACGACGCCGAGTACCGGATGGCGCACGGGGGGAACCGCAGCTTGCCCGGCTCCGGGCACCGGGTGACGCACGGGGGGAGGCTCTTGGCCACCCGCTTCTTGTCGGGCCCGGCGGTCTCGCAGGGCTGGCAGCTCTGCCCGGGGCCGAACCTGACGCTGGGCAGCAGCCGGGTGGTCTCGCAGGGCTCGGAGTACAGCAGCAGGCACTTCTGCACGTAGGGCTGGCACGGCAGCAGGGAGGGCTGGCACGGCAGCAGGGAGGGCTGGCTCACGGCGGGCGGGGGGCACACGTAGGTGAGGGGCTGGGGGTAGCTCTGCCAGCGGGGCGCCGGGCCCTTGATGATGCTCAGGGGGTGGCAGGTGCCCCCGCAGCCGTCGGCCCGCGCCGGGCACGGCTGGACGGTGTCGGTGCCGTAGGCGGGCCCCGGCAGGTACAGGGGTTTGTACCGCTCCCCGCAGCAGTGCATCGCGCCGGGAGGCACCTCGGACCTGCAAGACACGGCACAAACGCCCGCGGCTCGTGGGGGAGGCACCGAGGGGGGTTTGGGGGGTGCGGGGTCAGAGATTCACCCCCGGGGCGCCTCCCGGGGCAGAACCCACACCCCGGGGGTCGGGGACTCAGGAGCAGGATGGGATCAGCCAGGACAGGAGGTTCTGCTCCCGGCTCGTGACCCCACACCCCAAAGGCTGGAGACTCAGGAGCAGGATGGGATCAGCCAGGACAGGAGGTTCTGTTCTGGCTCGTGACCCCACACCCCGAAGGTCGGGGACTCAGGAGCAGGATGGGATCAGCCAGGACAGGAGGTTCTGCTCCCGGCTCATGACCCCACACCCCAAAGGTTGGAGACTCAGGAGCAGGATGGGATCAGGCAGGGCAGGAGGTTCTGTTCCTGCCTCATGACCCCACACCCTGCTCTGAAGAGCCCAGGACCAGTCGGGGATCGCAGCCAGGCAGCCTGGGGAGGTTGGTGCTGCAGTGCCAGCCCTTCACCAGGACGTGGGGCACGACCCGGGGTTTTGCTGCCTGGAAACCTCCCTGGGACACCCTTTCCAGTTTTAGGTCCTGCAGCTCCCGAGATGAAAGGATGAAAGGCAAGGCAAAATTAAAGGTGTGGCCACGGGTAATCCCCGGGTGTGGCCACGGCCAAAGCCCGGCTCAGGTTCCATCACTGGGCTGAGGGCAAGGACGGGTTTGTGGCCACGGGGAGCTCGGCACGTAGGACCTGCCCCCCCTCCTGCTGCCCCAGGACCTGCCCCCCCTCCTCCTGCTGCCCCAGGACCTGCCCTCCCTCCTCCTGCCCCACGATTCCAAAGGGATCCGGGGCCTGGCAGTGCCAGCTCTGAGCTTGCAGGTCGTGCAGTCCCAGCTTTGTTTTGTTGTGTGCCAGGAAAGGAAAGGAAAGGAAAAAGGAAAGGAAAAAGGAAAGGAGAAGGGAAAGGGAAAAGGAAAAAAAAGGAAACAGGATTGTTTTGAAGTGTTTGGTGGAACCAAAGGAGGGAAGGAGAAGCCACCAAGGCAAAATCCCAGCTGGTGCTGCCTGATGAACCATCACAGCCAGGGCAGAGCTGGGGTTGGGAGGGACCTCTGGAGGTCACCAAAGCCCTGCCAGGGAGGGTGGCACAGGAGCCAGGTGGGGTTGGAAGGGCTCCAGCTGGGCTGAGCTGAGGGAATCACAGCCCTCAAAGCAGCCCCAGCCCTGCCCCACAGTCCCCCCCAGCCAGAGTGCCCTGGTTTGGTCCTGGTAACCCCAAACCTGCTGCTCAAACCCCCGGGGGGCACCTCTGGCACCCAAACCTCCTCCTGGAAGGCCCTGCTGGAGTCCAGCTGAGGCCACATCCCCGGGGGAAGAACCAGGAGGCTCCAGCTGGAGCTGCAGCCCCACACTCTGCTCCTGTGACACGTCTCACTCTGCCTCAGCCCTGGGAGCTGCGGGGGAAACCAGCCCACTTCCTTCCCCCCTCTGGAAAACACAGTTTCGGGGAGTTTTCTGGGGTTTAAATTGGATTATTTTGAGCCCAACAGGTACAGGAACCACCGAGGGTGAAAGGTGGTCTGATCGAAAAACGGTTTTATCATTTCAACATTTTTTGTAGATTAAGTGACCCAATTAAATCACTGCAAAGAAACCACATTTCCTGGCGATCCCTGGTTCTGTCTGTAAGTACAGAAGGGGTTCTGTCTCCCCAGATCCTGTCACTGGGTGACTCTCAGCCATGACAATGCTGCGTGTTGGGATCATCAGGAAAATTGTATCACTACAATTAAAACAATCACTGTCCAATAAAAACCACCCTTTGGAAAACAATGGCAGCAATTACACACCCGGTGCTCCGGGAGCTGCTGATGCTCACCCAGATAAGAATGTCATAAAGCAGGGGGGGGTCATTTGCATCTCAGACTTCTCTTTATCATATTTAGAAATTTCAGCACGTTCAGATTTCTCCAGAGGGCTGAATTTCCCCTCAGCACTGAACTCGATCAGCTTCTTGCTATTTTCAGGAAATAATTGCTCTGTTCAAGTTCCAGAAAACAGCAGGAAATTCCTCTGGGCCGCCTCCTTTTCACCTCCAATCTCCCACCTGAGCCCTGACTTCGTGGAGCCAACACCCTCCTCTGGGTCAGAGCTTAGCAGAAAGCCCAGAAAAGCCCCCAAATCCCACTCCTGACTTCAGGAATCCACCTGGAAGCTCCGTCCCAACATCCCTCAGCCCAGCCAGGAGCTGCTCCAGCGGCAGAGCCCCCCTGAAGGCAGAGCATCCCCCGGAGATGCTGCTCCAGGAGCACGGGCAGGGCGACCTCCACCTGCTCCAGCCCCCCAGGGACCCGACAGCGTCTCAGGAGCTGCACTGGAAGCCAAACTTACCCAGGTGACGGGAGGGAAGGACGGGAGGGAAGTGCCTGGGAGAGCCCCGGCACGGCCGAGCCTTTATAGGGTGACCAAGTGCCCCAGGGGACTGAGGTGGTTGGGCTGGGGAGGCTCTAATTGCCTCCCAGTCCTGGCTGAGCCACGTGCAGCTCTGGGGCTGGCCTGGCCCCGTGGGGCTGTGGGGACACCGGGATGGATCCCCCTGGAGCTCCCAGGGATCCCCCTGAGCTGAGGGGCTGCACCAAAAACCCCTGCGAGGCCCAGGACACCCCACAGGGGCTGCTCCCACGGGTGGGAGCAAAGCATCGCTGCCTGCCCGGGGCAATCCCAGCTGGGACACCCCCTTCCCACCCCAAAGCAGGGAGCAGCCCAAGGAACTCCTCATTCCAGGGGAGCTTCGGGCAGAAACCCCCTGGGAGCTTTGAAAAGCCGTCCAGGAAGGACTCGGCTCCCAGCCCGTCATTACCAGGGCACTTCCTGCACCTCCACGGGCAGCCCAGGGAGCAGGGGGGTCATTAGGGCCGAGAGGGCCTTGGGCTGAGGGCAGGACAGCTCCCAAAAATGCCCTGTCACAAAGGGATGAGAAGGGAACGACCTGCCCGGAGAGGTGACGCCTTTCCGGCCCGACCAGGAGGGGAAGGGCCGAGCTGGGGGGAGAAGCAGCTCCACAAACCAGTGGAGTGGACAACAAAAAACCCCATTTCCTGCCCTGCTGCACATTCCCCGCTCCAGTCACCCCTGCCTTTGTTCCCTGTCTGTGCCACCAATGGGAAAATTGGCAGTGGCGGGAGCGGGAGTTGCCGCCTGGGAATGAGCTTGGGGAGAGTCACAAACACTTTAGGGAAGGCTCTGGAATTCTTGTGTCCCTTTAATGTGAATCCCACAGCTCCAAATTGGGTGTGGAATTCGGGTGACGTCCCCCAGCTGGAATAAAAAGAGGGGGAATAACCACAGAATCACCCTCTGAGCTGGAAGGGACCCACAGGGATCGTTGATCCCAATTCCTGGACACCCCAAAATCCCACCAGGAACCCCAGAGTTGTCTGAGCCCTCCTGGAGCTCTGGCAGCTTTGGGGCTGTGCCCTGGGGAGCCTGTTCAGTGCCCAACCACCCCCTGGGGGAAGAACCTTTTCCCAATATCCAACCCCGAGGGGAAATGAGTGACTTTCCAGTGGAGCAATTGGAAAATCCCTCATCAATAGGAAGCCCCAGGATGCTGCTGCTTTGCCTTCCCTGGAGGCTGTGAAATGATCTCCCAGGGATGTGGTTTATTGGTGGGATTGGCTGTGCTGGACTCCACGACCTGAAAGGCCTCTCACTTCAAGAATTCCATGATTTGGAGCGGAATGTCGAGCTCTCCTTTAGGAACCAAGAGCTGAATTTCCTATTTTCTTTTTTTTTTTTTTTTTCCCAGAAAATCCAAAAGCCTGAAGGCATCTGCATTTTTTTATTTGCATCTGCATTTTTTTATTTGCATTTTTTTATTTGTCATCTGCATTTTTTTTATTTGCATCTGCATTTTTTATTTGTCATGCGTTTTTTTGTTCGCACTTCTGACTTCCCACCTTCCCTCACCACCACAGGAAACAACCTGCTTGTTTTCCAGGTTAATCCCAACATTCCAAGGGCTGAAGGGAGGGACACCGCAGACAAAGCCTGACTCCAGCCTGGATCCCTCTGACTTTTACTGTGCTTCCCTCCCCTGAGCCACAAGGCCCTTTTTGATGGTAAATGATCTGACCCCGGATTTTAGGAGCCCAGCTGGCGTCGGGGAGCAGATTAAGGCCGTTTTTATGAGCTCCACCGGCCCAGTTCCCGGGGAAGCTCTGGATTGAGTCGTGTCCAGGTAACCCCAGCCCCCAGTTCGGTGTTTGGAGCAGAGCCCCGGCGATGATCCCATCGGGACCCGTCATCCAAACGACCCTAATTAGCATCTCTGAGGGCCTTTCATCTCGGGGAGACTCCTGGAGCCACACGGGGCATGGGGGGGGGTGTTATTATTGCTAATTAAGCACAGGGAAAAGCGAGGCAGGGCTGAGTCAGAACCACAGACTCCACCAGGGCACCTCCCAGACCAGGTCCCTGGGAGGGAGAGGAGATCCTGCAGCTCCTGCTCCCCCAGCACGGCTTCCCTAAGGATCCCCCGGGTTTGGGGTCCTCTGGGAGAGCCCCGGGGCCCTGGAGATGGGGCAGCTCCTCCAAGGGGCACAGCCTGGCTCGGGAACAGGCTGGGAGAGCTGGGAATGGTCAGCCCGGGGAGGAGAAGGTTGTGGGGAGACCTCAGAGCCCCTTCCAGGAGCTGCAGGGGAGCTGGAGAGGGATGTTCCTCAGGAACTGGGGTGACAGGACGAGGGGGTGGGTTCAGGCTGACAGAGGGGAGATTTAAGTTGGATATTGGGGAGAAATTCCTGCCGGGAAGGAGGGTGGGGAGGCCCTGGCACAGGCTGCCCGGAGAAGCTGTGGCTGCCCCTGGATCCCTGGGGGTGTCCAAGGCCAGGCTGGAGCATCCTGGGCTGGTGGGAGGTGTCCCTGCCCGTGGCAGGGAGTGGGATGAGCTGATTTTCCAGGTCCCTTCCAACCCAAACCATTCCAGGACCCTGTTCCTTCCTTTCAGAGGGGACACAGGTTGGGGGAACCTCCCAGGCGTTGGGGTGAGGAGCTCCCGGGTCACTGCTGCTCTTCCCCCTGCCCTTGGGGGCCAGAACATCCCCCCCAGACCAGAACACCCCCCCCAGACCAGAACATCCCCCCCAGACCAGAACATCCCCCCCAGACCAGAACATCCCCCCCAGACCAGAACACCCCCCCCAGACCAGAACACCCCCCCCAGGCCAGAACACCCCCCCCAGACCAGAACACCCCCCCAGACCAGAACATCCCCCCCAGACCAGAACATCCCCCCCAGACCAGCACATCCCCCCAGACCAGAACACCCCCCCCAGACCAGAACACCCCCCCAGACCAGAACACCCCCCCAGACCAGAACACCCCCCCAGACCAGAACATCCCCCCCAGACCAGAACACTCCCCCCCCAGGACAGAACATCCCCCCCAGACCAGAACATCCCCCCCAGACCAGAACACCCCCCCCAGACCAGAACATCCCCCCCAGACCAGAACACCCCCCCCAGGCCAGAACATCCCCCCCAGACCAGAACATCCCCCCCAGACCAGAACACCCCCCCCAGACCAGAACACCCCCCCCAGGCCAGAACACCCCCCCAGACATCCAGGAGAAGGGACCACGGGCTCTGCTCCTGCAGGAGCCCCGGGGAGGGAGCCAAGATGCCACCACAAGGTCACCGAGCCGGGGTGGGGCAGGGAAGATGCGGGCCAGCGTCCTGGCCGGGTCACACCCTCCCCTGCCTCTTGCAACACTTGTTTTCACCCTCCAAACACCCCTGAGCCACTTGGCCCGAGCTCATTTTCCTGATGACAGGGCCCATTACAGGGCCTGTGTCTTTTTTTTTTTTCAGGCAGGACTTCACCATGTTTAATAAAAAACAACCCCCAGGAGGCAGAAAGACGAGATTTTTAACCCAGGCTCAGACAGCTCTGTTTATTTAAGTCTCTCTGTATGTAAATATACATATATGTGTGTACAAATAAAGTTTATTTTCAACGCAGTGAAGAGCGCACAAAGAACACAATCAATTGCGTTTTACAGCTTAAACATTTACAAAACAGCCGTGCTGCAGCTTTCAGTGTTGTTTCAAAGGCTTTGCTTTTGTTTCAGGTGGTGAGGTTTGATTTTAATTAAAGCAACCAAGTGAAGGAAAACCTTCGTTTCATTTCGGCTTCAGGGAGCCAGAAATCCTGCCCTGTTTAGGGGCTGGGCTGAGGGAATTTCTGGCCACTTCCCAAAGGGAAAGCCTTTGGAATACGGCCTCTCCTGGGCCTTTTCCCCTCTTAGGAGGACAATCTGAGAGGGTTGGGCTTGTCCCACCTGAACAGGAGGGAAAACTTCTCTCTAGGTGCCCGAACCCCCCGGGAGGGGCTGGAGTGTCCCTCCCCTCCCTGGGGAGACCCCAGAACTCTCAGGGGGGTTGGACCCACGGGGGTCCCTTCCAGCCTCCCCCATTCCGGGATTCTGGGTGAGATTCTTGGACCTTTTGCTCCACAAACCCACCTCGGGCTCCCCAGTAAGAACCAGTTCAGTGGAACCCAACTGGACCTGAACTCTGAGTCCCAGTCCCAGGACTAAACCCGGAGCTGGGCAGGGGCCAGCCCCGCTCCAGCAGCACTCCCAGTGGTGCTGCCGTGCTCTGGACTCCTGGGACGTTTCTCTTTCTTGAATTATTATTATTATTTTGCTTTAAAATCACCGTTTATTCGAGTCGGGTGAGAATTTAATCCCACCCCACCAAACTGTGCCTGGCAGCAGATCCAGGGACGAGCCACAGGCAGCTGGAGAGCAGCCCTGGGAATGGGATCACACGGGAATGGGATCACACGGGAACAGGAACACACCCAGGCAGAGCCGAGCTCCAGGGGAAACGTTGGAAAACAGGGATAAAGCGGATTGGGGAGACAGGAACCAGGTGCCCGAGGAGACAAATAACCCCCGTCCCAAAGCTGGGCCTCCCCCTTTTCCAGGGGTTTTCCTTCCCCTGCTCCTTTTCACCAGGGCCACTTGGGGGCTGAGATGTACTTTTTGAAGTGATTGGAAATTTTTACCCCACCTGACTGACAGTGCTGCTGAGAGACACTCGGGGTGGCACTCTGATAACAGGTACACTTGGTGGCACTTTGCTGAGGGACACACTTGGTGGCACTTTGCTGAGGGACACAGCTGGTGGCACTTTGCTGAGGGACACAGCTGGTGGCACCCTGATAACAGACACACTTGGTGGCACTTTGCTGAGGGACACACTTGGTGGCACTCTGGTAAGGGACATAAATTGTCCCAGACTGCTGAGGGACACACTTGGTGGCACTTTGCTGCTGAGGGACACACTTGGTCACACTCTGATAAGGGACACTCTGATAAGGGACACACTGGCTGGCACTTTGCTGCTGAGGGACACACTTGGTGGCACTTTGCTGAGGGACACACTTGGTGGCACATCTTTGCTGCTGAGGGACACATTTGGTCACACTCTGATAACAGACACACCTGGTGGCACTTTGCTGAGGGACACATTTGGTGGCACTTTGCTGCTGAGGGACACACTTGGTCACACTCTGATAAGGGACACACTTGGTGGCACATCTTTGCTGCTGAGGGACACACTTGGTCACACTCTGATAAGGGACACACTTGGTGGCACATCTTTGCTGCTGAGGGACATACCTGGTGGCACTTTGCTGCTGAGGGACACAAACTGTCTCACCCTGCTGCTGGGGGACACAAATGGAGGCACAGTCGGTGGCACTGGGCTGGGGGACACACTTGGTCACACACCTGGAGGCCCATTGCTGGGGGACACAGGAGGTGACACCTTGCTGGGGGACAGAGGAGGTGACACTCTGCTGGGGGACACAGGAGATCTGCTGGGGGACACAGGAGATCTGCTGGGGGACAGAGGAGGTGCCACCCCGCCGGGGTCCCTGGCAGGTCAGGTGCGGGTACGAGCCCCCCTTGGCCGCTCGCTGCTGGGGGACACAGGTGGTGACACACCTGGGCACGCCCTGCCGGGGGCACAGGGTGCTCACACACTGCTGGGGGACACACCTGGTGGCACTCTGCTGCTGGGGGACCCCCTTGGTGGCACAGGCTGGCCGAGGGACACAGGTGGTCACGCACCTCTGCTGCGGGGGGCCGGTGGCGGGCGGGCGCTGCTGCTGCTGGGGCACGCACTGGGTCACGCCCTGGGGCTGGCACACGCCCGCCACGCCCGTGGGCACGCAGGTGGTCACGCACCGAGGCTGCTGCAGGACACGCTGGGGCGGTGGCACCGCCTGGGCCACGCTCTGCTGGGGGGGCACGGCGATGGGCGGGCACGGCGCGGGCACCCGCTGCTGCTGGGGCACACACGGGGTCACCCCCCGGTGCTGGGGCACACACGGGGTCACCCCCTGGTGCTGGGGCACACACGGGGTCACCCCCCGGTGCTGGGGCACACACTGGGTCACCCCCCGGTGCTGGGGCACACACGGGGTCACCCCCCGGTGCTGGGGCACACACGGGGTCACCCCCCGGTGCTGGGGCACACACGGGGTCACCCCCTGGTGCTGGGGCACACACTGGGTCACCCCCCGGTGCTGGGGCACACACGGGGTCACCCCCTGGTGCTGGGGCACACACGGGGTCACCCCCCGGTGCTGGCAGAGGCTGGAGGGCAGGAGCTGCTGCTGGCAGAGGCTGGAGGGCAGGAGCTGCTGCTGGCAGAGGCTGGAGGGCAGGAGCTGCTGCTGGCAGAGGCTGGAGGGCAGGAGCTGCTGCTGGCAGAGGCTGGAGGGCAGGAGCTGCTGGCGGGGCACGAGGCGGGTCACACTCTGGGCCAGGCACGGCGTCGAGCGCCAGGCGGGCGCTGCCCGGGGTCTGCCGGGGCACGGGGTGGGCACGGGGGCCTGGTGGGCTGCAGGGAGGCACTGGTAGCACGACATCTTGGGGGGGGGGGTTTGGCAGCGCTGGAATCACAGGATGACACAGTCAGAGGGTCACAGAGTCACAGAATCACAGAGTCACAGAATCACAGAATCACAAAATCACAAAATCACAAAATCACAGAATCCCAGAACCCCAGAATGTGCTGAGCTGGAAGGGACCCACAGGGACCATCCAACCCAACCCTCAGCCCTGCACAGCCCCATCCCCAAGAGTCCCCCCCTGTGCCCCAGAGGATCATCCAAACCCTCCTGGAGCTCTGGCAGCCTTGGGGCTGTGCCCACTGCCCTGGGGAGCCTGGGCAGTGCCCAACCAGCCTCTGGGGGAAGAACCTTTGCCTGAGATCCAACCTGAGCCTGCCCTGGGTGCTGTCCCTGCACCAAGCCATTCCCTGGGTTCTGTCCCTGCTCACTCAGAGGAAGATCCGTGGCTGCTCCTCCTCTTCCCCTCCCAGGAATGTCACGGCAGGGGGTGGGATGAGATGATCTGTGAGGTCCCTCCCAGCCCGGAGCATTCCAGGATTCCGTGACAGGTGAGGAGGCAGAGCCTTTAGACACTGAGTTCCTCACGGTCCTGCTGCTTCCAGCACCTCAGAGACCCCCCCCAGCTCTGCCACAACCCCCCCAGGAGCTGCTGAGGACCAAACACCTCCTTTTGAACTGTGACACAAAGAGGGGGGAAAGTCAGAGACACTTCACCCCAAATATCCACCGACTGCAGCTCCTCCATCACTGGGGCTTCCCGGGGAGAGCTGATCTTGGAGGTCAGCACAGGGATAATTATCTCAGAGCTGCCTTTCAATCAGTAAATTGAGCCCCCTGTGCCCCCTCCCCTCTCTTGGCTGGCAACCTGCTGATGATCTGAGTAAAGGCTCAGCCCAGCAAGAGGCTCTGAACCTCTGGCCACATCTGCCAGAGCAGGAGAGGCAAAGGGCACCCCGGGCACCTCTGTGCCACCCCAGGCAGGGAGAGGTTCCCAGCTCAGCCCCAGCATCACAAAGTTCCTGCTGGTTAAGGAACCAAAGCTCATTAAAGGGTGGTGATAGCCCAGCTCCCAGCCCTGCTGGAACTCCAAATACACCGAATTCCCCGGTGCACCAAAGCTGCTGTCAGGCACCCCCAAAACCCAACCACAGCAGCAGCCCCCAAATAATGCAAAGAAACTTCCCTCCCACCTCCCAGGGGTGTCTGGGGGTGACCACCAGCAAACACTGAGAGTCCTCTCCCCCTCCAGCACAGCAACCCCAACCAGCTCCTTCGAAAAACCTTTCCCAAGCAGCACTTTATGCACATAAATGCAGAAATAAATCTGCATTTCACAGGCAGAGAGTCCCAGAACAGCTTGGGCTGGAGGGCACCTTAAAGCCCATCTCATTCCAACCCACTTTTCCCTGGACCAGGTTGCTCCAAACCCCTGTCCAAACACTCCCAGGGATGGGGAAGCTTCTCCAAGCAATTCCAGCAGCTCCAGAGGCTCAGACTTACCCAGCTCCTGGGGAGAGCAGCTTGGGGATGTGACCGGGGAGTCCCGGCAGCAGCAGAGCTTTTATGCAGGAACCAAACGTGCCCCGGGGGGGTGAGGGCCCCACACGGGCCCCATTCACAGCCAGGAAAAGCTGCAGCTCCCTGGGTGAGTCCCATCAGCACACTCACCCCTGACAATGAGTGGTTTGGTGGCAGCTTCCCAGAGGAAGAGTCATTAGTGCAGGAGGATCCTCCTGGCACGGCAGGACTGAATGGCATCTGGGGGAGCAGCAGCAGCAGCAGCCCCTGCCTGGGGCTTTGGGAGTGCACCCAAAAATAGGGGTGGTTCTCCAAAGGTTTCGCTGGATTTGCAGTCTGGGGAAGTGTCCTGGTGGTCCCATGGGAACGGGGCTGGGACATCACCTGTGGTGGGGCTGGGACATCACCCATGATGGGACTGGGACATCACCCACTGTGGTGGGGCTGGGAGAGCTGCCCTGAGCTCCCCATGGCACAGAATCCCAGAATCTCAGAATCTCAGAATCCCAGAATCCCAGGAACACAGAATCCCAGAATCCCAGAACCACAGAACCACAGAATCCCAGAACCACAGAACCACAGAATCCCAGAACCATAGAATCTCAGAATCCCAGAATCACAGAACCATAGAATCCCAGAACCATAGAATCTCAGAACCCCAGAGTCACAGAATTCCAGAACCCCAGAATAGGAAAGGACCCCCAAGAACCATCGAGTCCCACTCCCGGCCCTGCCCAGCCCCCTCCCTCTCTACCCCCCTGTTTGGGGCTGGCAGAGCTTCTCCCCCACCCCAAAGCCCAGCAGGTGCTGGTTGTGTTGGGATCAGCACTGGATCTGCTGGGGCAGGTTGGACGGGGGGCTCTGGATCTGCTGGGGCAGGTTGGACACGGGATCAGCACTGGGTCTGTTGGGGCAGGTTGGATATGGGATCAGCTCTGGGTCTGCTGGGGCAGGTGGGATGGGGGGCTCTGGATCTGCTGGGGGGAAACAGGAGCTCCCTGTGGAGCCCAAACCCCCCCTTGGCCTCCCCCAGAGCTCCATTTTTGGCTCTGGGAACCCCCTGGCTCTGGGTGTCCCCACAGTCCCGTGATCCCAGGGATCACCTGTCAGCAGGGAATGGGGACAAAGCACCCGGTGACTCCCACTGATGGGAACACGAGGCACAGTCACCTGGCACTGCAGCCCTTGCCCGGCCAGCTCAGCTGGCAGAGCTGCCCCTGGCACTGCCACGGGTGACAGAAAGCCCCAGGAGCTGATAAACTTCCTCCAGGGCCACGTGGGGCTTTCTCACCCCTTATCTCACCTTCTTATCTCACCCCTTATCTCACCCCTTATCTCACCCCTTATCTCACCCCTTATCTCACCTTCTTATCTCACACGGCGTCCAGGGCACAGGAGGAACACGAGAGGAATTTTTGGAAGTGGCTGAAGGAGGGATCAGTCCCCTCAGGTGCACTTTGTCACCTGGAATGTGCCCCAAAAAGGGACAATTTCTTCCTGCTCGGCCCCCCTGAGCTGGACCCACCCCCAGGGCAGCAGGACAGGAGGGTTTTTATTAAAAAAGGTGGTTCCCTGTGAACTGGAGAAACGGCTCCACCCGGGTGGTTTTTGTGGCCGAGAGAAAGGTCCAGGAACAGTTTTGCAGTGAAAATGAATCAGGAAGTTTAGGAATTCCTGGGCAATTACGTCCCACACGGGGCAAGAACCGGGGAGGGCGAAATGGTCCCTTTACCAAAGGCTTTTCCAGCAGGAATGGACCCAGAGCCTTCCTGGTGAGCACTGGGTGGGTTCATCTTCACCTGAACCACGAGAAACGGGGCTTTGTTGTGGCCTCTCTCCTGGTTCTTTGATCCAGAGCCAGAACTCTTCGGTGCTTTTTGGCTCCCCAGGTTTTGGGTGTGATCCTCCCCGTTAACCAAAGTGAGATGTTCACGTTTATATTGCTTTTATTCCAGCCTGGATCCAGGCAGGCACTGCCCAGACCTCCAAATAAATCCTGATTTAACCCTGACTCGACTAAAACCACGTGTGGTGAAACCCCCTCCTGCCTGACCTCCTGAAGGCCCGGCTGAACTCTGATTTTTTTAATCCCAGCAGGGAATGCAGCACCTTGTAATAAGGCAGGAATGCAAAGGAGCCCCGACCCGGGGCAGCAGCTCTGGAGCACGAGCCAAAGCAGCAGGAATGCAAAGCTCCAAACAGAGAAACCTGGCAGGAGAACAAGGCAGCCAGGAGGAGGCAGAAGGAAAAAAAAAGGTAAATGGGCTGGATGTGATCTGGGATGTTGGATTGAAACCTCGAGTGATGGGAAATTAGCTCTGCCCCATTAATGGGAAAAAAACCAAAGCAATAAATTAGGGAAAGAGCTGCAGCGCAGGGGGGAGCTCCAGGGGGGAGTTCAGCTCTAAAACTCCCTGGGCAGCCCCTGCCAAGGCCTGAACACCCTTTCCAGGGGGAAATTCCTCCTCATGGCCAACCTGACCCTCCCCTGGCACAGCCTGAGGCCGTTTCCCCTCCTCCTGTCCCTTGTTCCCTGGGAGCAGAGCCCGACCCCCCCCCAGCTGCCCCCTCCTGTCAGGGAATTCCAGAGCCAGAAGGTCCCCCCTGAGCCTCCTTTTCTCCAGGCTGAGCCCCCCCAGCTCCCTCGGGAGTTCTCCAGCCCCTTCCCCAGCTCTGTTCCCTTCCCTGGACACGCTCCAGCCCCTCGATGTCTCCCTTGCCCTGGGAACTGGACATGGAATTCCAGTTCCACGAACCACTAGAGCGCAGCATCCGCCCGGGAATCGCCTCCAGGAGCAGCTCCCGGCGGTTGGGAAACCTCCCTCGGATGAGCACCAGAGCCGGCCCAGCGCCTGGGGCAGGATGGGGATGGGATGGGGATGGGGATGGGGATGGGGATGGGGATGGGGATGGGATGGGGATGGGGATGGGATGGGGATGGGAGGATGGGGATGGGATGGGATGGGGATGGGGATGGGGATGGGGATGGCAGGATGGGGATGGAGATGGGGATGGGGATGGGATGGGGATGGGGATGGGGATGGGGATGGGGATGGGAGGATGGGGATGGGATGGGATGGGGATGGGGATGGGGATGGCAGGATGGGGATGGGGATGGGGATAGGGATGGCAGGATGGGGATGGCAGGATGGGGATGGGATGGGGATGGGGATGGGGATGGCAGGATGACCGTGATGTCTGAGGGCTCCTCATGCCCCTGCCCCCTTGGCAGAGTCACCCCGGGCACCCCAGGGTGGGGGTGACCCGCTGGAGAGGACCCTGGGGGACCCCGAGGTGTCCCTGACAGTGTGTCCGGGGGGTCCTGGGGGGATCAGGCCGAGCTTTGCCGGCAGGGCAGGAGCTGATCCTGCCCCTCGGATGGGGAGAGAGTGCCCGGCTCGGGCTGCTGGGCACGGGAGGGACACGGGGGGGACACGGGAGGGGCACGGGAGGGACACGGGAGGGACACGGGAGGGACTTGGAGCTCCCGGAGCGGGTCCAGGGCAGGGGGACGAGGATGAGGGAGGCACTGGAGCATCTCTGGCACAGGGGATGAGGAGCTGGGGCTGTTCAGCCTCGAGCAGAGGCTCTGAGAGGGGACCCCCAGGGTCTGTCAGTGCTGCAGGGGATGGACTGGGGGTGGGGGGCAGCTTGGACAGGGCTTGGAATCTACTGGAAGGTGTCCCTACCCTTGGGCTTGATGGTCTCTGAGGTCCCTTCCAGCCCCAACCACTGCACGGGTCTCTGATTCCGGGCATGGAAAACACAGATTTCGGGAGCAGCCGGGCTGCACTTGGTGTTCCAGGGACTCTGCTCAGTCCATCCCTCAGGGCAGGGAGGGGAGGAACAAACGAGACGTGAGAGAGCGAGCGGAGCTCCCACCTTCGGCCCATCAGACGTGTAATTAGAGAGCTGCGAACGAGCTGCAGACAATAAAACTTCACGCGTTATTAAAGCCTGGCGAGCAGCGAATCCACGATTTCGATGATTTCACAGCACCGAAGGCAAAACAGCGACTCTGCCACGCAGGAGAACGAAATGCTCCTCGCTCGGGCTCCTTCTTGCCTCATTCCGAAAGGGTTTTATTACTTAACGAACTCTTGTTTTCTGCAATTAGCAGCCCCGCGGAGCTCTTTGTTCTGGTTGCTCCCAGGCTTAGTGGAGGTCAGTCTCTGCAGAAAATCCGGCGGGGGGGTCATTAGAGCCCTGGTGACTTTTCAAACGTTTCAACACCACTTTCTCCCTGCCCAGCACCCAGAGCCACTCACTCCGTCCCGGGGGCCGAGGTTTGCCTGGGATCCATCCCCGTGCAGGTGGCAGGACGAAGCAAACCTGGGAGTGGAGGATCGTTGTTATTTTAAGAACTAACTCACCGCAGCCCATGGAGCTGGTGGGACCCGTGGGAAGGAGCAGATCCAAGAGAAGTCTTTCCCGAGCTGGAAAAGCAATAATTGCCCCTGCCAGGCTCCCTCTGTGCTGGGTGTTCACCTGCTCCAGGTCCCTTCCACGACTCAGAACCTGCCAGTGGATCCCTTTGCCAGCCCTGAACTGGGGCAGGTTTGGTTTCCAGCCCAAACCCCTCTGAGGACACCAAGGTGGGGTCAGTCTTTGCTCTGTGCCAGGCCCCAAAACCCTCCCCTGCTGCTCTGGGCTTTGCCCCTTCCTCCATCCCCCCGAGGAATTTGTACTCTCACCACACTCAGCTTTTAAAAACTCCTCTTTCCCCCGTAACTCAGGGAGCAAAGGGTTTTAGGATCATAATTCAGGGCATGTTGGGAGAATCTCCAAGTCCTCTGGGCCTGATTCCCTTCCTGCACTCACCTCGTGTGATGCCATCAGTGTCACCAGGATGGAGCAGGTAAACCCGAGGTTATCCCATCAATCCAGGCTTTACAGGGGTGCAGAAGGCTGGAAAAGAAAGGAGGAGTTTAATCCCTGCAGCCTTCAGCTCCCGAAATTTATCCCCATTAACTCTGTTTGCCAGTGGAGGAGCCTGAAATGGCCACCACCGAGCCCTGATCCCACGGGGAGCCCTCTTCTGGCAATTATTAATTAAGAATATTCCACAGATTCACCAGGATGGAACTCCCCCAACCCAGCAGGGAAGCACCGAACCAGTGCAAAGAGGGTGGGGCAGATTTGGGGGTCAGAGAGCTCCAAACACACCCCCAGGAGCCCAAAATCCCGGAGAGAAGGGTCTGTGCTGCCCCTGGGGGACGTTTCTCACAGCTCCACAACTGCCCAGCCGCAGGAACAGGGGTGTTTCCAGACCTTTAGAGGAGAAAACTCCCCATTCTTGGGCATTTTCTATTTTATCAGCTGCTGGCCACACCTGAAACGGGAAACCCTGTTGTTCTTCAGCTGTTTTCCCAGCTCAGGAGTTCCAAGGTTTTTTCAGCCCTGCCAGAAACAACAAAAGAAAATTCACCCAGAAATTCAAAATTAGGACCTGAACCCACTTCTTTGGCTGCACAGAGCCAGTTTATTCCGACCAAATTCTCATATAGATCAATTTTAAATCAATTTTAAACCAATTTTAAATCAATATTCCAAACCCAGGAGGTCCCTGAGAAGCCCCCCCGTGGCACCAAGAGGACACGAGGCCAGAGGGACCCCCGGGCTGCTCTGCTTTCCAAAAAGGAGAGGAGAGGCCAAAATCCAACAAGTTCATTCCTGAGCTGCAGGGAGGGGATGAGGCAACTGGGAATGAGGCTCTTTGATGTGATGGGCAACTGGGAAGGGCTCCTGCTGTGCCCAGTGGGCTCCCAGGGAGGCAACCGGGGAGTTGGGAATAAATTCAGGCAGGGAATTAGGAGACCAGCAGCCCAGGGAGGCTCAGGAACAGGCTGCACAGTCAGAAAACTGGGATGAAAACGGGGCAGAGGCTTTAGGAGGGAGGGCAGGGAGCTTCTGGCCGAGGTTTTATGGCAGAGCTGAGTCCCTGACTCAGCCCCGGGTGTCTCCTGGGAGCTCAGAAACTCGGCCAGGGGAGAGGTTTAATGGGAGCTGGCTGGGCTCTGGGGAGCTCAGGAGCTGCATGGCAGGGAAATAGGAGAAAAAAGGGGGTCAGGGAATCGTGGAATGGAATAGAATAGAATGGAAGTGGAAATGGGAATGAATAGAATAGAATAGAATAGAATAGAATAGAATAGAATAGAATAGGAATAGAATAGAATAGAATAGAATAGAATAGAATAGAATAGAATAGAATAGAATAGAATAGAATAGAATAGAATAGAATAGAATAGAATAGAATAGAATAGAATAGAATAGAATAGAATAGAATAGAATAGAATAGAATAGAATAGAATAGAATAGAATAGAACAGAACAGAATAGAATAGTTTGGGCTGGCAGAGACCATCTCACTCCACCCCTGCCGTGGGCAGGGACACCTCCCACCAGCCCAGGTTGCTCCAGCCTGGCCTGGGACCCCTCCAGGGCTGGGGCAGCCCCATCTCTCCTGTCTGCAGCCCTGGCAGGGCAGAGGCTGCAGGGCCTGGGCAGCCCCAACTCCCCCATCTGCAGCCCTGGCAGGGCAGAGGCTGCAGGGCCTGGGCAGCCCCAGCTCCCCCATCTGCAGCCCTGGCAGGGCAGAGGCTGCAGGGCCTGGGCAGCCCCAGCTCTCCTGTCTGCAGCCCTGGCAGGGCAGAGGCTGCAGGGCCTGGGCAGCCCCAGCTCTCCTGTCTGCAGCCCTGGCAGGGCAGAGGCTGCAGGGCCGGGGCAGCCAGACCGATACTGGGCAGCCCAGGAGCAGTAATTATGTCCTTTGTCTCGTGAGCCGAGTTAATCACGACGTCCAGCCCAGTGATGACAGACACACTAAATAAAGAGCCAGTGGGGTGTGAACGGCCTCGTTGAGCCACCCCGGGCTGGCAGAGCCGGTTCAGCAGCCTCTGAATCACCCAAGAGTTCCCTCAGATCGTCTGCTCTGGGCACAAAGGGTCACGCTCCGGGGTGGCAAAAAATCAGGGAGCATCCACACAATCCTGGATCACAGCAGGGTTCTCCACTGGGGAAAAAGTTGAGATGTTGAGAGAGTCACCTCAGTGATAAACCAGATCAAAGGAACAGCTACAGAGCTGCTGGAACAACTGCTGCCACCTCCCAGGGAATCTCTGGCTTCTGGGGACCCAGTGACCTGCTCAGCACTTGCCTTGTCCCCCCTGCCCAGGACCTGCAGGAGCTGCAGCAGCTTTTCCATCTAGGCAGGGCTCAGAGCAGCAATTTCCCTGCTCGTGGTGTCCTTCTCCCTGGAATTAGTGGCCCCGTGTGGTGTCCAGGGGAGCTGAGCTGGGCCCCAGCAGGGGAGAGCTCCACGTCCCCTCGGGAGCCGCCTCATCCCTGCACGTCCCTCCCGTCCCCTCCCGAAGGTCTGGGCCCAGCACATCTCCCTTTGCCTCTAAAAATAGCCTTTGTGCAATTCCCGGGGAAGGGAAGAGCAATTACACCTCCAGTCTGGGAGGAACACCCCCTCCCTTTCCCCGGGCTGGCTGCGGAGCCTCCCGGGGGGACGGGCAGGGCTTTTGTGCTGAGGTTGCTGCCCCGGAGCCCAGGTGACCTCCCCGAGCCTCTCCAGACCTGCACCCAAACCCGTGGCTGAGGTCAGGGCGGCCCCAGCTCCCGATCCCCAGCCAGGGTTCAGCTCTCCCTCCCAGCCCTGGAAAGGGACGTTCTTTCCTCACCCCGTGTCGCAAGTCGCGAATTCGGCGGCGAAAACGCCCCGAAAACCTCAGGTCTTGCTCAAATAAAGGTGGTGTCTCAACACTCCCGGCTCTGCCTGGATGTGCCTCCACCAGAGCCTCTCCAGGGTGCCCTGATGGAGGGACACAGCCCAGCTTGGAGCTGACGGGGCACAATCACTTGGGAATGTTGCCCGAAAATCCCAGTGCGGCTCTGGAGCTGCTGGGATCCCTCCTGTGCTTCCAAACACAGCTGGAATCCCCCCTGTGCTTCCAAACTCTGCTGGAATCACCCCAGTGCTTCCAAACCCTGCTGGGATCCCCCCTGTGCTTCCAAACCCTGCTGGAATCCTCCATGTGCTTCCAAACACAGCTGGAATCCCCCTGTGCTTCCAAACCCTGCTGGAATCCCCCCTGTGCTTCCAAACCCTGCTGGGATCCCCCCTGTGCTTCCAAACCCTGCTGGGATCCCCCCTGTGCTTCCAAACCCTGCTGGGATCCCCCCTGTGCTTCCAAACCCTGCTGGAATCCTCCATGTGCTTCCAAACCCTGCTGGAATCCCCCCTGTGCTTCCAAACCCAGCTGGGATCCCCCCTGTGCTTCCAAACCCTGCTGGAATCCCCCCTGTGCTTCCAAACCCTGCTGGAATCCCCCTGTGCTTCCAAACCCTGCTGGAATCACCCCTGTGCTTCCAAACCCTGCTGGGATCCCCCCTGTGCTTCCAAACCCTGCTGGGATCCCCCCTGTGCTTCCAAACCCTGCTGGAATCCCCCCTGTGCTTCCAAACCCTTGCCAGGCTGCCAGCCACAGTCCTGGAACGCTTTGGGTTGGAAGGGACCTCAAAGCTCCTCCAGTTCCACCCCCACTTTTCCCTCTCTCCCAGGTTGCCCAGAGCTCCATCCAAGGCGGCCTCGGACCCTTCCAGGGACGGGGCAAACGAGACACCCAGCTCCTTGCAGGAGCCTGCTGTGATTCCCTCGATCTCCCTGCTCCACAGGGCAATATTCCAGGAGCCTCTGTGGGCACCAGGGCTGCTCTGAGAACCACAGAGCTGCCTCGAAAGCAGCCAGGCAGGTTCTCCACTGCTGGAAAGTGTCCCAGTGCCTGCCCTCGGCAGAGCCAGCGCTGGGTCTGCAGCAGGGGAGCAGTGGGGAGGCCTGAGTTGGGTTTTGGGCTTGGCTTTGGGGTATTCCCCTCTCCAGCAGAGGCTGGAGACTAAAATTAAACCCGTGAGGGAGGCAGCAAGGCAGGGCCTCACCTGCCAGGGGGTCACACACGTGGAGTCCCACCCTGGGAGACAACCCACGGCCCAAAATTCAGGTGTCCCGCCCTCCAGCTGCCAGAGGATTTGCTGAGGGAGGAAGTTCCACCCCAGTGGGAGCAGCTGCTGCTTCCCCTCGCTGCCCAGGAATCCCTGGGACCAGCTCAGCCAGACCTGCAGCTGATAAGGGCCCTGCTGGGACGGGGGAGACGGGACAGGGACGGTCCCAAAGGCACCCAGAGGTGATGAAATTGGGCTCTGTGGGGGCCAAGGCGCCTCTGCTGCTGGAAATAATCCTCCCAGCACAATCAAGGGCTGCTTGACCCGTGTCCTGATCCCTCCCTGAGATCTGGAGGGTGAGTTATTCCCACTCAATGAATGTTTTTCACGTGGAATAATAGTTATGGAGGAAACTTCTTCCATGAAAAACACCCTTTTTTCCACATTGAGGTTGAAATATCCTTTCAAATGCCCTTCTGGCACCTGAGTGGGACCAGTTTCCAATTCCATTTGATGGGATAAATCTTGGACACCATTAAAATTCCCTCACTTGCCACGTGATGCAGAGAGAGAAACTCAGTCCCCTGTTCTGTCTCAGATCAGTGGGAGCTCTGTCTTCTGGACCATGGAAAACAACATTAATTCATAAATCCCAGGATTATTTCCATTGGAAAAGACCTCCAAGATCACCAAGTCCAGCCTTTGATCCATCAGCATCTCATCCCCCAGCCCAGAGCACTCAGTGCCACGTCCAGTCCTGCCCTGGGCACCTCCAGGGCTGGGCACTCCCCCACCTCCCTGGGCAGCCCCTGCCAAGGCCTGACCACCCTTTCCAGGGGGAAATTCCTCCCAGTGATTCAAAATTACCTGTTCTGAAACGAAAGCAGAATGAAATCCGTGAAGATCTTCCTGAGGAAAAGAAAAGTTCACTCACCCCTCACGAGTTTTTACACACCAAAGTCATTTTAGGGAACTCACTGATGAAGAGCAAGAGGGAGGAGGACAAAATAAACCCCCCTCTCTGAAACTACAGACACAGCCCAAGGATTAGTGGGAATGGGATGGTGTGAAAGGACTCCTGGAGGGGATGAGGTGGCACCACAACACCCCCAGACCCCCAATGCATCGACCTGAGGGTCTGCCCTCCACTCCCACCCCCTGTCCTGTCCAGCTGGGTTGGGCAGGGCAATGAAAGGAGCCCTGAGTGTGATCTGCCTACGTGTAGGACAGGGCTGGGGAGGAAACACAGTTGTGAAACCATGAGCTCATCAGCCAGGAGGACTCATTCCCAGAAGGCAGGGCCCTGAGACCATATAAAGGTTCTCCCATCCCTCTGCCCCGGCATCCACTCGGCTCCCTGAGACTCCCTTTGGCTGCCTGGGTAAGTCAGAGGGCTCTGGGGCCTCCCTGGGCTCTGGGGCCTCCCTGGGCTTCCCCCTCACGGGGGGCTCCCTTTGCAAGGGAGGGTTTCACCTCCTGCCTTCAGATATCCCAAAGGTTCTCGGAGAGGAGAGGGGCTGTGGGGAGGACAGGCAGCCTTGGGACAGCTCTGCAGGGTAAATCCAGGCTGAGTGTAACTCTGGGGGGGGTTGAGGGCTAAATGAGACCCTTTCTGAAAGGGGGAGCAGAGGAAATTGTGTTGGTTTAAGTTCTCCTCCAGGGGAGGAGAGCAGTGGCCTCCTGGAGCTCCCTCCCAGCTGATTTCCTGGGATTCTGCTGTTGGTAACAAGGATCTTGTCCAAACTCCAGTTGCATGGGAGAATTCTCTTGGAAAGCAGGGATTTGGGGCTGCAGGAGCAGAGGGCTGGAGGCATCCCTCCTGTGCTGCCTCAGGCCAGCCATGGCAAGGGCAATGCATTAATTCATTTAAAGATCTTATCAGATCCTTATAAAAAAAAAAATGGCAAGAGAGGGGTGTCACTGACCTGGAGGAGGGAGAGGAGAGGAGGGAATTGGCTTTGGAGATGTGCTGAGAGGAGCAGCAGCCCCAGGGGGGAGGGAGAAGGAGCTGCCACTCTCCCTGTCCTGCCCACAGCTCCTGTGCTGGGGGGGCCCCAAAATGCCCCTTTCAGGCACCACTTTTCCAGTCCTCACCTTTAACTCGTGCCTTTAAGCTGCTTTCAGAGAAGCAGCAGC
Organism: Pseudopipra pipra; assembly: GCF_036250125.1. Classification (NCBI taxonomy): domain Eukaryota; kingdom Metazoa; phylum Chordata; class Aves; order Passeriformes; family Pipridae; genus Pseudopipra; species Pseudopipra pipra. The sequence goes on from NC_087577.1 coordinate 503,619, forward strand.
CCAGGCTTTAGCACAGACACTCCCCCAGCCCAGCCGAGCCCGGGTCTGCCTTCAGCAGCCACAGAACAGTTCCCCAAATTGCCGGGAACACGAGGAGTGGCCCTGGGAGCAGAAATCCCTCCTGGTGGCTCTGATTCATGCAGGTCACAGGTGTCATTAGTGGCCAGGCCAATCCAGGGACACGGGGACACGTTATCCCTGGGCCAGGGGTCACCCCAGCCCTTCACATCCCCCCCAAAGTCGGGATGGAACCAGAGCAAGAGCAGGAATTGAGTCCTAGTACTCAAAGGAAAGGCTTTTAATTCCAGGTAAAACCTGGAAACCATTGCAAAAGGGGCAAAACCCACTGAACTATTTCACTTTTGCCACTGTAAAACATCCCGTTGGCCCCATATTTATATTTTCCAACTTTCTGCTTTTAAATGTTTGTCTTTCACTTTCACTGTTTTTCTGTTATTATTTTGACTTCCCGAGGCCGTTCTCTCCACACCGGGAGATCTGTGGTTTGTCAGCTCCTCTCATCGGTTCCCCAGGACAGAAATAAAAGGGAGCTGACACTTCGGGAAGAGGGGGAAGGACTGTGAAGTGCAAATCAGCCGCGGGTTCAAAGGAGCGGCTCTACCTCAGCCAGACCCGACGGGGCTGTCCCACATCGCAGAGCAGGGAGAGGAGGGACGAGCTAAGGCGGGGTGGGAGCGGGAGCTGAAAGGCAGGATGAAAAAGGAAGAGCAGATCATCATTCCGGGACAACCCGCCTCGGGAAACCCAAGGGCAAACCGGGAGAGCTTTGCTCCGGTTTCTTGGAACTCGGATTTTAGAACTGAACTGGTATTTTAGAACTGAACTGGTATTTTGTACCCGTTCCCCCTCCTCCTGCCGCGCCCCCCTCAGCGCCGCAGTAACGCTCCGATTTCCTTTCAGACCGTCCCTTTTCCCGCAAAGATGTCCCTGAACCAGACGCAGATGAAGCAGGAGCTCACGCTCCCCCCCGGGCTGAGCAAGAGCATCCCCCCGCCGAGCCAGGAGCCCGCGCCGTGCCCGCAGCAGCATCCCGAGCTCCAGGACCCCACACCCCGCCCGGGTCCAGCCCCGACGTGCCCGGAACGAGCCGTGCCCTTGCCGAGCCAGGAGCCGGGCAAAGGAGAAGCCCCCGCGGCCGTGGTGCCCCAGTGCCCGGCCCAGGAGCAGAGCAAGTGCCCTCCACCCTTCCCAGCCGAGGCTCTGCCGTGCCCAGAGGAGAAACCAGCCTGCCAAGAGCTGCCCGTGTCCCGCCCTGACCCAGCCCCGTGTGGGCTGGAGAAGCAGCAGCGCCAGGAGAGCCCCGTGCCAGTCCCCGGGACCCGCTCCGAGGCTGCAGCCTGTGCCCAGGAGAAGCAGCAGATCAAGGAGCTCCCCGTGCCCGTCCCTGCCCCGCGCCCCGACCCCACCCCGTGCCCCCAGGAGAAGCAGGAGGTCAAGGAGACCCCCGTGCCCATCCCTGTCCCGCTGCCCGACCCCACCCCGTGCCCTCAGGAGAAACAGGAGGTCAAGGAGATCCCCGTGCCCACCCCGTGCCCCCAGGAGAAGCAGGAGGCCAAGGAGACCCCCGTGCCCATCCCTGTCCCACTGCCCGACCCCACCCCGTGCCCTCAGGAAAAGCAGGAGGTCAAGGAGATCCCTGTGCCCACCCAGGAAAAGCAGGAGGTCAAGGAGCTCCCCATGCCCACCCCGTGTCCCCAAGAGAAGCAGGAGGTCAAGGAGACCCCCGTGCCCACCCCGTGCCCCCAGGAGAAGCAGGAGGTCAAGGAGACCCCCGTGCCCATCCCTGTCCCGCTGCCCGACCCCACCCCGTGCCCCCAGCAGCAGCAGGAGATCGAGGAGCTCCCCGTGCCCACCCCGTGCCCTCAGGAGAAGCAGGAGTGCCAGGACGCCCCGGTGCCAGTGCCAGCTCCCTGTCCCGACCCCGAGCAGCTCTCCCTTCCCGGGAAAGCCCCTCCCGTGGAGCAGCAGCAGCTCAAACAGCCCAACCCGTGGCCTCCCGCCCAGAAGTAAAGCGGGGCCGCCCCGAGCCGAGCCCCGAGGGGAGAAGAAGATCCCAACCCCAAACCTCCTCTCCCACATCTCCCATCCAGAGGTCATTTCCCAGCACCTTTTGAATCGCTGCAGAGCTTCTGTGGAGAAGAAAATCGCTGCTGAGCTCCCAAGTCCCCCCTCCAATTAACGCTTCGTCCTGTACTAACAGCGGATAAAAAGGCTTCAAGCAGGGTCCTGGGTGTGGGTTCAGCTTCCCAGCAGCCTGAATTCCTGCCCCCTCCCAGCCCCTCTGGCCCAGAGGGACACCAGAAAGCTCCCTGGCAGCACAAGGCAGGGTTCCTTAAGCTCAGCATTAAACTCTCCCCCAGCACAAGGCCCAGCTCTGGTCTCCCTGCCTTCCCCCCCAGCTCCCTGGATTCCACCTCCCACCTGCATTTGGGGCTTCCTGCCTGTTAATAATGGGAGGTTTGGGCAGAACCTGCTGCTGAAGGGTTCTGATCCCCCTCCCAGCCCATGACATGGCAGTGCTGATTGGTTTCATGCAATTAAAAAGAATCCACCTGGCCGCAGGGAATAGGAAGGGATTTTAGGACAGAGGCACCAGCTCTGCCCAGGCAGGAGCCAGAGCTCACCTGGAACCTTCTGGGACGTGTGAAAGGGCAGCTCCAGCCCAGAGGCTTCCTGGCAAACCTCCCGAATCCGCTCCAGACCCGTTTGGAAAGCAGAGATGAGCCCCGGGCGTGGCTTCCCCGGGCTCCGCGGGGCAGAGGAGGGAACACCCCCGGGGCTGCCTCAATCACGCCCCACACGGGGCTGCTGGGGAGGGATTTGCCACTTGGCTCTAATTGTTTTGGGCTGGTGTTGCATCCAGGATTCATTTCACTGTGAAAATCGGCAATAAAAGTTGCTTTGGATACCGAGGTGTGGAGGTTTTTCTCCTTAAAAAAGGTGGGAGGGAGCCTCAGCTGGCAACGGGTCAGAGCTTGGGGCTTCCCAATCAGGACCTGGAAACTCGGGAATGGGTGACCCTGAGTCACAGAACCATGGAATGGTTTGGAATGGAGGGTCCTTAAAGTCCCTCCAGTGCCACCCCCTGCCACGGGCAGGGACACCTTCCTCTCTCCCAGGTTGCTCCAACCCGACCTTGGGCCCTTCCAGGGATCCAGGGGCAGCCAAAGCTTCCCTGGGCAACCTGTGCCAGGCCCTCCCCACCCTCCCAGGGAGGAACTGATCCTTAATATCCCACCTCAACCACCTGTGTGTGCCTTTAAAGGTAATTTTTTGGCAAATAGAAGAGGAAGGTAACGAACAAACACGAGCAAAGTGACAATAAAAACATCAGGAAGCAAGTCATGAGTTATTCATCATTTTATTGCAGCGTGTCCCAAATGAGGAGCAGGATAAAGCGGCCCCGGGATTTATTTATTTATTATTTCCCAGCAGAGGGTGAGCTAATCCCGGGTAATGAATTGCACCTCGTTGGAAAGCAATTGCTCCTTGCAGGGCTGAGGAGGCGGCTGCGGGGTTTTGGAGCCCTTCCAGCGGCGCCAGCAGACAGGGAAGTTGGGAAAGGAGCGTTTGGAAACCGGGATTTGCATTTGGAAACGGGGAATTTGCATCTCCCGTGGCAGCTCCGGGGCCGTCGGGGCTACTTCTGCTTGGGGCAGCCCTGCTGCTGCTGCTGCTGCTGCTGGGGGAGGCTCTTCACGGGGCACTTGGCCTGCCCTTGGGGGGCCTGGCTTTGCTCCACGCCCTTGGCAGGGGCCACACACTTCTCCTGGCACTGGGGAGGGAGGCACTGCTGCTGCTTCTGCTGGTGGGACGACATCCCTGCGAGCCTGCAAGGAAAGCCCCAGTTGTTCTAAATCCCCTCCACACACACGTCTCCTTCTGGGAGATCACGAGTTCAGGAGGTTCCTCAGCCCTGGCATCGACTCCCCAGCCAAGAGGATGAGCTTTTGAGGTTCATCCTCCCACCAAAAACCACTCCTGGCCATAAATCCCTGAGGATGCTGCTCCACCTGCCCCTTATTGACTTTTTTGGGGCCCCCATCACACCCTCTGTGGGCTCAGCAGAGTGGCTGAGCCCTCAGAGAGGAACTGCACAGAAAATGAGTGCCAGAGGCAAGCTCCAGCCTGACAGAGCCTGGCTCCAGCCTGACAGAGCCTGGCTCTATCCTAACAAAGCCTGGCTCTATCCTGACAGAGCCTGGCTCCAAGCAGGGAAGTGGCTGCGGGAGCTGAGGAGGGGACAAACATCGAGGGGGGGGGGGTTTTCCCTTCATTCCCTCTGCTCAAAAAAATGTTTTCTGGGCATTCCAGCTTGGAGAAGCACGGAAGAAATGCAGGTTTGAAGGCAGACTCTCCTTGGCTCAAGGAGAACCTCAGAGCAGGGGTTAGAACTGTTTGAAGAGGAGCAGAAAAGTGGTGAGAGCTCGGGGCTGGGAGTCCTGAAAGCGGGAAATCGTGGGAGAACAGCCCCCTTTGGCAACAGGCTCAGGGCAGGGAGAGCCTCAGAGCAGGAGCTGCATCTCTGGCCATCGAATTCGATGGATTTTATCCAGAGGAGTGGAACTCAGAGCCCTGGGAATGCAGGAGACCGAGGTGATCAGAGGCTAAACCAGCTTCCCACGGTGCCAACTGCTGGCAGCTCACCCCCAACCCCTGCTGGTTATCCACAGGATCCTTATCAGCCTGGGGGAAATCCAGAGGGTTGGCAAGGGGGTTCTGGGCCCAGAGAGGCAGCAAACCACAGTCTGGAACCTCAGAGAGCCTCCAAACCCCGTCCTGTGCCTCCCACCCGCCGGGGGAAAAGCTGGAGCTGGGACTGGAGGGACAAACCAAGGGCAAACCACCCCCAAAGCCCCAGAACCACCCCCTGGGCAGCAGGAGGGGCACGGGAGGACTCACCTGGTGTCTCACCCGGTGTCTCACCTGGAGTCTCCTGCTCTGGGAAGGAGGGGAGGAGAAGCCACTGGAGGTGAGGAGCTGCAGGAGGGTTTTATACCCTCCCAGGAGCTGATGACAACAGATTAACTCGGTGACCAGAGTCTTTCACAACCAGAACCTGCTCACACCTCCGTGCTCCTGGACCACAGTCAAGGCCTGGGAAGGATCCCTCCTCTCCCAGCTGCGGGGGCTTTGTTGTTTTTAATGCCAGGCACACCCAGGCTGGTAATCACGGGCTAATTCATTAATAATTCCCTCATCCCTGTCCTGGGCACGGATCCCACGGCTCCGCGGGGCTGGGACACAACTCACGTCCTCTCTGGAGGGAGCAGGACGTGCTCACACAAAATCCAGGGGATAATTTCATCTGTGGCCACAGCACAGACCCCCAGAAACCCGAGTTGGGGGGGGACCCCTGTGCCAGCCCCTGGCAGGGGCAGCAGGTCTGTCTTTGGCCTCCTGTGCTCCTGGATTTTGCTGTTGCCCTTCTCCATTTTCCTCCCCCCAAAAAGGGGAATAAAACACTTCAGAAAGCCAAGAAATCAGAAATCTTTCCCCTGGTTTTTTTTTCCTTGCACTTTGCTGTGGTTTTTCAGTGAATTAACTCCATTTTTAATGAGCTGAATTCCTTTTTTCCAGACTGGCTGAAGTTGTGGCAGGATTTCTTTTCTTTTCTTTTTTTTTTCTGAGGATGGACCCACGTTGCAGAAAAATGTGGATTCCCTTGAGATTTTTCCAAGGAAGGGACAGAGCAAATGTTCCATCTGAAGCCTTGGCTTTGCTGGAAAAGGAACCCTTGATTTTTCCCAACAACAACCCTTGGTTGTTTTTACCAAAAATCCTTGGTTGTTCCCACCAAAAATCCTTGGCTATTCCCACCAAAAATCCTTGATTGTTCCCACCAAAAATCCTTGATTGTTCCCACCAAAAATCCTTGATTGTTCCCACCAAAAATTCTTGGCTATTCCCACCAAAAATCCTTGATTGTTCCCACCAACAATCCTTGGTTGTTCCCACCAAAAATCCTTGGCTATTCCCACCAAAAATCCTTGGCTATTCCCACCAAAAATCCTTGATTGTTCCCACCAAAAATCCTTGGCTATTCCCACCAAAATCCTTGGCTATTCCCACCAAAAATCCTTGGCTATTCCCACCAAAAATCCTTGGCTATTCCCACCAAAATCCTTGGCTATTCCCACCAAAATCCTTGGCTATTCCCACCAAAAATCCTTGGCTATTCCCACCAAAAATCCTTGGCTATTCCCACCAAAACCCTTGGTTATTCCCACCAACAATCCTTGGTTATTCCCACCCCCAACCCTCCACCCCCCCAGCTCCCAGTGTTGGACACATCCCCATCAGCTCCCAATGTTGGACACATCCCCCCCAGCTCCCAATGTTTGACACATCCCCCCCAGCTCCCAGTGTTGGACACATCCCCATCAGCTCCCAGTGTTGGACACATCCCCATCAGCTCCCTGTGTTGGACACATTCCCCCCAGCTCCCAGTGTTGGACACATCCCCATCAGCTCCCAGTGTTGGACACATCCCCATCAGCTCCCAATGTTTGACACATCCCCATCAGCTCCCAATGTTGGACACATCCCCATCAGCTCCCAATGTTGGACACGTCCCCATCAGCTCCCAGTGTTGGACACATCCCCATCAGCTCCTGGTGTTTGACACATCCCCATCAGCTCCCGGTGTTGGACACATCCCCATCAGCTCCTGGTGTTGGACACATCCCCATCAGCTCCTGGTGTTGGACACATCCCCATCAGCTCCTGGTGTTGGACACATCCCCATCAGCTCCTGGTGTTGGACACATCCCCATCAGCTCCCAATGTTGGACACATCCCCATCAGCTCCTGGTGTTGGACACATCCCCATCAGCTCCCAGTGTTGGACACATCCCCATCAGCTCCCGGTGTTGGACACATCCCCATCAGCTCCCGGTGTTGGACACATCCCCCCCAGCTCCTGGTGTTGGACACATCCCCCCCAGCTCCTGGTGTTGGACACATCCCCATCAGCTCCCGGTGTTTGACACGTCCCCATCAGCTCCCTGCCCCTCTCCAGGCTGACAGGGATGAAGTGGCACCAATTTGCTGCAAATATCCCAGGAATCCGAGCAATCCCAGGGCTGCCCAGGGGTGCCCCGGAGGGAAGTGTGTCAGGGCTCTTGGAACAGCCTCGATGAGCTCGATCCAACAGGAGCCTCCTGCCACTTCCTGCGGGGTTTCCAGAGCCTGCCTGGGATCCCTGTGCCTGCTGCAGAGGAGAGGGAGAGGAGAAGAACTTTATTTGGCCGTTTTTCCTTGCACTTCACAGCAGCTTTTCACCGAAGCAGCTTCGTTTGTGACGAATTCAATCCCTTTTCCCCAAGCCCTGGCTCTGACCTGCTGGAGCCGGGGCAGAACTTCCCGGCTTTATCCCGGGCATGGACCCAGAAAAATGTGGATCCCCTGGAGATGATTTTTTTTTCCCCGAGGAAGGAGCTGAGGAAATGTTTCATCAGCTGCTGGATGTGGCTGGAGATGCTCCGAACTGGGGTGACTCACCTGTGGGATGGAGCTGCACGTCACTCCCTGGCCAGGACCTTTTCTGTGCCTAAAAGTGGGCACTGCTGTGGCATCAGCAGGTCCCTGGTGAGGCAGAACTGGCAGAATTCCCAGGGGGACCCCCAGGGTTTGTGTTCCACGGCAGGAATTAGGGGAGCACGTCCCTCATTTGAGCCTCTGCTGCCCCTGCTCCCTCCCTCCTGCCCGGGCTGTGGCAGGAGCAGGGGGGGGTTGTGGCAGGGGTGGGTTGTGACAGAGCAGGGGTGGGTTGTGCAGGAGCAGGGGTGGGTTGTGTCGGGAGCAGGGGTGGGTTGTTTGCCTTCCCCAGCCCTGTTTTTTTTTCCCCCTCTCATTATCGGTGTCACCTCTCGGTGTCGACAGTCGGGGCCCCGAGAGGAATCTGCTGTTAAATTCCACACAGGGGCTCATTAGCAGCTCGTTTGGTAACAGCCTCTGCACACACCTAAATATAACTCTTTTCTTCTCCAGATTAGAGATTCCCCACCCCTGCCCTAATGACACGGTGGCTGGGGAGCGATTCTGCACGGCCCAGACCAGAGGTTGGACGAGTCCCACGGGAGGACAATGGGAGCTTTATCTCCCAAATTCGGGCTTTCAAAGGGCTTCCCGTCCCTCCAGACAACGGGGCCTCCTTCAGCTCCAAAGTTACAACAAATAAAGGTGTATTTAAAGAGAAGTAAAATGTTATTGCACCTGCCAGGTGTTAAAGGACCCCAAACTCCAGCCCCTCTCTCGGTCAGGGAGGTGATTCCTGCTCGTGGGTAGATAAAGGGCAGAGACACGAGTGAGACCTTCCAAAGCAGGTCCTGGCAGCAGAACTGCAAACTCGGGGCTCAGGCCTGTTTCTGAACCTCAAAAAGGTTCATCTCCTGAAGCCAAACCCCCCCTTTCCTATATTTGGCCAGTAGGGATGGTGGGAAGAGTTCATCCCACCCACCACTTTTGTCCGAGGCAGAATTTTTTAAAGGGATAATTAAAATTCCAGCCGAGAACATTCGATTCCTTCTTGCTCGAATTTGAGGCTTTGTACTGGTTAAATTCACCTTTTAACAGCTTCCTTCTGGAATTAGAAGATAGTTGCTCCACACTAAAACGCTGTTTGCAGCAGGCACAGAACCCTCCCCAGGCACAGAACCCTCCCCAGGCACAGAACCCTCCCCAGGCACAGAACCCTCCCCAGGCACAGCAGCTTTTGAAAACCAAAACTGAGGGAAGATGTTCCTGGGCCTGAGGAGGTGGAGATGAAAAGAAGGACAGAAGCCCCAGGATGCCATCGATGGACAGTTTTTATTGCTGAACACAGACACTACGAGAGGGAGGAGAGGAAAGAGAAGGGAAGAGCAAAAGAGGAGACAAAAGAGGAGACATCTTCCACCAGCAGCTGCTGACAGCACAAACCACAGCTGGACATCTGGGACAGAAAAACCATGGCTGGACATCTTGGACAGAAAAACCACAGCTGGACATCTGGGACAGAAAAACCACAGCTGGACATCTGGGACAGAAAAACCATGGCTGGACATCTTGGACAGCACAACCACAGCTCAATAACTTTTCCAGCACAACCACAGCTGAACATCTTAGACAGAAAAACCATGGCTCAACAGCTTTTCCAGCACAACCATGGCTGGACATCTTGGACAGAAAAACCACAGCTCAATAATGTTCCAGCACAACCATGGCTGGACAGCTTGGACAGCACAACCATGGCTCAACATCTTTTCCAGCATAACTATAGCTCAATAATTTTCCAGCACAAACATGGCTAAACATCTTGGACAGAAAAACCATGGCTGGACATCTTGGACAGCACAACCACAGCTCAATAATTTTCCAGCACAACCACAGCTGAACATCTTGGACAGAAAAATCATGGCTCAATAATTTTCCATCACAACCACAGCTCAATAATTTTCCAGCCCAGCCATGGCTCAATAATTTTGCAGCCCAGCCATGGCTCAGTGATTTTGCAGCCCAGCCATGGCTGGACACCTTCCCAAGGTGCCCAACAGTCCGATATCATCCAACTGCAGCCACCAAAACCAGAGGTGCTGAGGCAGCAGGAGCAGAAGTGTCACAGGAGGGGAAGGGCAGAACCACTGAGAGAGGACGTTTCCCGGGGCAGAGGCCCCGGGGTGGGCAGAGCAGGGGAGGTCTCAGGGGCTGGCAGGGGGGTCTGCAGCCGGGGGGTCCGTTCCGGGGGCGCTGGGGGCTCAGCAGGGCCGGGAGCAGACGGGCTCCAGGCACACGGTGTCGCAGGGCTCCACGCACTTGGTGGGGCAAACCTCCACGCAGGGGCCCTGGCAGGGCTCGGGGCACTTGGTGGCACAGGGCTCGGGGCACTGGGCCGGGCACTGGGCACAGACATCCACGCACTGAGGGGCACAGGGCTGGGCACAGACGTCCACGCACTGAGGGGCACAGACGTCCACGCACTGAGGGGCACAGGACTGGGCACAGACGTCCACACACTGAGGGGCACAGGACTGGGCACAGACATCCACGCACTGAGGGGTGCAGGAGGAGCTGCACTGGGTGGCACAGACATCCACGCACTGGGTGCTGCAGGAGGAGCTGCACTGGCTGGCACAGGGGGCCTGGCAAACCTCCAGGCACTGCGCCGGGCAGGGCTCGGGGCACACGGCCTGGCACGGCTCCACCACCCGCTTGACCCCCTTCTGCAGGCAGATGGGAGGGGGCAGGCAGGGCTGCTTGCACTGCTCGTAGTAGGACATCCTTCCCGGGGCGGGCACCGACGGGCACAGCTGCGAAGAGACACCAAAAAATCAGGACATGGAGAGTTTTCCCCCCTCCGGGCGCCGATTCCCGGCGGGTGGGACTGTTTGGGGCCAGGGGGAGGAGAACATCGCCCGGGTGGGGGATTTCTGCCTTCAGATTTGGGCAGTTAACGCTGCCAGGTTATTCCTTCCTTCCCTGGGAATGCTCAGGGGTCACCCTTAGGGAGCCCAGGGCTGTCAGCTTTGGAGACTCGCCCACAGTGAAACTTTGGAGTGAGGTGGAAATGGTTCATTTCCTTCATTTCCCGGCTTTCTTAGTTAAATCAGGAATTTTTCCGTGGCTTAGCTATTGGTTGTCACCTCCTCAGACCCTCACAGCCACCTGAGCACGTCCCCCTGGGAGCAGACAGGGAGCTGCTGATGCCCAAAGACCACAAACTCAGACATTATCCCATAAAACCATGGAATTGTGGAATGGTTTGGGTTGGAATGATCTTAAAGCTCATCTCATCCCACCCCCTGCCGTGGGCAGGGACACCTCCCATGGTTAGCCTGGGCTGCAGACCCAGCCTGAGGATCCTCTGGATCCTGGGATGTCCCCGGAGCTGTCTCAGAATTCCCGGGCTCCTCCTTTCCTGGGACAAGGCTTGGCCCAGAGGCTGCAGCTCCTGTTCCCAGATAATTTCCTCCTCTTCTCCCAGGTGCCTCCTGCAGCCCTGCCTGCAGGAATTCTGCAGCCTCCTCCTTCCAGCTGCTGCCTCTTCCCACCCATCCCTTTTGAAGTGCAGCATCCACTCATTTATTTCATTTCCAGACTTAATGAGGCCCGAAAAAATTAACCGAGATAGAAGAGGAGGGAGGATGAGAGACAACCTTCTGAGGAGGTGACAGGACATTTGCAAGCTACTTAAGGCAGAGCAAACTCCAAACAAGAGTGGAACATCCTCTCCCCAGTCCCCAGACAAATCCCGGAGGAGAAACCCCACAGGCAAAGCTCTGGAAAAACACCCTCTTGACCACAGCCACCAAGAGCCCATCAGCTCCCTGATAAACCCCGAGAGACTCACCAGTTCAGCCGGGCAGGGAGGGAGGCAGGAGCCAAATGCAGTGCTGGGAGCATCCCAAGGAGAAGCTTTTATACGGCGCCGGCTCCGGAAGCGGGGCAGCCCAGGGGGGTGGACACCGACCACAAACCTCCCCGGGCTCCACCTCCACGTGCCCGGCACATTTGCTCACATCCTAATTTTTGGATGGGGAACCCTCCTGCAGGAAGAGCATGTGATGCTGAGCAGGCTCCTCTGCCCCCTCCCCGGGTCAGGTGGTTCCCACCGGGAATGGCGGTAATTAAAAAGCAGCAGGTGAGGAATTAATTGCTTTTCAAGAGCAGATTTGGTGCTCTTGAAAAAAAGATTTGGGGCTGTTCTCAGCCCCCTGATTTCCATAAACCTCTGGGTGACGCCTTTGGGTTTTTCCCAGTGGTTGTTATTAGGGAAGAGGGACAATTAATTTGATTTACTATGAGAAATATCCCAGCCCGATTCTCATGGAGAGGAGCAGCTGATTCCCCCCGTGGGCCACAACCAATTCCTGCTCCTTTGATGCCTTTTAAATCAGTTCATTCACCCAACCCATGGAGTAACAACATCCCTGCTTGGCCATTCCAGCAGGGACACACCTGCAGGTACCCTGAGAACCTCATCAAACCCCTCGAGGCAAAGTATCCCTCATTTTAGAGACATTTTTGGCTCCAGCTTAAGTGGGGTTCAGGCCCAGGATGCCACATGAACACACTGAAGGGGTTTGCTGGTAAAAACTGGGAAAAAACCCCTTGTTTCTCCAAGATATTCCCATCCCAGAGGTGGAATGTGGTGGGTGTGTCCCAGACCACACTTGGCCCTGCAAAAACTGCCAGATGGGAGAAAAACCCAACCAGCCAACCCAACCTGACCCCTTCACCATCCTGTTTACACCCCAGACCAGGGGTCAGATGGAGGATTCCAGGAGTCAGCCCCGGATCCATCCCTGGGCTGACAGGGAAAGCCTGGAATTCCTGCCCTGGGCCCACGGGAGCTGTGGGATCTGCTCCTGACGCTCTCAGGGGTGGCTCAGCCTTTCCACAGACTCAGCCCCCCTCGTGCTCTTCCTCCTCCTCCTCCTCCTCCTCCCCTCGAGGCTCCTCCGCCCCCGGGGGGGTTTTTGGGGATGGCAGGAATAAAACTGGGACTGGCAGAGTGTGGTTTGCTTGTCCCCAACGCCTGATTCAGGGCTGGGGGAACACCCGTGGCTGCATCCAACAGGCTGCAAGATGAGCAGGGAACCGGCTCGGGTTTAGGGGTTGAACATTGAAGCAGATTAATCCCTTCCCCACCTTCTCCTCCTCGAGCTGCTGGGTGAGGAAATCGTCCCCCAGCACTTCCAGGTGCCCTCCCAGCAGCCTCCAGCAGTTTTCTCGCTGAGGAGCATCTCAAAGTCCTGCTGGGAGAGCTCTTTGTGCTCTCCTTGGGCTCCAAAACCCCCACGGGGACGGTCCCACCCTCCCTTCCCACAGCGAGTTATTGGACACCCCACAGTTACATCTGATGGGCAAGAAACCCCCTTCTGGGAGGACACATCAATTTATCTGCGTCTGTGACAGGGGGGAACATCAGAGGGCTGGGTTGTTACCCCTTAATTGACCCTTATTTGTGGGTCTCTATTAAATTCATGAGCAATCTGCTCCCTTGGCTGGTCACATCGATGGCAGTGAGTCAGGACCCCCCAGCAACACCCTTTGGTGGCCAGAGCTTGGGCTGCTGCCCCCTGAGCACTGAATTCTGCTGCCCAGGAGCGTTTTTTTCTGAAAAACCCCACAAAACATCCCCTTGCCAACACTTCTGGCCCCCAAGAACCCGAGGAGCTTCTTCGTGTTCCACCACCAGGAGCTCCCAAAGGGGGAGGCACTTTTCTACCGGGGGAAAAAAAGAACAACCAAACCTATTTCATGAACTGCTGAACGATTTGCTTTGAAATAGGATCCATCTGGGTTTTACACAGCCCTTGGTTTACCCCAGAGCCTCCTGCAGGAGTTTTCCTGCTCTGTGCCATCAGCAAAGACTTCCAAGATCATCCAGTCCCCCCCGTGCCCCATTCCCAGCCCAGAGCACTCAGTGCCACAGCCAGTCCTGCCCTGGGCACCTCCAGGGCTGGGCACTCCCCCACCTCCCTGGGCAGCCCCTGCCAAGGCCTGAACACCCTTTCCAGGGGGAAATTCCTCCTCATGGCCAACCTGACCCTCCCCTGGCACAGCTTGAGGCCGTTTCCCCTCCTCCTGTCCCTTGTTCCCTGGGAGCAGAGCCCGACCCCCCCCGGCTCCCCCCTCCTGTCAGGGAATTCCAGAGCCAGAAGGTCCCCCCTGAGCCTCCTTTTCTCCAGGCTGAGCCCCCCCAGCTCCCTCAGGAGTTCTCCAGCCCCTTCCCCAGCTCCTCTGGACACGCCCCAGCCCCTCTGTGTCCCTCTTGCTGTCGTTGCCCAGGACTCACATTTTGCTGGAAAAGCCTTTTCACAGGAATCTGGGATTCTCCCCATTCCCTCAGCCCTCCCAGCCCACTCTGCTGCACCTGCCTGCAATTAAACCCTACAATCTGGGGCTTCCTCACAGCCCACTTTCCCCCGTCCCCCTTCCCCGCCAGGGCAGGGTGGGAGGGTGGGATCCAGCCCAATTCCAGCTGGGGCTGCTGTCCAGCCCAATTCCAGCCAGGGCTGGGGATCCAGCCCAATTCCAGCTGGGGCTGGGGATCCAGCCCAATTCCAGCTGGGGCTGCTGTCCAGCCCAATTCCAGCCGGGGCTGGGGATCCAGCCCAATTCCAGCTGGGGATCCAGCCCAATTCCAGCCGGGGCTGGGGATCCAGCCCAATTCCAGCTGGGGCTGGGGATCCAGCCCAATTCCAGCTGGGGATCCAGCCCAATTCCAGCTGGGGCTGCTGTCCAGCCCAATTCCAGCCGGGGCTGGGGATCCAGCCCAATTCCAGCTGGGGCTGGGGATCCAGCCCAATTCCACATGGGGCTGGGGATCCAGCCCAATTCCACATGGGGCTGGGGATCCAGCCCAATTCCACATGGGGCTGGGGATCCAGCCCAATTCCAGCCGGGGCTGGGGATCCAGCCCAATTCCAGCTGGGGATCCAGCCCAATTCCAGCTGGGGATCCAGCCCAATTCCAGCTGGGGCTGCTGTCCAGCCCTCCTCTGGCTCTGGGCATAGCTGGGATGCCAGGGGGCTGAGTGGGGGGTGCCCTCGGCCTCACATGAGCACGAGTGGCTCACCTGTGGCTCACCTGTGGCTCACCTGAGGCTCACCTGTGGCTCACCTGGGGCTCACCTGGGGCTCACCTGGGGCTCACCTGCCCCCTGCCCCGGGGACTGTTTGCTCAGGGGATGAGCTCACCCCTCCTGGGGACGGGGATGAGGAGCCCCAGCCCGGCCCCATCCTCCCCTTTTCCTGTTTACTGGGGCGGGTGAGTGCTCGGGCAGGAATGATAAACGAGGGCCTGGGTAATTAAACCTCGGGAAGAGGAACTACCTGTGGTCAGGAAAAAATGCCTCAGCCCCTTTTATCCTTGGCCTTCGGACTCTCAGAGAGATCTGCTTGGATTTCCTCCGTGTTTTGGGGAGGAAATCCGGTTTTCCCTGGGATTTGTTTGTGTTTTACTGGGTAAAGCTGCGTTTTGATCTCCGAGGAAGATCAAAACCTTTCAGAGCTCAGGGCACGCGTGGCCTGACAGGCCAAGAGCTGTGATTCCACCACGTTTTCTCACCCTGAGCTGCAGTTTTCTCCCTGTTGGGGCAGTTCCATGGGTGTAGTTTGATCCAGGTGCTGATCCAGGGATCCCTGTTTCCCTGCTTCCCTGTTTCCCTGTTTCCCTTCCCCCAGCCCCACCTGGAAATGAAGTCTCAGCTCTCTGCTGAGCTGAGGTGAATTAAAATCTGAAAGATTAAATACCATGCAAACACCAAGCCATGAGAAGGGAAAAATCTTATCTGGGTGCCATTTTTCCCACCTTCAGTTCCTTTATTCCCAGAGGGTTCTTCCATTTGATTTGGGAGCAGGAGGAAAGGAATTTGCTGCCTGCACAGAACCTTTCAGCGAGTTTTAAAGGAGTTCTGGGGTAAAATTAAACCTGCACGGGGAGAATTTGTGGGGGTTTTTTATGCTGGTTCTCCCCAACCTGCTGAGAGAGGAGGATGGAAGTGGAACTGTGAGGGGTGGGATGGTTTGTGTGAGGCCAAATGTCCCCAAACCGCGTTCCTTGGGCGGGATTTGTCACTTCCCACTCCTGGCTGGCTCCTCTTCCCGAGGTGAGACGGTGACAATTCCCGGGGAGGCACCAGCCCCGTGCCCCGGGCTGTCCTCAAAGGAGCCTGTGGGCGCTGCCAGACGGGCACACCCCTGTCTGCCGCCTCCCCCGCGCTCGTCGCTCCTCCCTCCAGCATTCCAGGAGGGATTTGCTCACCCCGACCCTGCCCTGGCCCATCTCCCTGCCTGGAAACCTGCGGAGCACGAAATCTGCGGAGCACAGAACCTGCAGAGCTCAAAACCTGCAGAGCACAGAACCTGCAGAGCACAGAACCTGCAGAGCACAGAACCTGCAGAGCACAGAACCTGCAGAGCACAACCTTCCTCTGTAACAGGGAGGAGGTTTGGAGCCCCTGGGGACGTTCCTGGCTCCCAGGTGAACAGTTTTCCAGGAGATTTGAGGCCGAGGGGGAAGCGATGGGAGCTTTGGAGCACTTTGGGAACCCCCCTTTGGGGTTCCAGAGCCTTTCCCAACCCACGGGAGGGGGATTCCTCGGGATGTGCAGCACCCCCTGTCCCAGCAGTGAGCTGGGATATTTGGGATATCTGGGATAGCAGGCCCTGAGCTCTGCTCTGGGGATCAGGGACAGGACCCAGGGAGTGGCTGGAGCTGTGCCAGGGCAGGGTCAGGTTGGATCTCAGGAAAATTCTTCCCCCAGAGGGTGGTTTGTTGGGCACTGCCCAGGCTCCCCAGGGCAGTGGGCACGGCCCCAAGGCTGCCAGAGCTCCAGCAGCATTTCCAAAAGCTCTCAGGGGTGTGGTGGGATTTTGGGATGTCCTGTGCAGGGCCAGGAGCCGGACTTGGACGATCTGTGTGGGTCCCTTCCAACTCGGGATGTTCCTTGATTCTCTCATCCCAGGGGGGTCTCAGGTCTCCAGCTGCTGCCTTAGACCTTTCCAAGCATTCCAGAGGGAGCTGCCACTCTGCAGATATCAGGATTTAGGAAGAAATCAAAAGAATAAAACAGGAGTCCAGGGCAATACAGAAGTGAAGGGAACACCGGGGTGGTGCCGAGATCGTTTGTTTTATTCGGTGGGAAGGGGAAGGTGACAAAGGAACAACAAACAAGGACATTCCTCCACCAAGATCAGAGTTACAGGCTCTTTCTCCCAGGAAATATTCCCGGGGGCACAAAAATCACTCGGTTACATGTACAAGGAAAGGCACTTTCTTGAGGTGAACACGGCAGGAACGGGGCAGGAAAAGCAGCGGAGGATTTTCTGCTCCCGGAGCAGGGAGGGCACCGGGGAAACAAGGACGTGAGGGAGAGCTCCAGGGATTTACAAACCTCTCTCAGTCCTCAGCCTCTGGAGACCCCCCAGGGCAGTGGCTCTGCAGGGCGGGGTCTCCTCAGGATCCCACTGGGAGCCCCCTCAGAGCCCCCGGAATTTGCGGGAGCGGAGGGGGCAGCGCCGGCCACAGGCGGGGCAGGCCTGGGTGGCACAGGACACCTGGGTGGCACAGGGGGTAGGACAGGACTCCTGGGTGGCACAGGGGGTGGCACAGGACTCCTGGGTGGCACAGGAGGTGGGACAGGACACCTGGGTGACACAGGGGGTGGGACAGGACTCCACGCACTTGGTGACGGCCTGGACGCCCCCACGGCAGGGATCCACACACCTGGGGGCACAGCTGGGCACGCAGCAGGGATCCTGGCACGTGGTGGTGCATTTGGTCACCTCTTTGCAACAGGGATCCTGGCACCTGGTGGTGCACTTGGTCACCTCCTGGCAGCAGGGATCCACACACCTGGTGACAGATTTGGTCACCTCCTGGCAGCAGGGATCCTGGCACGTGGTGGTGCATTTGGTCACCTCCTGGCAGCAGGGATCTTGGCATGTGGTGATGCACTTGGTCACCTCCTGGCAGCAGGGATCCACACATCTGCTGGTGCACTCGGTCACTTTGCAGCAGCAGCAGGGAGGGACACACCTGGGGGTGCATCTGGTCACGTATCCACAGCAGGGATCCACACACCTGGTGGTGCACTTGGTCACATCCTGGCAGCAGGGATCCACACAGGTTGTGGTGCACTTGGTCACATCCTGACAGCAGGGATCCACACAGGTTGTGGTGCACTTGGTCACATCCTGACAGCAGGGATCCACACACCTGGTGATGGATTTGGTCACCTCCTGGCAGCAGGGATCTTGGCATGTGGTGATGCACTTGGTCACCTCTTGACAACATGGATCTTGACATCTGGTGATGCACTTGGTCACCTCCTGGCAACAGGGATCCACACACCTGGTGATGGATTTGGTCACCTCCTGGCAGCAGGGATCCACACAGGTGGTGGTGTATTTGGTCACAGGTCGACAGCAGGGATCCACACCCCTGGTGGCACATCTGGTCACACAGCAGGGATCCTGGCACGTGGTGATGCACTTGGTCACCCTCTCACAGCAGGGATCCACACACCTCGTGCTGCACTTGGTCACCCTCTCACAGCAGGGATCCACACACCTCGTGCTGCGCTTCGTGACTTTTTTGCAACAAGGATCCACACACCTGCTGCTGCCCTTGGCCCCTTTCTTGCAGCAGGGATCTCCACACTTGGGAGAGCACTTGGTCGTCTTCTTGCAGCAGGGATCCACGTACTTGGAAGAGCACTTGGACACCTTCTTGCAGTAGCAGGGATCCACACAGTGGGTGGTGACACAACAGGGATCTTGGCATCTGGTGGTGCATCTGGTCAGGTCCTGGCAGCAGGGATCCACACATCTGGTGGTGCATCTGGTCACACAGCAGGGATCTTGGCATCTGGTGGTGCACTTGGTCACCCCCTGACAGCAGGGATCCACACAGGTTGTGGTGCACTTGGTCACCCCCTGACAGCAGGGATCCACACACCTGGTGATGGATTTGGTCACCTCCTGGCAACAGGGATCCACAGACCGGGTGGTGCATCTGGTCACACAGCAGGGATCTTGGCATCTGGTGATGCACTTGGTCACCTCCTGGCAGCAGGGATCCACACACCTGGTAGTGTATCTGGTCACACAACAGGGATCTTGGCATCTGGTGACACACTTGGTCACCTCCTGGCAGCAGGGATCCACACACCTGGTGGTGTATCTGGTCACACAACAGGGATCTTGGCATCTGGTGATGCACTTGGTCACCTCCTGACAGCAGGGATCCACACAGGTGGTGGTGCATTTGGTCACCTCCTGGCAACAGGGGTCTTGACAAGTGGTGACACACTTGGTCACCTCCTGGCAGCAGGGGTCTTGGCACGTGGTGATGCACTTGGTGACCTCCTGACAACAGGGATCCTGACATGTGGTGGTGCACTTGGTTACTTCCTGGCAGCAGGGGTCTTGGCACGTGGTGGTACAGCTGGTCACTTCCTTGCAACAGGGATCTTGGCACGTGGTGATGCACTTGGTCACCTCCTGGCAGCAGGGATCCACACACGTGGTGGTGCATTTGGTCACACAACAGGGATCTTGGCACGTGGTGGTACATCTGGTCACCTCCTTGCAACATGGATCCTGGCACGTGGTGACACACTTGGTCACTTCTTGACAGCAGGGATCCACACAGGTTGTGGTGCACTTGGTCACCTCCTTGCAACACGGATCTTGGCACGTGGTGATGCACTTGGTCACCTCCTTGCAACAGGGATCCTGGCATGTGGTGGTGCACTTGGTTACTTCCTTACAACATGAATCTTGGCACGTGGTGGCACATCTGGTCACACAGCAGGGATCCTGGCACGTGGTGGTGCACTTGGTCACCTCCTTGCAACACGGATCTTGGCACGTGGTGACACACTTGGTCACCTCCTGGCAGCAGGGATCCACACAGGTCGTGGTGCATTTGGTTACTTCTTTACAACAGGAATCCTGGCACGTGGTGGTGCATTTGGTCACCTCCTGGCAGCAGGGATCTTGGCACGTGGTGACACACTTGGTCACTTCCTTGCAGCAGGGATCTTGGCACGTGGTGGTGCATTTAGTCACCTCCTTGCAACAGGGATCTTGGCACGTGGTGGTGCACTTGGTCACCTCCTTGCAGCAGGGATCCACACACGTGGTGGTGCATTTGGTCACCTCCTGGCAGCAGGGATCCACACGTGTTGTGGTGCATTTGGTCACCTCCTGGCAGCAGGGATCCACACACGTGGTGGTGCATTTGGTCACCTCCTGGCAGCAGGGATCCACACATGTGGTGGTGCACTTGTTCACCTCCTGGCAGCAGGGATCCACACGTGTGGTGACACACTTGGTCACCTCCTGGCAGCAGGACTCCTGGCACGTGGTCCCCTGGGAGCAGCAGGGATCCCTACAGGTGGTGCTGTAGCTGGTCACCCCCTGGCAGCAGGGAGGGACCCCCGAGGCCACGGCGAGGCCGCAGGGCCCCCCACACCCCGCGGGCTGTGCCAGCCCCAGCCCGCCCAGCTTCACGAAGGTGGTGCTGCCCAGGGGCACTCCGGTGTAGCAGCAGGGGGGGGGATTCCCGCGGGGATTGCCGCGGGGAGGCAAACAGAAGCCCTGCTGGAAGCTGCAGGCGGTGCCGCGGGGATCCGGGCGGGTTTTCACGGGGCAGCTCCTCACCAGGACGGCGGGGGGGGGGATGCAGAGCTGGGCCGTGGGGCACCCGCTGGGGCGACGCATCTCGGAGGGGAGGGGGGAGCCTGCAGGCAGGAGAGGAACAAACGCTGTGAGAAACGGGCAATTCAGCCCCCCCGGGGCTGTTTCACACCCAGAGCTAAACCATCCCTTCTCCAGGGGAACCCCGAGCCGGGAGAACAGCCTGGGATCCACAGCGGGAATGGACTCGCGGCTCTCAAACCACTTCTCAGGGCGGGAAAGAAAAGTCCCTGGGGCTCAGCCGGGTTACCCTGCGAGGTCTGAAGACACAACAACCACCCCCAGCCACCCACAGCCCCCCTTGGCTTGGGATTCACCTCTGGCTTTGCTTCCCTGTTTCCACCCAAAAAGGAGCCGACTGAGGCTCTGAGCTCTCCCTGTCCAGGCTCAGCCCCTCGGCCAGAGCAGGGACTGGGGGTCCCATCCTGGAAAACTTCCCCAGGGAAAGGACCCCACAGCTCCCAGCACAGCTGCTCTCCCAGCTCTCCCACAGGAGTCCTGGCTCTTCTCCCCCAGATTCCCTCCCAGGCAGCCCGAGAGTCTCCACTTCTTATCTCCCCTCCCACTTTTCCCCTTTGAAGTCCTAATGTTGCCTTTTGATCCCTCCCAAGCCCGACAATTTCCTGGATAAAACAGGAGAGCAAAGTCACGGGGAGGGAGAGAGAGAGAGGCTGGTCCACCCTCGGACACATCTTGATGATAAAGAGCAAAACACGCAGCAAACAAAGCCTGGTGGGAGATGGAATTAATGTTTCCCCCCAGCTCAGCTGCTGTTTAAACCCCCCCACCCCAAAATCTCACCAACCAGAAGCACCTCAAAGTCTTTTTAAGTCGCTCCTGCCACACTTGGAACCGAAATAACCCCAAACACTCGGTGACTCCCCAGCAAACCCAGCGAGACTCACCCAGTTCACCACCAGCAAAGACCCAAATGAAACCCCAGAGGTTTGAGGGACTCGAAAATATGAATCCTTTTATACAATTCCAGTGTCTGTGGCTCCGGAAGTGAGACACCTCAGGGGTATGGAAATCCAATTTTTTAATAATCCCGACCTGTTCCACCTCCAGTCCTTCAATTACTTTGCCTCCATTATAATTTTTGATGCTGCCCAGGTGGGACACTACGACTGCTGGAATTCCCCATCCACGCATTTCCTACGGAGGGGAGGGAAACAAAGAGATGATCCAGCCTGGAAACAATCCCCCCCCCCCTCGGGATTAAACTTGGCTTGGATAAAATGTTTGGGACATTTTCTTGCACCTTTTAAGGCAGCCCCACAGGACTCTGGAATTTTGTTCTCCTCTGCTGTGGGACTTCCCTGAGAGGCCACCTGAGAGCCCCCAAATTTCCTGGCAGCTTCAGAACATCCCTTCTCCTCCACCAAGGGCAGTGTGGCAGCACAACCAGAATCCACGGAATCCCTGAGGTTGGAAAAGCCCTCCAAGAACATCCAGTCCCCCCCCTGTGCCCCATCCAGTGCCCCCTGTGCCCCATCCCCACCTCGGCCCCAGCCCAGAGCACTCAGTGCCACAGCCAGTCCTGCCCTGGGCACCTCCAGGGCTGGGCACTCCCCCACCTCCCTGGGCAGCCCCTGCCAAGGCCTGAACACCCTTTCCAGGGGGAAATTCCTCCTCACAGCCAACCTGACCCTCCCCTGGCACAGCTTGAGGCCGTTTCCCCTCCTCCTGTCCCTTGTTCCCTGGGAGCAGAGCCCGACCCCCCCCGGCTCCCCCCTCCTGTCAGGGAATTCCAGAGCCTGAAGGTCCCCCCTGAGCCTCCTTTTCTCTGGGCTGAGCCCCCCCAGCTCCCTCAGGAGTTCTCCAGCCCCTTCCCCAGCTCTGTTCCCTTCCCTGGACACGCTCCAGCCCCCCCGTGTCCCTCCTGCCCTGAGGGGCCCAGCCCTGGGGGCAGCCCTGGGTGTTCCCTCCCCAGTGCCCAGCACAGAGGGACACGACCCCTGCCCTGCTCCTGTGCCCACAACCCCTTTGGATCCAACCCCTGGTTGGGATTTAGGCCGCTGGGCACCCAAAGCTCCACATTTGTGAGGATCTTCAGGGTCCCTTTGGCTCCTTCCAGGGCTCCTCCTGCCCTGGGGTGAGGGGGGATGGACCCCCTGTGTTTGGGGCTCTGCCCACCCCGGCCCTGGCAGCACTTTGGTGCTTTGCTGGGCCTGTTTCTGGGGTGGAGGAGGTGACCCCAAGTGTCCTGGTGACCCCAAGTGTCCTGGTGGGAGATGGTGACTGGTGTGGAACTGGGACAGTCTGTGCCTTCCTACCTTCCCACAGCTCCTGTTCCTGCCTGAAAACCCCTCTTTCTCAGGGGGAAGAGAAGAGCCAACCCGTGGAGAGCCCCGGGAGGGATCAAAGGCTCCGAAACCTCCCTCCCTGGTCGCTGCAAAGAGCCTGAAGTCAGCGGGTGACACAACCTCAGACCAGTATTTCTGGCACCCAGAAGGGAGGGAATGTTTCACCTGCAGACCAAGGTGTGTCCTCGTGTCTGCTCTCCCTCCTCTGGGCGTGTGGCCAGTGCAGACACTTTGGGTTATAAAATAGAGACAGATAAACCTGGATCTGTGACCACCCGGACTGACAGTTCCCTGCTGAGCACAGGGGTGGGGATTGCTGGAATTCTGCTGGGTTTGGTGAACCAGAGGGATGAGAAGGGGGTTGTCTCTCCTTCCATCACCCACCTGCTCCTCAGTGATGTACCTGCACGAGGACAGAGGCAATGGAGACGTTGTTTGACTCAGAACTTTGGGAGCAATCCCAAAACCCCCGAGACAGGGGATGACACGGGAGTTTCCAGCAGCACCGTGTCCCAGGGGGAGAGGGGCAGGGACAGAGGGAGGTCAGACGTGGCTAAAAATAAAAGAATCCCCCGAATCCCACATCCCATCCTGTCTCTAATGGACCCCATGAGGTGTTTGTTGGGCTGGAGGGTGTTTGACCATCACCCCAAAACCGCCCCGTGAGCACCTGAGAGGGGGCCGGGAGTCCACTCATTTCCCAAATTCCTCTGAGGGGCACACGTGGATCCCAGGCCAGCCCAGCTCCCTCCAGGCCGTGCTCCAGCCACGGAAATAGTTTCCATTAAAAATAATTAGTCAAATAATCCAGCACGGGGCAGAGGCGGAGCGAGGCCGGATTTGGGACGGGGAACCCGTCTGGGTGCCTGGGGCTCCCCCGAGGCCAGAGGACACAGCAGGCACATCCCAGGCACATCCCAGGACTTCCCAGGCACATCCCAGGCACATCCCAGCTCCGAGGTCTGCTCGTCCTGCCCTCGCTGATCCTGGGCTGGGTAAGTTCCTCTGGGATCCTGCAGGTCCCAGCCTGGTGCTGGCCTTCATTTCCCACCACCAGATTCCTGGGAGAGGGGGATTTCTTGGCTCCCAGCCTCCTTGGGGAGAAGGGTTTGGAGGAGCACCGACCTTCCTTCCCTCTGGCTCTGCTGGAGTTCCCAGGGATGCTCCTCAAAACGCCTCCTGTTGTCCCAGCACCGGGTCGAGAGGGATAAGAACCCCCCCTGGCCCAAACTGCTGGGATCAGCCGAGCAGGGAAGTGGCTGCAGCATCTCTGGAGTGCCAGGTAAGCGTGTCCAGCCTCGGGGGGAACCTGCACAGCTGCACCTTGCTCTTACCTGCCCGGCCTGTTGCTGCTTTTAGTCACGGCAGGGGGAGGACAGGGGTGGCTGCACCCCTGGGGATCCCCAGGGAGGAGTCCCAGGACAAGGAGAAACCACCTGGAGGAGAGAAGGGACTGGCTTGACATTTATCAGCCTGAAAACGTGGCTCAAATCCGCTGCTCTCCCAAGAAAACGTCGTTGGAACTGGAAACCTTTGGCTGCAAATGGACACTGAAAGGAAAAGCTGCTTTTGGAAGTTTTCATGGGAAAACAACAGAACCACCCGAGCTTTGCTGAGTGTCTGTTTTGGGGGGGAGTTGTCATGGAATTGCCCTTTTCCTTTCAGCTCCCCTGCGGCGTGGAAGGATGAGCTCCCCGTGCCAGCTGCCCTGCCCACCCTGCACTGCCCAGCCTGGCCCCTGCCCCGAGCTGGACCCTGCCCTGGACACCCCCTCCTGCCCCAAACTCACCTCCCAGGTGGGTCCCTGCCCGTGCCAGGGGCAGAGCTTTGCCCTCAGGTGTGGGTTCAGGTGTGGGTGCCCTTCCTTGGGACTCCCCTGGAGGAGGTTGGGGCCGGACACGGGGAAGGATTCCCTCCTGGGAAGGTGCTCAGGCACGGGAAGGGGCTGCCCAGGAGGGTTGGGGAGTCCCCTCGCCACCCCTGGAGGTGTCCAGGGCCGTGGCACTGAGTGCTCGAGGTGGGGACGGGGCACAGGGGGGACTCGGTGACCTCGGAGGGCTTTTCCAACCTTAACGACTCCGGGATTCCGGGATTCCCCTTCCAGTCTGCGGCCTCTCCAGCAGAGCTCTGCCCCCCCGAGACCTGCGTGGACTCAGCCCCCGTGAAGCTCCCCGGATCGGCCCTGGAGCCCTGCACCATCGAGACCCCCGGGATGTGCGTGCTGACCTTCCCCCTGCAGAAGAACATCCTGGCCGTGGAGCTCTGCCCCTCGGACGGGATCCCCCTCTCTCCGGACGAGCTCTGCCCGGCCCAGCCCCTCGGGGCCCGCCTGGAGAGCATCTCCCTGGGGGAGCCCTGCACCCTGGAGGTGCTGGAGCCCTGCCCGGGGGGGCCCTGCGGTGCCCGGGGGGTGGGAACGGGCGATCCCGGCTCCTGCGCATCCCAGAGCGCGTCCCAGAGCGCATCCCAGAGCGCATCCCAGAGCGCATCCCAGAGCGCATCCCAGAGCGCGTCCCTGCCGGAGCCGGGAGCGGCCACGGAGCCCTCGGGCCAGGGGACGTGCTCGGCGGGATTTGGGGACGGCGAGGACACGGCCAAGGCTCCCGGCCCCTGCTCCTCGTTCCGGCTGAGCAGCCGAACCTCCGGGATCGTGGAGCGCTGCCTGGCCCGGTGCCAGGGCTGGTTCAGGGGCAAGAACTGAGAGAGGGGAGAGGAGGAGGAAGGAGAGGAGGAAGGGAAATGAGGGAAATAAGGGAAAGAAAAATAAATAAGAGAAATAAGAGAAATGAGAGAAATAAGAGAAATAAGAGAAATAAATAAGAGAAATCAGAGAAATTTTTTGGTCATTGAATCTCTGAGATCATCGAGTCCAACCTGAGCCCCATCCCCACCTTGGGGACTCCCCCTCCTCCCTGGGCAGCCCCTTCCAAGGCCTGACCGCCCTTTCCAGGAGGAAATTCCTCCTCATATCCAACCTGAACCTGATGATCAGCAGAGCAGTGCCCTGTGGTGCCAACTGTGCCCTTGTGAGGGACCAGATCCAGAGGGATGATTTTCCTGGTCCCTATTCCCTGGGAATGTGCAGCTTTTCCTGGTCCCTGGGAATGTTCAGTTCTCCCTGGTCTCTGTTCCCTGGAAATGTGCAGCTTTTCCTGGTCCCTGTTTCCTGGGAATGTGCAGCTTTCCCTGGTCCCTGTTCCCTGGGAATGTGCAGCTTTCCCTGGTCTCTGTTTCCTGGGGATGTGCAGCTTTTCCTGGTCCCTGTTCCCCGGGGATGTGCAGCTTTTCCTGGTCCCTGTTTCCCTGGTCCCTGTTCCCCGGGGATGTGCAGCTTTTCCTGGTCCCTGTTCCCTGGGAATGTGCAGCTTTTCCTGGTCCCTGTTTCCCTGGTCCCTGTTCCCCGGGGATGTGCAGCTTTTCCTGGTCCCTGTTCCCTGGGAATGTGCAGCTTTTCCTGGTCCCTGTTCCCTGGGAATGTGCAGCTTTTCCTGGTCCCTGTTCCCCGGGGATGTGCAGCTTTTCCTGGTCCCTGTTTCCTGGGAATGTGCAGCTTTTCCTGGTCCCTGTTCCCTGGGAATGTGCAGCTTTTCCTGGTCCCTGTTCCCTGGGAATGTGCAGCTTCCACACCTCAGAACTCACCCGTCCTTTGCCTTCCCCCGGCTCCTCATTCCTTCGCTGCCGTGTTCCCCTCACTCATCCCTCCCTAATCCTTCCTGGTGACACCTCCCCGGCGGGAGGGTGTGGGGCGTAATTGGTACAGCTGGAAAAGAGGCATCAGCTGCGATCCCGGCGCTCCTGACACATCGGGGAACAATTCCCACCTTTCCTGCGGAGAGGAGGGAGGGGACAAAGCGCTGCCCGGGCTGGGCTCGGCCAAATCCCGGCTGGAAGTGGAAGGGGAGGAGCCGATTCCTGGGGCTGGGGGTTTGTGGGGGGACCACGAGCAGCACCCCAGGGCTGGTCCTGCTCCTCCCATGGGGAGTTTTTAAGGGATCAGTCCCCCAGAGCAGGGCGAGTGCTGCACATCTGCCCCTGGGAGCCAGGGAAGTCTGGAGTCCACGTTCTCCTGGGCTGAGTCAGCAGCTCCAGAGGCTCTTCCAGAACATTCCAGGACTCACAAGTCCGGTTAAAACGAGAATCCCTCACTATTTACTGCAGGCACAGGGATCAGCCCCTCCCAGCACACCCCAGCTGAGTTCTGTGGGTTGTCTCTGGCCCCATTTGGAGCCCCAAACTCCAGCACAAAGGTACACCTGGGCCAGGAGCTCTGGGAATGTCTGGGATCCTGTCAGAGCCCAGCACAGCTCCGGGAATGTCTGGGATCCTCTCAGAGCCCAGCACAGCTCTGGGAATGTCTGGGATCCTGTCAGAGCCAGCACTGGGAATGTCTGGGATCCTGTCAGAGCCCAGCACAGCTCCGGGAATGTCTGGGATCCTCTCAGAGCCCAGCACAGCTCTGGGAATGTCTGGGATCCTCTCAGAGCCCAGCACAGCTCTGGGAATGTCTGGGATCCTCAGAGCCCAGCACTGGGAATGTCTGGGATCCTCTCAGAGCCCAGCACAGCTCTGGGAATGTCTGGGATCCTGTCAGAGCCCAGCACAGCTCTGGGAATGTCTGGGATCCTCTCAGAGCCCAGCACAGCTCTGGGAATGTCTGGGATCCTGTCAGAGCCCAGCACAGCTCTGGGAATGTCTGGGATCCTGTCAGAGCCCAGCACAGCTCTGGGAATGTCTGGGATCCTGTCAGAGCCCAGCACAGCTCTGGGAATGTCTGGGATCCTGTCAGAGCCCAGCACAGCTCCGGGAATGTCTGGGATCCTCTCAGAGCCCAGCACTGGGAATGTCTGGGATCCTCTCAGAGCCCAACACAGCTCTGGGAATGTCTGGGATCCTGTCAGAGCCCAGCACAGCTCCGGGAATGTCTGGGATCCTCTCAGAGCCCAGCACAGCTCCGGGAATGTCTGGGATCCTGTCAGAGCCCAGCACAGCTCTGGGAATGTCTGGGATCCTGTCAGAGCCCAGCACAGCTCCGGGAATGTCTGGGATCCTCTCAGAACCCAGCACAGCTCTGGGAATGTCTGGGATCCTGTCAGAGCCCAGCACAGCTCCGGGAATATCTGGGATCCTGTCAGAGCCCAGCACAGCTCTGGGAATGTCTGGGATCCTGTCAGAGCCCAGCACAGCTCTGGGAATGTCTGGGATCCTCTCAGAGCCCAGCACAGCTCTGGGAATGTCTGGGATTCTGTCAGAGCCCAGCACAGCACTGGGAATGTCTGGGATCCTCTCAGAGCCCAGCACAGCTCTGGGAATGTCTGGGATCCTCTCAGAGCCCAGCACAGCTCTGGGAATGTCTGGGATCCTCTCAGAGCCAGCTCTGGGAATGTCTGGGATCCTCTCAGAGCCCAGCACAGCTCTGGGAATGTCTGGGATCCTGTCAGAGCCAGCTCTGGGAATGTCTGGGATCCAACACAACCCACTCTGTGCTCACCCTCCCAGTGCAAACCCCCCGAAATGCTGCTGGTGCCCAGGGCAGACCACAGGCAGAACTGGTAGGGCCTGGATTCCACCCGGGTGTCCCGTGTCCAACAGCCCAGCCAAGGGAGAACTGCTCAGTCCTTCCCCCCCCCAGCACCTTCAGCCCAGTCTCCACCAATTTTCATGGAGCCAGAAGAGATTTTGTGCTTTTCTTGAACCCCTGTGCTGAATCTGCTCACAAATAAAGGTCGGGATCCTAAAACCAGGAGCTTCACCTCTTGGGAAATCCAGGCTGGAGGAAGATGAACCCAGGGAAACACTCAAAGCTGGGATTTCCCTGCCTGGACAGAGAGGAGAGGAGTGGGCAGAGCAAACAGGAGCAGCACTCCTGGGGGTGCAGGAGGTGCAGGAGCTGCTCACTGCCCGGCTCCCACCCCCCTGCCACCCCCAAGCCCTTCCCTGCTCACCCCGAGTGCTCCCAGACAACACACCCCTGCCAGGGTGCAGCCAGAGCACCTCCCAGGTTCTCCTGTGCCACCCCAGCACCCCCTGGCTCCTCCCCAGCCGGATCCCCGCGGTGCCAACCTGCCCTTGGCGGGGTTTCCACCAGCTCCTGTTTCCCAACTCGCCCTCTGTGCCCCCTCCCACAGCACAGCCACTCCCCAGCTGGGGCTGCTCCCTCCCCTGCTGCTCCACAGCCACCCCTGGGGGGCCTGAAGGGACCTTCCCACCCCAATGCAGAAGACACCAAACCTGGGACTCCCAAACCATCGCCCAAAGTCGGAGCTGCCTCTAAAAAGAGAGCTGGGAAAAGCCCTGGATGTGCTGGGAAAAGCCCTGGATGTGCTGGGAAAAGCCCTGGATGTGCTGGGAAAGGCTCTTGATGTGCTGGGAAAGGCCCTGGATGTGCTGGGAAAGGCTCTGGATGTGCTGGGAAAGGCTCTGGATGTGCTGGGAAAGGCTCTGGATGTGCTGGGAAGGGCACTGGATGTGCTGGGAAAGGCTCTGGATGTGCTGGGAAAAGCCCTGGATGTGCTGGGAAGGGCCCTGGATGTGCTGGGAAAGGCTCTGGATGTGCTGGGAAGGGCACTGGATGTGCTGGGAAAGGCTCTGGATGTGCTGGGAAAGGCTCTGGATGTGCTGGGAAGGGCACTGGATGTGCTGGAAAAGGCTCTGGAGGGATCTGGGGTCTGGCTCTGGATCTGGGATCTGGGTCTGGGTCTGGGGTCTGGGTCTGGGGTCTGGGTCTGGGTCCAGGTCTGGGGTCTGGGATCTGGGTCTGGGGTCCCAAACCCCCCCCCGAGGTGTCTGTGGGTGCCCCCCCAGCTCAGACACTCCCAGGAGCGTCCTCTGGTGCCCAGGGGAGGGAAGGCGGGAGGGTTTCTCCTGCTGGAGCCTGGAGAAGGCTCCAGGAATTCCCGGCAGAGGAACAGCAGCACTCGGAGGTGAGGAGGAGGGGGAGGAGGAGGAGGAGGAGGAGGAGGAGGAGGAGGAGGAGAGAAGGAGGAGGAGGAGGAGGAGGAGGAGGAGGAGGAGGAGGAGGAGGAGAAGGAGGAGGAGGAGGAGGAGGAGGAGGAGGAGGAGGAGGAGGAGGAGGAGGAGGAGGAGGCTCCGGGATCAGCTCTGTCCTGTTCACGTCACAATTCCACAGAATTCCACAATCGCTGAGGTTGGAAAAGCCTGGAAAAGCCCTCCAAGATCATCAATCCAACCTCTGACCCGTCCCCACCTCGTCCCCCAGCCCAAAACACCTCCAGGGACGGGGACTCCCCACCTCCCTGGGCAGCCCCTTCTGACACCAGACAGCCCTTCCCAGGAGGAAATTCCTCCTGAACTCCTTGCCCTGAATTTCCTTTCCCTTCCCCGGGCCTAAAGCTATTCCAATAAACTTCTGAGGCCCTTTGCACCTTCGGAAAAATTAATTTGCTCCCTGATAAATTCCGGATTTGGGATTAAAACATCCCCATGAATCCGTCACGAGCAAATGGAGCTCGGAAAAACCCCGGAGGATCAGGAAGGGGGACGAGATAATCCGAGATCCTTGGGCCCCTTTGTGAGTCTGGGGGCACAAATGCAAAGGTTTAATTAACTTCCCCACAAGTGTCATTAACACAAGTATTAGAACTGTCTCCAAACAAGAAAAGGATCCTCCAAAGCCTTGTTTCCAGGCGAGATATTAATTCCCAATTTGAATTGTGGGATTATTCAAACACGGGGCCTTTTAGATATTAAAGGCATTGCTGCTGCTTTGCCACAGGGAGCCTCGGAATCCAATTATCTCCCAAGAAATATGCTAAATATGCTCATTAACATGTAAAAAAAGTGGAAACCTGTATTAGGGGAAAGCTGATGTTTTACACTTCTTAATGTCACAGAGAATTAGGGACAAAGGGAGTTGCAGCAGAGAGAACTTGAAATGCCTGAGCAGCACAGGGAAATAAAGGATTTTATCCCAATTAGCTTAATTCCTGATAATGACACAGATGGGAGGATAAAAACCCCCCTGAAAAACGGGCTCCATCCAGCCTGGGAGAGTTTAGGAACGAGGTGGGAAGAAAAGCCTGAAACTGGGGGGGAAATGCCCTCAGCCCTCGGCAAAAGGGAGAAGAAACAACAGGGGAAGAGGCAAAGGAACACCGGGAAGGCAAAAACAGGGATAAAACTCCTGATCCGAGGCTGCAAAGCCGCTTTTCCCTCCCCAAACCAGCCCCGTCCTTTGGAGCCCCGAAGATTCCCAGGTCTCCAAACCCCCCGTTTGCCCCATTTTGTCACCTGAAACCTTCGGGGCAGCTCCTTCCCTCCCTCCCCAGCCCTCGCCTGCCCCTCTGCCCTTCCCTGCCGAGCGGAATAATCGGGATTATCCCGGGAGAAACAGTCACTTCCCGCTTTATTTTCCCACTGGGAAACTCGGCGGCTCCGACCCGACCCCACACCCGGAGCCCCGGACCTGGAACGCCCCAAAATCCCGGAATCCTCGGGGTTGGAAGCACGAGGATTTCCAGCCCCTTTCCCGCCCCAAAAGCGCTTCAGGTTCCCCCTCTGGAGAGGGGTTGGGGGGCAGCTCCAAATGTCCCCTGTCCCGTTCTGGGGCCACCAAATGTCCCTGTCCCGTTCTGGGGCCACCAAATGTCCCTGTCCCGTTCTGGGGCCACCGCGTGTCCCGGTCCCGCTCCCGGTGCCACTTGGTGGCACTGTGGGAAAAGATTTCGTTGCTGGATGCCGATCTCCCGACCGGGATCCGGGAGAATCCCAGAATCCCTGTGGATGGAAAAGCCCTCCCAGCCCATCCAGTCCCATCCCCACCTCGGCCCCATCCCCACTCAGTGCCACAGCCAGTCCTGCCCTGGGCACCTCCAGGGCTGGGCACTCCCCCACCTCCCTGGGCAGCCCCTGCCAAGGCCTGAACACCCTTTCCAGGGGGAAATTCCTCCTCATGGCCAACCCGACCCTCCCCTGGCACAGCCTGAGGCCGTTTCCCCTCCTCCTGTCCCTTGTTCCCTGGGAGCAGAGCCCGACCCCCCCCCGGCTCCCCCCTCCTGTCAGGGAATTCCAGAGCCAGAAGGTCCCCCCTGAGCCTCCTTTTCTCCAGGCTGAGCCCCCCCAGCTCCCTCAGGAGCTCTCCAGCCCCTTCTCCTGCTGCTCCAGCCCCTCCATGTCTCTCTTGGACAATGGGCAAATAATCCACCCCAACATCCTCATTCTTCTTCCTCTTCTGTTTTCTTTTCTCTCTCCCCACCACGTGAACCCTCCGGGGCCTTCTCCTCCCTCCTGTCCCTCCCTGGGCAGCTTCTCCTCCCTCCTGTCCCTTCTCCTCCCTCCTGTCCCTTCTCCTCCCTCCTGTCCCTCCCTGGGCAGCTCCTGCTCACAGGACACGTTTTTCAGACCCGAGCCAGTCCCGGGCGTTGCTGGGGCATCACCTCCCAACTAAATCCCTGGGTGGTAAAAATAACCTTTTCTGCTGAATTCCTCTGAAATGTGTCTGCAGGTGGGGCAGGGACAGGGATTAACCCCGAGGAAATCATCAGAGAAGGAGTTAATGAGGAAGAGACAAAGCCCAGGGGCTGACTCTGTAATTGGGGGGGAGACGTCTGGGGTGGCCCTGCTGGGGGGGTGTCTCCTCTGGCAGCCCCAGGCTGGGATCCTGAGCCCTATATAAGATGGCCAAGGGCTGATCTGCCCCAGACTGTGCTCCTGAAGCTCCTGTTCCTCACCCAGGTAAGGCTGGAGGGACCTTCCCACCTTCACATTGGCCACGGGCAGGAAAGCAGGAGCTGCTGGCCAAGGGATGCTCCTGGAGCTGCCACTGCTGAGCTCTCCTGAAAAAAATAAAACATGGGAGAGAGCTGGGATGGCACCATCCCGTGGTTTGTTGGAGCCCTGCTCTGCTCCAGAGGAAAATAAATGGCATTTTTGTCTCTCCTCTCTTGTTGTGTCTCCCCAACCTTTTGGCTCCCGCTGTCCCTCCCCTCTGCAGCAAAGCTGAATATTTCAGGTTATTTCCCTGCTCCTTCCCTTCTCCTGCTGCCATTTCCCTGGGCCCTTTCCTGGCTCTTCCTTCTCCCTCTCCCTGGGTTGTTTAAGAGCAACAGATTTGAAAACCAAGGGGAAAAAAGCCCCTTTAATCTTGATTTCTCTCCCAGGCTGCCTCGGGCTGGCAGGGGGATGGCCCAGCTCCAGGACAACACCGGTGGCATCATCTCTGCTTTTTACACGGGCACCCAAAACTGCCCCCTGAGCAGGGAGGAGCTGAGGCAGCTCATGGAGCGGGAGTTTGGGGATGCCCTGGAGGTGAGGACGGGATCCCGCAGCTGCTGGGCTGGGAAGAGCAGGATCCAGGACCCCTGGATCCCCAGGGAAGGCACAGGTGCCTTCAAAGCCCTCTGTCTCCTCACAGAACCCCCAGGACCCCGAGAGCATCCAGAAGGTTCTGTGCTTCCTGGCTGATGAGAACAACTGCAGGGTGGGCTTCAGGGAGCTGCTCAGGCTGGTTTTCCACGTGGCCAAGGCTTGTTACAAACCCCTCCAGCAGCCCCAGGGGCTGGGAGATGGGCCAGGGCTGAGGGGACACACGGGGGGGAGGGTCCCCCCCAACCAGCAGGTCCCCGAGCAGGGTGGGGACAACCAGGACCAGGACACAGGGACACAGGACCAGGACACCCCCCAAAGCCAGGAGGGTGAGACCCCAGAGCAGGACACCCCTCAAATCCCAGAGGGTGAGACCCCAGAGCAGGACCCCCCTCAAATCCACGAGGGTGAGACCCCAGAGCAGGACCAGGACACCCCCCAAAGCCAGGAGGGTGAGACCCCAGAGCAGGAGCAGGACACCCCCCAAAGCCAGGAGGGTGAGACCCCAGAGCAGGACACCCCTCAAATCCCAGAGGGTGAGACCCCAGAGCAGGACCCCCCTCAAATCCAGGAGGGTGAGACCCCAGAGCAGGACCCCCCTCAAATCCAGGAGGGTGAGACCCCAGAGCAGGAGCAGGACACCCCTCAAATCCCAGAGGGTGAGACCCCAGAGCAGGACACCCCTCAAATCCCAGAGGGTGAGACCCCAGAGCAGGACCAGGACACCCCTCAAATCCAGGAGGGTGAGACCCCAGAGCAGGAGCAGGACACCCCTCAAATCCCAGAGGGTGAGACCCCAGAGCAGGAGCAGGACCCCCCTCTGGGTGACGGGGCTGAAGCAGCAGGAGGGGATCCAGAGGGAGGGGAGATCCTGGACACTGCGACCCCAGAGCAGGACAGAGACACCTGGGAGGCTGAAGAGGCTGAAGAGGTTGAAGAGGCTGAAGAGGCAACCAAACAGGACCCAAAAACCCACTGGGCCCCAGAAACTGAGGCACCAGGAGAGGGTTCAAAGCACCATCAGAGCCCAGAGCCCGAGCCAGCAAAGCAGGACCCGAATCCTCCCTCTGAGACACGAGGAGAAGACCCCCAGAAGGTCTGGGAGGCCCCTTGGAGAGCTCCCAGCCCTGGGCAGACCCCGGAGCTGCTGCCCCCACAGTGGGGTGCAAGCCCCCAGCAGGATGCCAAGGCCCAGGGAACACCCCACGACCCGGACTGGCCTCGAATCCCTGGATCCCAAGTGCTGGGGACGGAGCCCAGCGAGGCACAACAGCTCCGAGGACACCCCGGGGTGGAGCAGCAGCTCCTGCAGCCTCTGCACAAGTGGCCACCAGAGCAGTGAGGGCTGGGACGAGCCCAGGCTGCTCCCCCTGCCAGGACTGGGACAGTTTGTCCCGTCCCACTCTGGTTTTTCCACTTCTAATTCTCATTTTGTGCCTAATTCCTTCTCAACCCCCCCGTTGGTGCCGAGCTGGGCATGACCCGGGGCCTCCCCTCTCCCCCCTGTGTGAGCAAAGCAATAAAACCAAGGGCAAAATTCCGTGTCCTGGGCGTGTTTGTGCAGATGTGGCTATGGGGGAGGCAGAAATGGGGGTCAACAGCACGGCAGGAGCCACCTGAGCAGGGTCCTCACCCACTCCAGGGGCGTGAAAATAAAATAAAGAGCTGCTTTAAAACTGAACGGGAGGGACCCGTCCCATTAAACCTCCCTCCTTAATAAGCTCCAAAGAGAGGAGCACGGGAGGGAGACCAAAAATCCCCCTTGGCTGTGGGAGCCTGGAAAAGCAGGATGGGGATGTGCTGGACAGAGGGAAGAGGGGGATTGGGGCACATCCCGTCCCAGGGGAGGCCAGAGAGGAGAGGCTGGCCCAGGGCTTGGGGCTGCTCTCAGCCCCAGGTCGAGCTCAGGGGCACTTTTCCAGGCAGGCACGTAGGGATGTGGGTGGCTGGGAGGGTGGGGGAGCCAGGGGGGTTATTAGGGGGTGCTGGACCACCGGGGCAGCCCCGGGGCTGCGGGTCCCGCGCGGAGGGAGACGCTCGACCTGTTCCTCCCCTCTGCAATCCTTCACCTGTGGCCTCTCAGAGGGTGATAAATCCCCCACAGCTCCTGCTCTGTGGTCGGTGACCGGAGCCCTGGCTGGGGAATCCAACGTCATCCCCCCCCAGACACCCCCCAATTTCCCAGGTGGCTCAGCCCTGAATCAGAAAACCCCACGTTCCCAAACCACCCCCGGCGCCCACAGCACCAGAACGAGCTGCTTTCCACGTGCTGAACCAAAAACCAGACAGATCAGACACCCCAGGAGCAGCCCTTTGCTCTGCTGCTGGTAAAACACCCGGGCAGTGATGAGTTGTGAGCGACCTCACGTCGTGTGAGCACACGAGGGGAGAGCCCGGGGCTAAACCAGCACCTGCCAAAACCCACCTGCAGCTCAGGCACCCCTCAGAATGCTTCATTTTCCAGAAAACTCCGGGTTTTTCTTGTAAAACAGGTCTCGGTTGGAGGTTCTGATAGGTCTTGGTTCGTATCAGCTCTGGCTCAGGGTCTAAAATCCTAAAAAAACCAGGATGTCACCTTTTGCAGCGTCAATAAATGTCAGCACACAATAAAACCCGACCTCCCAGCTCAGGAAAGCCTGTTTGGGACAGGTTGGTTATATCCCAAAAACACTGTTTTTGCCATCAGGAGGACGTTAATTGAAGTTAAAAAAGGGGCTTTTTTTGGGGGAGTGGCAGCAAACCCCGGGAAAGCAGCTGAGCCAAACCACCAGGGAGCTTTTCCTGCGTGGCTGCAGCCCCTGCAGGGGGATTACAGACTGTTACAGGACACCCAGACCGCACTGTAATCCCCTCATTTTAATAATAACCCCACGAAATTACAGTTTCCCAAGGGTGTTATTATCCCACAGGTGGGGCCTCGTTTAATCCGGGCACGACAAGAAAAAAAAAAAAGCCCCAAAAATGAAGGTTGGTCAGGGCTCTGAGTGTCCCCGAGGTGTCACCAGCACTAATTAATTGGGCTCCTACACCCAGGAGGATCTGAGTTTACAGATGGGCAGATGAGCCACTCGCCCAAACGGGTTCGTGCTCCGGGAGTTTGAGCTCTTGGGGCACCCAAACCACCCCAAAAGCCAAAGGCAGGGGCCCAGGGGGCACCTCTGGGCTCGTCAGGGCACCCAAACCACCCCAAAAGCCAAAGGCAGGGGCTCAGGGGGCACCTCTGGGCTCGTCAGGGCACCCAAACCACCCCAAAAACCAAAGGCAGGGGCTCAGGGGGCACCTCTGGGCTCGTCAGGGCACCCAAACCACCCCAAAAGCCAAAGGCAAGGGCCCAGGGGGCACCTCTGGGCCCTTCCTCCTGTGCCCCGTGGATGGCTCGCTGTCTAATTAATTTGCTGTTAAAAGATTAAATTAAAAATAATAAAAAAAGGAGGAGGAGGAGGCTGGGGAGGTGATCACGGTGACACGACTCAGCCTCTGAGCAGAGGGGTTCCTGCTCTTGTTTTTAATTAAAGATGGAGCAGAGTCTGCCAGGGAAGCTGCCTGTGGAAGGCAGCTGAGCAGAAGGGGTTTTATCCCCATTTCCCTCAGTGAGAAGCCATCACTCACTCAGCTGATGTTTCCCTCCTCCAAAAATCCGTTGGGTGAACTTGGACCCTTTAAAAAAATTGTTCTGTTCGTGCTGGGGGGTTCCTTCTTCCCAGTAAAAAAAACCTGCATAATGTGACAAAAAGAAGAAGTGACCAAGAATTAAACATTCTACAGGGATGTGACAGGAGCCAAAACTGGGAGGATTTGGGGATGTGGCCAAATTTCACCTTTCTGTAGAGCTCGGGTCTCCCAGGGGAAGAGTCAGGGCTTGGAACGAGATGGTCTTGAGGGTCCAGGAGCAAAAATCCTCTCTGGTGTCCTGGCACCAAACTCAGGGCTCAGGAATTGGCCCAAATTGGCCCAAATCTGCTCGTCTCGGGGTCTGTCACCATTTCTGTGCCCACCCTCGAATTTCCATCCTCTCGTTGAAAAATGCAGCCACATTTTTAGGTGTTATGGACACAAATTTTTATATGTTATAGACCTAAATTTTTATATGTTATAGACATAAATTTTTATATGTTATAGACATAAATTGTTCTATGGTATAGACTTAAATTTTTATAGACATAAATTTTTATAGACATAAATTTTTAAAAATTATAGGCATAAATTGTTCTGTGTTATAGATGTAAACTGTTCTATGTTATAGATGTAAATTATTATATGTTATAGGCATAAATTGTTCTATGTTATAGACATAAACTGTTCTATGTTATGGACATAAATTGTTATATATTATAGACATAAATTGTTATATGTTATTGACATAAACTGTTCTATGTTATAGATGTAAATTGTTCTATGTTATAGACATAAATTTTTATATGTTATAGACATAAACTGTTCTGTGTTATAGACATAAACTTTTATATGTTATAGACATAAATTGTTCTGTGTTATAGATGTAAATTATTATATGTTATAGACATAAACTGTTCTGTTATAGACATAAATTATTCCATATTATAGCCATAAATTGTTATATATTATAGACATAAATTATTCCATATTATAGCCATAAATTGTTATATATTATAGACATAAATTGTTGTATTTTATAGACATAAATTGTTATATATTACAGACATAAATTGCTGTATGTTACAGCCATTAATTCCCACTTATGCAAACACCCACTTACACCAAAGTACCCCCTCCCTTGGTGCAGAAGGTGCTTTGTAGCCGCTCCAGGCTCCATCAAATCCCAAATCCTGGCAGCCCCTGGAGCAGCTCCGGGGCCGGGCCCGGGCGGGACCGGCCGGTGCCGGGGTTGCCACAGGGCAGCTGCTATTTCGGGCTCAAAATGATAGGGAGGGGGGTGATAAGTCAAATAACCCGTTTGAGGAGGCGAAGGCGCAGCTGGGCTTGGCCAGGGATGAATCAGGACAATGTCCACAAAGGGTGGCTCCTCTCTGGGGCTCCTCGGGACCCTATAAAAGCAGCCGGGTCCTGCCCTGGCCCCGCACGGCTCCTCGGGAATCCCGCTCGCTCCCGCCGCTGGCTTGGGTGAGTCCCTGCTTCTGGAAGGTTCCTTTGGCTGGGGAAGGACCTGCTGTTCCCCTGGGGTTCGTGTGGGGTGCTGGAGTCGTCCCCCACGCCGGGTTTTGTGGGGTTTTGTCGTGTTTCCCTCCGACGAGTTGTCGGTTTGGGTTGTTCGGGGCACCTTCTGTCGCTGTGCTGTGAGGGGAGAACGGGAGAGTTTGAGTGGCTCCCTTTGGTCTGGAGTCACATCCCGGCTGGAACGAGCAGCCTGCAGGAATCCCTCGTTTTCCACGCCCCAAAGCCCGGGGTTTGGGATGCAGAGGGTGCACGTGTGCCTGTGCACGTCCCAGGGGCGGGGAGGGACACACGGAGCAGCTTCCCCGGCTGAGATCCCGGCCCTGATGTCCCTGATAAGAGGCCTGGGGATCCCAGGAAGGAAGGAGGTGGCTTTGGAGGTTTCCAGGCGCAGCTTTTTGAGGTCTCTGACCCACAGAGATCTTGTCTCGGGCCGTGCCAGCCCTGGGTTAAACGTCCTCCAAGTGGCT
This sequence comes from Pseudopipra pipra, assembly GCF_036250125.1. Lineage (NCBI taxonomy): Eukaryota > Metazoa > Chordata > Aves > Passeriformes > Pipridae > Pseudopipra > Pseudopipra pipra. The sequence goes on from NC_087577.1 coordinate 542,079, forward strand.
TCCCAGAGGTGTCTGTGCCAGGCAGGGATGGACCTGCCTGTCCTGGGAACACCACAGGGATGTGGAGCTGCTGGAGCAGGTCCAGGGGAGGCCGTGGAGATGCTCCAAGGTGTCTGTGCCAGGCAGGGATGGACCTGCGTGTCCTGGGAGCACCACAGGGATGTGGAGCTGCTGGAGCAGGTCCAGAGGAGGCCGTGGAGATGCTCCAAGGGCTGGAGACAGGCTGGGAGCACTGGGGGTGTCCAGCCTGGAGAAGAGAAGGCTCCAGGGAGACCCGGGAGACCTTCCAGGTGTCCCTGCCCATGGCAAGGGGCTTGGACTGGGTGGCTTTTAAGTCCAAGCCAAACCATTCCCTGATTCTCTGACAAACACCCGGGGCAGGGGCAGGTTCTTGGGGCATCCCTTGGGTCACCACCCCCAGCTCCCTCCCCGCCATCCACAAACACATCCTGCCCTCCAGACCTCACTCAAACACGTCGGGAGGAAGGTTGGGGGACACTCCCCATCCCACTAAACCCCCCCAGCCCTGGAATTCCTTCCCGGTGCTCCGGTGACACGGAGAGGACACATCCCACGGGCCCCCCAGCCCGACCCTGGCGATTCTCCCTCCTCTTTCCATGCTTGGATCCAAGAAAACCTCTGCTCCTTTCCCTCCAGGCTTGCTGGAATCTGCAGGAAGATGTCCCTCTTCTTGGACAGCGTCTCCACCATCATCAGCACCTTCCACAGACACGCCCGGGACGATGGAGGCTCCTCCGCCCTCAGCAGGAGCAGGATGAGGGAATTCATCCAGAGGGAGTTTGCAGATGCCCTCGCTGTGAGTGTGGCTGCAGAGGGAGGGTGGGAGTGCAGGGACTGCAAAATCTCCTCCTGGAGAGGGGATGGTTCTTGTGGGAGAGGGGTGGGGAGGCTTCAGCCAAAGGGGAGCTGTGGTTGGGTTCCTCTGTGCTGGGGAAGGGGCTGGAGGACTCCTGAGGGAGCTGGGGGGGCTCAGCCTGGAGAAAAGGAGGCTCAGGGGGGACCTTCTGGCTCTGGAATTCCCTGACAGGAGGGGGGAGCCGGGGGGGGTCGGGCTCTGCTCCCAGGGAACAAGGGACAGGAGGAGGGGAAACGGCCTCAGGCTGTGCCAGGGGAGGGTCAGGTTGGCCATGAGGAGGAATTTCCCCCTGGAAAGGGTGTTCAGGCCTTGGCAGGGGCTGCCCAGGGAGGTGGGGGAGTGCCCAGCCCTGGAGGTGCCCAGGGCAGGACTGGCTGTGGCACTGAGTGCTCTGGGCTGGGACCAAGGTGGGGATGGGGCACAGGGGGGACTCGATAACCTTGGAAGTATTTTCCAACCTCAATTCTGTGATTCCGTGACTCTGTGACTGCTTTGAAGGCCCTTCCAACCCAATTTGCCACGAGCAGATGGGCAAAAGCTGGAGAAGGAACTGTGGGGAGGGGTGGCTTCCTTTCCCAGGTAGGAAAGGTCCAGCAGGAGGAGGGCAGCACATCCCAAAAAGAGCAGAGCTGTTTATCTGCAGCCAGGGAACAACCAGGACAAGGGGGAACAAAACCTGTGGCCGAGCTCTGAGCGTGAAGGTGGGAGGGAAGGGAGGAGAAAAGGCTGTGACTGCTCCAGCTTTGCAGCAGGAAGGCTGAAATCCCCGGGGTGTTTCCCTGTGTTCTCCCTGCAGAAGCCTCACGACCCTCAGACCATCGAGAAGATCCTGCAGTTCCTGGAGTGGGACGGGGACGGGGACATCGACTTCAACGAGTTCCTCCTGCTGGTGTTCAGAGTGGCCAAGTGCTGCTTCTGGCACCTGCCCAGGGCTCCCTACCTGGTGCAGAGAACGAAGCTCACCCGGGAGCCCGAGATCAGGAGCAGGGGGAGCCGCCGGCAGCTCCAGGAGGAGGAGGAGGAGCAAACCCGGGAGAGGAACCGTCCCCGTGAGCCCGAGCTGCAGAGACACACCAGGGTCAGCGAGCTGGAAACGTCAGAGGAGACGAGGAGGGACACGAAGAGCAGGGACGCCGCCGAGCTGAGCAGGGAGCCGGGGGAGCCCATCCCTCGGGAACACCGGGAACGGAGCCGGGGGCGCGAGGGGTGGAGGAGGCGGCAGCCACCGGAGCCGGACAGACGGGGAGAGGGACAACTCCGGCGTGGCAGAGCCCAGGAACGAGAGCTGGGGGTGCTGGTGGGAGAGAGGGAAGAGCGAGAGGGCTCCCGGAGGGAGGAAGTGGCCGAGGTGCGGATCCGCAGCCGGAGCTCGGAGCCTCGGCCACGGGAGCCAGAAGGACCAGCCTGTGATGGAAGGAACCAGAGGCCACGGGGGGCAGATGGAGGAAGTGACAACCAGCCACGCAGACCGGGATTGCTGAGGGAAGAGAGGAGCTGCCACCAAGAGGAGCTGGAACAAAGGGCGCTGGGACGGAGCAGCCGCCGGGAAGGGGGTGAGCGCCGGGGCTCGAGGCTCCCACATCAGTCACACCTGGAGGAGCCGCTGGAACTCGACCTCAGGGGCTGTGACAGGGCTGAGCCAGAGGAACGTGTCCGTGGAGAGAGAACAGACCGGGAACGGGAGGTGGAATATGCAGAGAGGGAAAGAGAGATCCGTGAGGAGCAGGAGTGGGAAGAACGAGGTGATCCGAGAAGAAGAAGACTGAGGGAGAGGAGGGTTGACCTTCAAGGGGAGCTGGAGGTGGAGGTCTCTGAGCGCCGCAGCCGCCAGACACGGGACAGGGAGGAGAGAGAGACCCGGGAGCTGGAAGAGGATGGAAGGAGAGAACGTGAGTCAGTGAGGTACGAAAGGACAAGAGACACCAGAGCAGCAGCAGCAGAAGCCGACGTGAAAATCCACAGAGAGATCCGTGAACTGGAGCCACGGGAGGAGCTCAGAAGGAGGGAACCTCCTCGTGAAGAGGAAGAGAGGAGGGTTTGCAGGAGACGAGACAGAGAAGAGCCTGTGCTGGAGAGGAGGATCGACCTTCAAGGGGAGCTGGAGGTCTCTGAGCGCCGCAGCCGCCAGACACGGGACAGAGAGGAGAGAGGGGTCACCATTGACAGGAGAGAGACACAAGAGCTTGAGGATGATGGAAGGAGAGAACGTGAGTCAGTGAGGTACGAAAGGACAAGAGACACCAGAGTAGCAGCAGCAGAAGCTGATGTGAAAATCCACAGAGAGATCCGTGAACTGGAGCCACGGGAGGAGCTGAGAAGGAGGGAACGTCCCCGTGAGTGTGGAGAAGAAGAGAGGAGGATTCTCCGTGGAAGAGAGAGGGAAGAGGCTGTGCTGGAGAGGAGGGTTGATCTTCAAGGGGAGCTGGAGGTGGAGGTCTCTGAGCGCCGCAGCCGCCAGACACGGGACAGGGAGAGAGGGGTCACCATCGACCGGAGAGAGACCCGGGAGCTTGAGGATGATGGAAGGAGAGAACGTGAGTCAGTGAGGTACGAAAGGACAAGAGACACCAGAGCAGCAGCAGCAGAAGCTGATGTGAAAATCCACAGAGAGATCCGTGAACTGGAGCCACGGGAGGAGCTGAGGGGGGAACGTGAAGTGGAAGAGAGGAGGGTTTGCAGGAGACGAGACAGAGAAGAGCCTGTGCTGGAGCAGAGGATCGATCGCCAGAGGGAGCTGGAGGTCTCTGAGCGCCGCAGCCGCCAGACACGGGATAGGGAGGAGAGAGGGGTCATCATTGACCAGAGAGAGACCCGGGAGCTGGAGGAGGATGGAAGGAGAGAACGTGAGTCAGTGAGGTACGAAAGGACAAGAGACACCAGAGCAGCAGCAGCAGAAGCCGATGTGAAAATCCACAGAGAGATCCGTGAACTGGAGCCACGGCAGGAGCTGAGAAGGAGGGAACGTGACAGCGAAGTGGAAGAGAGGAGGGTTTGCAGGAGAAGGGACAGAGAAGAGCCTGTTCTGCAGAGAAAGATTGATCTTCAAGGGGAGCTGGAGGTGGAGGTCTCTGAGCGCCGCAGCCGCCAGACACGGGACAGGGAGAGAGGGGTCATCATTGACCAGAGAGAGACACGGGAGCTTGAGGATGATGGAAGGAGAGAACGTGAGTCAGTGAGGTACGAAAGGACAAGAGACACCAGAGCAGCAGCAGCAGAAGCTGATGTGAAAATCCACAGAGAGATCCGTGAACTGGAGCCACGGGAGGAGCTGAGGCGGGAACGTGAAGTGGAAGAGAGGAGGGTTTGCAGGAGACGAGACAGAGAAGAGCCTGTGCTGGAGCAGAGGATTGATCGACAGAGGGAGCTGGAGGTGGAGGTCTCTGAGCGCCGCAGCCGCCAGACACGAGATAGGGAGGAGAGAGGGGTCATCATTGACCAGAGAGAGACCCGGGAGCTGGAAGATGATGGAAGGAGAGAACGTGAGTCAGTGAGGTACGAAAGGACAAGAGACACCAGAGTAGCAGCAGCAGAAGCTGATGTGAAAATCCACAGAGAGATCCGTGAAGTGGAGCCACGGGAGGAGCTCAGAAGGAGGGAACGTCCCCGTGAGTGTGGAGAGGAAGAGAGGAGGATTCTCCGTGGAAGAGAGAGGGAAGAGGCTGTGCTGGAGAGGAGGGTTGATCTTCAAGGGGAGCTGGAGGTCTCTGAGCGCCGCAGCCGCCAGACACGGGACAGGGAGAGAGGGGTCATCATTGACCAGAGAGAGACACAAGAGCTTGAGGAGGATGGAAGGAGAGAACGTGAGTCAGTGAGGTACGAAAGGACAAGAGACACCAGAGCAGCAGCAGCAGAAGCTGATGTGAAAATCCACAGAGAGATCCGTGAACTGGAGCCACGGGAGGAGCTGAGAAGGAGGGAACCTCCTCGTGAAGAGGAAGAGAGGAGGGTTTGCAGGAGAAGAGACAGAGAAGAGCCTTTGCTGGAGAGGAGGGTCGATCAACAACGGGACCTGGAGCTGGAGGTGGAGGTCTCTGAGCGCCGCAGCCGCCAGACACGAGAAAGAGAGGAAAGAGAGACCCGGGAGCTGGAAGGGGATGGAAGGAGAGAACGTGAGTCAGTGAGGTACGAAAGGACAAGAGACACCAGAGCAGCAGCAGCAGAAGCCGATGTGAAAATCCACAGAGAGATCCGTGAACTGGAGCCACGGGAGGAGCTGAGGCGGGAACGTGAAGTGGAAGAGAGGAGGGTTTGCAGGAGACGAGACAGGGAAGAGCCTGTGCTGGAGCAGAGGATCGATCGCCAGAGGGAGCTGGAGGTCTCTGAGCGCCGCAGCCGCCAGATACGAGAAAGGGAGAGAGGGGTCATCATTGACCAGAGAGAGACCCGGGAGCTGGAAGACGATGGAAGGAGAGAAAGTGAGTCGGTGAAGTACGAAAGGACAAGAGACACCAGAGCAGCAGCAGCAGAAGCTGATGTGAAAATCCACAGAGAGATCCGTGAACTGGAGCCACGGGAGGAGCTGAGAAGGAGGGAACGTGACCGTGAGTGTGGAGAAGAAGAGAGGAGGATTCTCCGTGGAAGAGAGAGGGCAGAGGCTGTGCTGGAGAGGAGGGTTGACCTTCAAGGGGAGCTGGAGGTGGAGGTCTCTGAGCGCCGCAGCCGCCAGACACGGGACAGGGAGGAGAGCGGAGTCACCATCGACCGGAGAGAGACCCGGGAGCTGGAAGGGGATGGAAGGAGAGAACGTGAATTGGTGAGGTACGAAAGGACAAGAGACACCAGAGCAGCAGCAGCAGAAGTTGATGTGAAAATCCACAGAGAGATCCGTGAACTGGAGCCACGGGAGGAGCTGAGAAGGAGGGAACGTGACCGTGCGTGTGAAGAGAGAAGGATTTGCCGGGGAAGAGAGAGGGAAGAGCCTGTGCTGGAGCAGAGGATTGATCGCCAGAGGGAGCTGGAGGTCTCTGAGCGCCGCAGCCGCCAGACACGGGACAGGGAGGAGAGAGAGACCTTGGAGGTGGAAAAGGATGGAAGGAGAGAACGTGAGTCAGTGAGGTACGAAAGGACAAGAGACACCAGAGCAGCAGCAGCAGAAGCCGATGTGAAAATCCACAGAGAGATCCGTGAACTGGAGCCACGGGAAGACCTGAGGCGGGAACGTGACCGTGAAGTGGAAGAGAGGAGGGTTTGCAGGAGAAGAGACAGAGAAGAGCCTGTGCTGGAGAGGAGGACTGACCAACAACGGGAGCTGGAGGTGGAGGTCTCTGAGCGCCGCAGCCGCCAGACACGGGCCAGGGAGGAGAGAGAGACCCGGGAGCTGGAAGAGGATGGAAGGAGAGAACGTGAGTCAGTGAGGTACGAAAGGACAAGAGACACCAGAGCAGCAGCAGCAGAAGCCGACGTGAAAATCCACAGAGAGATCCGTGAACTGGAGCCACGGCAGGAGCTGAGAAGGAGGGAACGTGACCGTGAGTGTGAAGAGAGAAGGATTCTCCGTGGAAGAGAGAGGGAAGAGGCTGTGCTGGAGAGGAGGGTTGATCTTCAAGGGGAGCTGGAGGTGGAGGTCTCTGAGCGCCGCAGCCGCCAGACACGGGACAGGGAGGAGAGAGGGGTCACCATCGACCGGAGAGAGACCCGCAAGGAAACCACGCTCGAGGTCCTCGAAGAAGAACAGGAGGTGGATGAAGGACGAAGCCTCTTCCAAACCGTGGAGGTGGACAACAGGGACCTCTGTCCCCCGGGAGAGGAGGGGCCCGTGAGTGACCTGAGGGTTCGCTACGTCCCCGCTGACCCCGCGGAGCGCCCGGAGGTGCGGGTGGTGCCCCAGCCCTGCGACCCCCAAACCATCGCCTACCTGGTCCACGTGATCCAGAACGGGGGAGACCCCAGTGCTGCCACCTACGAGATCGTCTGCCACCAGCCTGGTGAGCCGGGCCGGCCCCTCTGCCTCAGGAAGTGCTTCGTGTCCGCCGAGCCACCGCCCGAGCCCCGCGACAGGAGCCACCGCCCCGAGCCACCGCCCCGGGGGGACCAGAGGGAACCTGGGGAGCCCCAGGTGCCGCCTTCCAGCTGCCAGGAAAACACGAGGGAGCTCGGTGGGGAGGGAGCCGGAGCGGGGGGGAAGGAAGGGGCTCCTCAGGCTGCTGCCCCCCTGCCCGAGGCCGTGAAAGGCGACCCTTGCAGGGCGAAGGCCAAGGAGGTCCCCGACACGGAAAAGAATCAGCCCCAGGGAGATGGATCGAGAGCTGCCAGGGAGAAGGTCCCCCAGGAGCCAGGGTCCAGCTGCCAGGTGAGGGAGCACGAGGACAGGAAGGCCAAGAGCTGCCCCCCTCTGCTCCAGGCCCCCGAGGCCGACGGGAGCCGTCCCCGCGCGCCCCGGAGGGAAGGGACCGGCCGCGCCCGCCAGGACCTGGAGCTTCTCCCCCCGGAGAAGAGCTGCCAGGAGGAGACCTGCAAGAGGAGCCCCCAGCAAGGGGGTGATGCCCAGCTGGCACGGGAGGAGGAGTCGTGTCCTGGCACCAAGCAGAGCCAGGGGACCCCCGGGCTGCCGAGCTCCAGGGAGGAACCCACCGGTCCCGCGGGGGACGGAGCCAAAGCATCTTAGGGGGGGAAGCTGGTGGGGCTTCCCCGGGTCTGTTTGAGGATCAGGATGTGATCGGCTCAGAAGGGTTCATGAGGTGCCTCGAGAGGGTGTCAAGTGGGTTTGGGGGGTTCTCCATGTAACAAATCCTCGAGTTACCCCCGGATCTGCTTCCCTGCGGGATGCTTCTCCACCAAAATACAGCATTTAGTCACTTTTTCTGCCCTAATTGGAGTCCTTGGGTCTCTCTGTCCTTGGGTCTCTCTGTCCTTGGTGTCTCTGTCCTCTCTTCCACCCTGTGGTGGGACCACTCTGCACCTCCCTCTGCTCACGTCTCCCCAGGGCTGGTTCTCACCACCTTCTGCTCTGCAACGCCAGAAAAATCCCAGCAGCTCAACCATCCTCATCCTGGGGCCTGGAAGTCCTCAAAGCCGGGGAAAATCCCACTTTTGTGGACTGTTACACCAAATGCAGCCGAGCAGAATCCCAGTTCCAGCCTCGGGGGGGGTTTGGAGCAGCCGAGTGATGTCGAGGTCACCTCAGGGTGGTGGTGGGGGGTGGGTGGGGGGTTCTTCTTCTTCTTCACGTTGATGTATTGCATGAAAAATCAGAATAAACAGCTGCTGACTGCACTGAGAGGTGCCAGCCTTCATCCTTCCGCCGCTTTTCAAGGATCTGGGAGGGGCCACATGTTCCTGGGTGGGATCATCACACATTCCCGGGTGGGATCATCACACATTCCCGGGTGGGATCATCACACATTCCCGGGTCACATCACACATTCCTTGTGATCCCGGGTGCTTCCCGCAGGCGGGGGCCGCTGGAAATCCCACCAAGCCCCTGCTGTGAGCCCACATCCTCCTCCAAGCCGGTGCCAGAGGGATTCCCGAGGGTCCATCCCCGCCCGGAGCACTCGGAGCCGCTCCCGGAGCCGCTCCCGGCGACGTCCCGTCGGTCACACGTGCGGGTGACAAACATACGGCAGCACAGATGGTGTGTCTGCGACCGGGGCCGAGGCCTGAAACCCCCCCGGCAGCTGCCAGGAGCGGCCCCGGATCCTCCCCCGGCCGCGGCTCCCTCCGGGATCTGCTCCTGCAGAGGAGGAAACGCCGCTTTCCTGCCCGGCTTTTGTGAAGGGGGGTTTGTAAAACGCCGGAGTTTTCCTGCCCTCGGCTCCCAGGCTTGGGAAATTCAGTCCAGGAGGGGCTGGGTTGTGGGAGGAGGTGCTTTTTTCCCTGTATATGGGGGAAAGAAAAGAGTTGGGGGCAGAAAATCAGGGCTAGAAAGGAAAATATCTCGGGGACGGTTCCTTGCTGCTTCCCTTTGTGCTGCTCTGGGCTGTCCCGGCCTCCCCCAGGAATTCCCAAAGAGCCGTCCCAGATCCCAGGACACATCCTGGCTCCCGTGTTACCTCTCTGCTCCAGGATCCCCTCGAAGCTTTGGGGGGGAACAGATTTCCCAGTGATTCCCAGGGGGGGCTGAGCCCCGAGGACTGAAGGAAGGGATTGACAGGGGCGTTCCCAAGGACCAGGGGAGCGAAAATGGACAAGGAGGAGAAAAGCTGAGCTTGAATAACTGCGGGGAGCAAAACTCGGGAGAGCCCGAGGAGGGGCCCGGCACATTCCTGCGGCGGAGGCGGGAGCGTGGGCAGGCCCGGATCTGCCTGTAGGGCCGGGATTGCCCAACCGGGCCGGGGCTGGGCTGGGCTGGGCAGGGCGGGGGCAGCGCCCGGACACTCCCCAGGGCCCCGATCCCGCTCCCGATCCCTCACATCCCACCCGGCCGTGCCCGGAGAGGAGCCTCCTCCCAGCCCAGCCATGGTGAGCCAGCCGGGACCCCCGGGATGGGCACGGAGAGGGGGTTCCCCCCCTGGGGGGGGACACGGGGCAGCAGAGCAGCTTTTCCTGCCGGAGCCGGAGCGAGACGTGTTTGGCTCCGGAGAGAAGGGACGGTGCCAAGGCTGAGCTGGGCTCCGCTGGGAAGGGGGCAGAGAGGAGGGCAGGGGGTCCCTGCGGGCGTGGGGACGGGGAGGGGGTTCCACGGGGCACGGCAGAGGAGCTTTTCCTGCAAAAAGCCCCCTCTGGGACAGCGCAGAGCAGCACAAAGGGAAGCAGCAAGGAACCGTCCCCGAGATATTTTCCTTTCTAGCCCTGATTTTCTGCCCCCAACTCTTTTCTTTCCCCCATATACAAGGAAAAAAGCACCTCCTCCCACAACCCAGACGGGTTTGGCTCTGGAGAGAGCAGGTGGGGCCAAGACTGAGCTGGGGCTCCAAATCCTGCAGGAGAGGGAGCCTGGGCATGGGAAGAGTGGGCAGAGACAGAGAGCAGAGGGTCCCTGCAGGCTGGGGGGGTCTAAGGAGTGGCATTTGTGTTGTTCCCCTCCCTTTTCCCACTCTTTCCATGCCCATAACCAGGCTCGGGGCTCTGCCACACCCCCCCCCCAAGCACTGGGAAGGGGGAAGAGGAACCAGGAACTGAGGGTGGAAGGAAGGGTGGAAGGAAGTTGCACCTCTCAAATTAACCGAAAAAAGGCTGAATTGAGCCTCGGGAAGGGCAGGATGTGGCAGGGAGGCCCCGGGAGCCGAGGTTGGGATGGGAAGGGCGGGATTCCCCCCCGGCTCTCCCTGCACTGCCCTTCCCCAGAAACCGGAGGCTCTGGAAGTGGGAAAAGCCCCACATTCCCTCCTCTCCTCTCCATCTCCTCGCCTTGCCCTGTCCGTCCCTGCTCCATCCCCGCTCCAGCCCTGCTCCAGCCCTGCCCAGAGGGAGGAGGTCCAGGAGGCCACTGGAATTCTTCTCTCCTGACTCAGTTTCTCCGGGGCCCAGGCGGGGCCGGGGGAGGGGAGAGGGGGTGGAACGGGTTTATCTCTCCAGAAAAGCAGCCTGGGCCAAGCCTGGTTGCGCCACAAGCCCTTCCCAGTCCAAAGCCACTCCTCCGATGGGAGCCGACACCCCCCCGGGGGATTTTCCACCCGCCCCTCCCCGGTTCTCCGGGTCCTTCCCGTGCCAGGGCGGCGGAGAAGCGAATTCCAGGGGAAAATGCGGCCGGACGGGTTGGGCAGAGGGGAGCCCCCCAGCCCTGCCCTGCTCCTGGGATGGATCCGGGGTGACACCCGGGGCTCCCAACCCTGCCCTGGTTCCCGGGATGGATCTGGGATGACACCCGGGGCTCCCAACCCTGCCCTGCTCCTGGGATGGATCCAGGGGGACACCCGGGGCTCCCAACCCTGCCCTGGTTCCCGGGATGGATCCGGGATGACACCTGGGGCTCCCAACCCTGCCCTGCTCCCGGGATGGATCCGGGGTGACACCCGGGGCTCCCAAATACGCCAGGGTGACACCTGGGGCTCCCAGCCCTGCCCTGGTTCTCGGGATGGATCCAGGGTGACACCTGGGATGGATCCAGGGTGACACCTGGGATGGATCCAGGGTGACACCCGGGGCTCCCAACCCTGCCCTGGTTCCCGGGATGACACCCGGGGCTCCCAACCCTGCCCTGGTTCCCGGGATGGATCCGGGATGGATCCGGATCTCCCAACCCTGCCCTGGTTCCCGGGATGGATCCGGGATGGATCCGGATCTCCCAACCCTGCCCTGTTTCCCGCAGCCCACGGAGACGGAGCGCTGCATCGAGTCCCTGCTGGCCGTGTTCCAGCGCTACGCCGGCCGGGAGGGGGACAACTCCACCCTGTCCAAGCGGGAATTCCTGGCCTTCATGAACACCGAGCTGGCTGCCTTCACGAAGGTGAGCAGCCCCGCTCGGGGGGGAGCGGATCCAGCTCGCCCCGAGGAGCTGGGGGTGTCCCCGACCCCCTGGAATCTCCCGAGGTGGGATGAGGTTTGGAGGGACCTGCTCTGGGGGGAGGTGTCCCTGCTGAGCTTTGAGGTCCCTCCCGACCCATCCTGGGATCCCACGAGCTCACCGGGTGCAGTTTGGGGGGGTCCAGCCTCGTGGCAGGGGGCTCCATTCCCAGCTCTCCTGCAGAACCAGAAGGATCCAGGGGTCGTGGACAGGATGATGAAGAAGCTGGACCTGAACAGCGACGGGCAGCTGGACTTCCAGGAGTTCCTGAACCTCATCGGGGGCATCGCCGTGGCCTGTCACAACAGCCTGGTGGTGAAGGCCCCCGGCCCATAGAGGGGCCCTGGGGGGCCTCAGCTCCCCCTCCAATGTGAACATTCCCAGGCACAACTGGAAGCACCAAGATGGAGACATCCCCTTTCCTTCCTTCCTTCCTTTTTATGGATAAAATAAAAGGTTTTATATCCAAGCGTAAGGTTTTGTTTCAGCACCAGGAAAGCAGCCCCAGAGGGAGCAGGATCCCAGAATCCCTGAGGTTGGGAAAGACCTCCAAGGTCAGCAAGTCCCCCCTGTGCCCCATCCCCACCTTGGCCCCATCCCCACCCCACTCAGTGCCACAGCCAGTCCTTCCCTGGGCACCTCCAGGGCTGGGCACTCCCCCACCTCCCTGGGCAGCCCCTGCCAAGGCCTGAACACCCTTTCCAGGGGGAAATTCCTCCTCACGGCCAACCTGACCCTCCCCTGGCACAGCCTGAGGCCGTTTCCCCTCCTCCTGTCCCTTGTTCCCTGGGAGCAGAGCCCGACCCCCCCCCGGCTCCCCCCTCCTGTCAGGGAATTCCAGAGCCAGAAGGTCCCCCCTGAGCCTCCTTTTCTCCGGGATGAGCCCCCCCAGCTCCCTCAGGACTTCTCCAGCCCCTTCTCCTGCTGCTCCAGCCCCACCTTCTGGAAACTTCTCAACCCTCCCAGCACTCCAAGGAGGGGGAAGGGGGGAAAGGTGGGAAGAGGAAATTCAGTGTCACCTCCTGCATCTCGGGTAAAACCAACTGAGCTACAGAACTGGAAGATCAAGGTGGTTTAATTACTTTATTCATGAGTGAAGCTGATTAGTTTGAGAAATGTTACCAGGGCAACAAAACAAAGAGTCACCAGGACCACAAATGTTGAGCCAACACCACTTCCAAGGGGGGAGAACTGCCCTGGAGTTGGGATGGGCTTTGCACCCTCCCGGTTCCCGACAGTGCCACATTCCCAGAGCCATTCCCGGCTCTTCCAAGCAATTCTTTCAGGACCTAAAGGGTGTCAGAGGCAGCTGCTGCCTCTGGAGCAGTTTCCAACGTGCTCTGTGGTAACCAGGGCTCGGCAGAGCCACCCTTTCCCCCCTGGAAAAGATTTGCCACAGGACAACGGTCCAGAAAAACATCACATCAGCTGGAAACAAGGAAAAGCTGCTACTACTTGGAAGCAGAGTCTCACTACAGCATTCCTGGGGGGGGAGATCAGGTGGGACAGCACAGACAAGGCTATGGGGGAGAGATGGGGCTCCAGGTGGGGATGGGGGAGTGGAATTTGCCCTCCCAGGCAGGAATTCCTAGCGGAACTGCAGAGGGCTGATGCGCAGCCCGAGGACGTCCTTGCCGATCTCCGTCACCTGAGGGGCAAAAGGAGATGAGTCACCGTCAAAAGCAGCTCCAAATCCCAGCCCTGAGTGCAGCCCTTGGAGCCTCCTCAGCTGCCCTGGAGAACAGAATCCCAGCTGGGGGTGGAAGGGACCTCTGGAGATCACCCAGGGCAGGTGACACAGGGACACGTCCAGGTGGGGCTGGAATGTCCCCAGAGAGGAGGCTCCACACCCTCCCTGTTCCTGGGCAGCTGCTCCAGGGCTCTCCCACCCTCAGGTTTAGTTTAAGGCCATCACTCCTCGTCCTGGGCACCACTGGGAAGAGTCTGGGACCATCTGACACCCCTTGGAGATGTTTGAATGGATGGATGAGATCCCCTCTCACATGAGAGATTTGCAGGGATATCTGAGATGTCTGTAAGGATGGATGAGATCCCACCTCAGAGGAGAGATTTGTAGGGATATCTGAGATGTCTGTAAGGATGGATGAGATCCCACCTCAGGGGAGGGGTTTCTGTGGATATCTGAGGTATTTCTATGGATGGATGAGATCCCCCCTCAGTCCTCTCTTCTCCAGACTAACCAGGCCCAGCTCCCACAGTCCCTCCTCACCAGGGAGATGCTCCAGCCCCCAAATCCCCTCTGAACACACACAGCCCATCCCCACGAGCTCACCCCCGAATTCAGGCACCGTTTCAACCTCACAACCCCCCAAACTCCTCTCCCTCCCACCCCAAGACCTCTGACACGCCCCAAGCCCACCCAGTCAGCTCAGGAGGGCAGGGGAGGGGCCGTGGGAGGGAATTCCCGAGGGGACTGGACGCCCTCACGCCCTCACGGGAGGGGCCGTGGGAGGGAATTCCCGAGGGGACGGGACGCCCTCACCGTGGTGACGCGGCAGATCTGCCCGCGGAACTCGGGGCAGTAGCAGGCCCCGCTGAGGGGACACTTCTCCACGGGTTTCCCGCGGTAGATGGGTCTGTAGGAGGCGGCGCAGATGTCGAAGGGGTTGTGCATGTCATAGTTGAGCTGGTGGGTGTCCGCGGGGTTCTTCTCGCACGCCGACAGGATCTTGCGCGTCTGCGGGAACGGCGACCGCGGTGAGCGGGGGGGAGGCACGGGGAGACCCCACAACGGGGCCTGTCCCACCGGGGGCTCCCACCTGAGCACCTCCCAGACCTACCTGCTGGGCCACCTCGGGCTTGGGGCCCAGCTCCAGCAGCCTGCGGGCGAAGGTCGCCGCGGTCTTGAAGTTCTTGAGCTTGAAGAAGAGGTTGAGGGCGGTTCGGAGCACCAGGATCATGTGCACGGGCTGCAGGTTGGAGTGGGTGAAGTAGGCAGCCATCTGCAGGAGGGAGCAGGGAAAACAGGGATACAGCCACTGCTGGGAGCAGGGAGACCGGAAGTGCTGCAAGGAACCATTCCCTGCTGGGGAAGGAGGGAAAACAGGGATACAATCCCTGCCGGGCATGGGGATAACTGGAAGTGCTGCAAGGAACCATTCCCTGCCAGGGAAGGAGGGAAAACAGGGATACAGCCACTGCATGGGACAACCAGGGATCCAACCCCTGCCAGGCACGGGGATGACTGGAAGTGCTGCCAGGAACCCGTCCCCCCACATAACCAACTTTAAACGTGGAAAGGGCAGAATTCCAGACTCCTGCTCCCCCTTTTTTAACCCCCTGTGAGGGCACAGCCAGGCAGGGAAGGAATCCTGCACCTCACAAATCCGCTTCTGCTGCTCCAGGGTCTCCTTGGGCAGCTTCTTCCGCTCGATCTCCATGGAGAGCCCCACGATGTATTCCCGGCAAATGGCGATGAGCTGCTGGGCCTTGGGGACAGGGACGGGGTCAGGAGGGGCCTCTTGGACCACTGTGGACACGGGGAGGGGGGTTCTGTCCCTCACCTCGGCGATCTCCTGCTTGTTGTCCACCACCAGCAAGGGGACGCTGAGCAGGATGGAGCGGAACTTCTCCACGGCCTCCTCGAACTTGCCGGCGGTGGTGAGCTGGTAGCAGAGCTGCAGCCGCTGGATCAGGTCGTTGAGCTTCAGCCCCACGGCGGGGAGGGCGTTTTTCAGGCCGGCTTCTTTCCTGGGGACACCACAGGGGGAGGTTGGGGACATGGCAGGGTCACTGCCAGGCCGAGCAGGGACGCGCCGACCGCGACTCGTCCCGGTTTTCACGGGATCACCGAGGTTGGAAAAGCCCTCCAAGGTCACTGAGTCCCCCCTGTGCCCCATCCCCACCTCGGCCCCCAGCCCAGAGCGCTCAGTGCCACGGCCAGTCCTGCCCTGGGCACCTCCAGGGATGATGTGCCAGGCTTCCCAGCCTGCACCGACGTGGGGAAAGCTGGGAATTGTGTGTGGAGGCAAGTGTGGAGGCAAAGATAAAACAGATCCAAACCAGGTCACCAGTTTGCCCTGGTGAGGCCCCACCTCGGGTGCTGCGTCCAGGGTTGGGCCCCTCAGGGCTGGAGAGACACTGAGGGGCTGGAGAGTGTTCAGGGAAGGGAACAGAGCTGGGGAAGGGGCTGGAGCAGCAGGAGAAGGGGCTGGAGAACTCCTGAGGGAGCTGGGGGGGCTCAGCCTGGAGAAAAGGAGGCTCAGGGGGGACCTTCTGGCTCTGGAATTCCCTGACAGGAGGGGGGAACTGGGGGGGGTCGGGCTCTGCTCCCAGGGAACAAGGGACAGGAGGAGGGGAAATGGCCTCAAGCTGTGCCAGGGGAGGGTCAGGTTGGCCATGGGGAGGAATTTCCCCCTGGAAAGGGTGTTCAGGCCTTGGCAGGGGCTGCCCAGGGAGGTGGGGGAGTGCCCAGCCCTGGAGGTGCCCAGGGAAGGAGGCACTGAGTGCTCTGGGCTGGGGCCAAGGTGGGGATGGGGCACAGGGGGGGACTCTCAGAGATCTTTTCCAACCTCACCAACTCCGTGATTTTTCTACAGTGGCTTCCAGGCTAGGCTGGAAAAACCAAGCTGTGGCTCCCCCTGCCCAGGAGCTGGGAGGTCCCTGGCACAGGGGAGGGGCCCAGAGGGGCTGCCCAGTGCTCACCAGTTGCGATGAGGGAACCCGTACATGGCCGGCAGGCTGGGCAGCGCCTGGTAGGTCGTCCTGCCCCGGGCAAAGGTCTGCAGGAACAGCTGCTTGTAGGGCCCAAAGTTGGTCACTCCCACCTGGTCATGGAGCAGCTGGAAGGGACACATGGATGTGCTGAGGGGAAGCTGGCACAGGCACCAGCGAGGCCTCCCCACGGCTCGTGTCACACCCGGGGAGAATGAGGCACAAAACGGTGCCAAAGGGGCACAAAACGAAGCTTCAGGGGCAAAAACTCGAGGGGAAAGGGAACAGTTTATCCCTGGAAAGCCCACAGGGACACTTACTCTCATGGCTGTCTCAAAGGAGCCTGCCAGGATGTGGTCAACAGGCAGCTGGGAATTGTTGCACCACACCTGCAGGAAGGGAAGGGAAACACATGGAAGAGCAATTCCATGCCCTGCCCTCACCACCCCTCAAACACTGGGCCCTGCCCTCCCCACCCCTCAAACACTGGGCCCTGCCCTCCCCACCCCTCAAAAACTGGGCCCTGCCCTCCCCACCCCTCAAACACTGGGCCCTGCCCTCCCCACCCCTCAAACACTGGGCCCTGCCCTCCCCACCCCTCAAAAACTGGGCCCTGCCCTCCCCACCCCTCAGAGTCCCCATAACAAAATCCCCACGTTGTGCTCACAAGGATTGAACCCCCCCCCCCCCCCCAAAAAAAAAATATCACCAACACAGAGAATTTCTGGGAAAGGCAATCCAAGAGCTGCTTTGGCATTACCTGAGCTGGGCTGGTGCCCTTGGTGGGAGGCACAAAGAATCCATCCTCTGCTGCTCCTGCTGGGCCAGCGGGAACGTCCTGGGGGAATGCACAGGGCAGGGATTAGTGGGGACATTCCCAGCACCCAGATGGAATCAGAGCTGTGGGGACCAAGCCTGAAGAAGCCCAGAAGACCTCCCTCACCAGCTGCCAGTGCCTTCCCAAGGAACCACCAAGGAGCCTCCTACCAGTTCAGGGGGAAGATCCAAATCTTCTTCCACTTCCCATCCGCCTCCTTCTTCCTGCCCTTTCCCCAGACCTTCCTCTCCAAAGCCCTCTCCAGCATCCACAAAACCATCTGGAAGGAGGGGGAGAGGTCAGAGCCCCGACACAGGCACAGAGGCTTTTCCAAGGAAAGCCCTTGGCTGCACCCACCTTCATCCAGCTGCAGCTCTGCATCTTCTCCCCAGCCCTCGGTGCCCACGGTGTCGATGTCGATGTCGGCGGCCAAGGCACCTCCTTTGCCTAAAAACAGGGGCAGGAGCCTCCATCAACTCATCCCTCAGGTGTTAAACAAAGAATTCCAGGAGGGCAGCACCCCCCCTTTAATGGTCCAGTCCCAGCTTGGGCTGAAAGGTCAAAGATTTCACACAATCCCAGAATCATCCGGGTGGGAAAAGACCTCCAAGATCCTCCAGTCCCCCCGTCAGGGAGGAGCTGAAGGTCCCCCCTGAGCTTTCCAAGTTTTCCAAGGACAAAGCCATACCTTTGCTGGCAATTGTCCCCTCGAAGAAGCCCTTGGAGACAGTCAGCAGTGGCCAGTTGGTGTCCAAAGGCATGACAGGAGCAGGAGGCTGCAGCAGCTTCGCGTTGGGATCGATGTCCGGGATCTGAAACAGGTAAAGCCACCTCAGGACAATCCCCTCCTGTGACCTGGAGATGGTTCCCCCCTCCCAGCCTGTCCCTCTGCCCCCAGACCCCTCTGTCACCCTCCTGCCCAGCTCCAGAGCTCTCGAGGAGCATTGACCAGCTCACGAACCGTCTCCTTCTCAGGATCAAAGGTTTCCTTCAGGCTTTCAGCTTCCTCATCCAGGCCGTGAGTGGCAGCTGTGAGATAGGCCAGGGACTCTGGAATTAGACACAGGGAACCCTTTAGGTTGGAAAAGACCTCTAAGTCCAACCTGTGACTCCTTTGATCACCACCCTGGAAACAACGTGAGCAACGTGTTCTCTGTCCCCCAGAGATCCCCCAGCAGCACACACGGACACAGGGGGGATCAGCAGGACATCAGGGGGTGGGATCACACCCCTAAGGGGTCCCTGGATTTAGGAGTGATCACTGGAATAAGGTCTGCAGCTGATTCAGGTCTCAGAGATGCAGCTCCAGCTTTTCTGCTCACCCGATTCAGCTCCTCAGGGTGAGGGATCGTTCTGAGGGGTTGCTCTGAGCCACCTCCAGAATTCATTGTTCATCCCAAAAGCTTCTCCCCGGCTCAGAGGGACAGATTTGAGTCCGGAATTACTCACTCTGCCCACAGTTCTTCAGGATCCTCACTCTCTCTGCCACGTCCCCCAGGTACAAGGCGTTCTGGTAGTGCCCACTCATGTCCTTGCGGATCTCGGCTACACCAAGAGCAAAAAGCCACAGTAACTTTGCTGCCCTTGGCCCTGCACCATGAATCCCTCTGGGAATGCTCCTGGGACCTCCTCTGCCACCACCCTGGCACTCACCAATCTTCATCATCTTCCTCAGCTTCTCCAGGTTGCCCGTGATGAGGTAGAGGAAGGAGAGCCTGTCGAAGTTCTTGGTGCGCTGGTAGCACATCTCCACGATCTGGTGGTTCCCCTGCAGCAAGGCCACCTCTCCCAGCTTCTCCCAGCAGTTCTTGTCATCCAGAGCCTTGGCTGCTTCCAGAGCAATCTAAGAGGAGAGCTGACACGGTCACCAAGGCCTGGCAGGCCGGAGTTTTCCCTGCAGGCTTCTGTTGATCACAGGGATCACCGCCTGGATCACAGCCTGGCACCTCAACCCTCAGCTTCTTCTTCCTGCCCCTCATCCCCAGCCCCACCACCCTCAGCTCCTCCTGCCCCCTGCACACAGAGAGGTCTGGCAGGGAGGTTGTGCCTCCCCCTCAGCACCACCAACCCCCCGCTCACCTCGATGTTGCCACACTCCAGGGCCAGGCTGAAACGGGTCTTCTCGTCCTTGACAAAGTGCAGGGCCACCTCTGGGTAGCCCTTCTTCTGCAGGTAGGCAATGATGGACTGGCCCACCAGCTTGGCATTCCTCACCATGTGCAGCACCTGGGAATGGCCCCATGAGCACCTTCCCTTTGCCCTCGGGGTTGGGGCAGTGACAGGACAAGGGGGATGGACATTGGGAAGAAAGGTCGTCCCAATATCCAACCCAGGGACTCCTCCCACCAGCCCAGGGATGCTCCAGCCTGGCCTTGGACACTGCCAGGGATCCAGGGGCAGCCACAGCTTCCTGGGCAACCTGTGCCAGGGCCTCCCACCCTCCCAGGGAAGGATTTACTGGGAAGATTTGCCCTGTGGTCTGTTCCCAGCAGGAGTTCTGGGAAGAACATCCCTCTGTCCTTCCCTCACACCCTTCCCTGTGCTGTGCCTGTTCCCTGAGAGTCCATCCCGTGCTGATCCTGCTTTTGGGGTGACCCTTCTCCATTCACAGATGCTCCATCCCCAGAAACTCCTCCTATCCACACCTTTAAAATTCCCATTCCTTTCCCCCCCTCCCTCCACCTTTATATTTTACACCTTGGTCTGCAAGTTCCAGCTTCCAAGCAGGACATTTCATCCATGCTTCCATCAGGAATCGGAGTGACAGACAAAGGGGGATGACAGAGGGGAAATTCAGGTTGGATACTGGGAAGGAATTGTTCCCTGGGAGGGTGGGGAGGCCCTGGCACAGGTTTCCCAGAGAAGCTGTGGCTGCTCCATCCCTGGGAGTGTCCCAGGCCAGGCTGGAGCAGCCTGGATTAGTGGAAGGTGTCCCTGCCCATGGCAGGGGTGGAGTGGGACGACCCTTCCGATCCCTTCCAGCCCAACCATTCCACAATCCCATGACCCTGCACCCCCTCACCTCGTCGTACTTCCTGTTGATCAGGGCCAGCTTGAACTTGAACTCGGTGGGGTCGATGGTGAGGACGCGGGGCCGGCACTCCCTGTCCAGGCAGTACACGTTGTTCCCCTTCACCCGCGTCACGTAGATGGGCAGGTCCAGGGTGCGGATGATCCCGTGGTCCCTGGGCCAACACAGCACCCCCAGGGTCACCCCCAGGCCCACCCAGCCCCGTGTTCTCCCCCTCTGAGGAGGCCCAGCACTGTGTGTGCTGGCCCAGCCTGTGCTGGGCCCAGACCCACCCCGTGGTCACGGCGTATTTGATGTGGTTGCTCGTGGTGTAGATGAAGACCCCGCTCTCGTCCCAGGCCCCGCTCTTGACTCGGATGTTCTCGTGGATGTTACAGAGAGACTCCAGCTTCCTGTTGCAGATCATGATGGCTGGAGAGGGAAGGAGAACAAAAGTCAGGCCGGGGGAACCCTCTGCTGTTAAACAGCTGAACTGTGGGGTCGTGGAACGGTTTGGGCTGGAAGGACCTCGAAGAAGAGATAAAATGGCAGGGCCTGCACTGCCAGTGCCTTCAGCAGCACCTTCACAGCTTCTCCTGGGCTGATCCCAGCCAGGGAAGGGGTCAGAGTGCCAAAGGATCCGGGGGAAACACGGCTCACTCACCGTGCTTGGCCAGCAGGGCCACGTGGGACATGTCGGCCGACCAGATCACGTACTTCACCTTGGAGATCTTCACCGAGGCCAGAGTCCTGGGGGGGACAGCACTGCCATCAGGAGCTGAGCACCCCCACCCCAGCAAGCTCCAGGACCAAGAACCCCCAGTGCCCAAGAGCCTGGACCCAACTTCAGATGCTCCAAAGCTGCTTTTTCCCGTCCCGGAGCTACAAAATCCTGAGGCAGAACTGGGGGTTTCTGCAGCAAAACAAACCTTTCTCCGTATCTGAGCAACAGCAAATATGTTGGAGGGACAACTGACTTCCAACCCCAGGTTTCTGAGAGGCTTTAGGGACAGGAGGAGGGGAATCAGGGATTTCCAAGCAGCGTTTGCATCGCTGGATTCCCTCATCGCTTTCCCAGCAATGGAAAGGCAAGGCATAAAAACAGGGAAAGGAGGCAAATTCTGGGATGCAATCAATCCATAATTTATCTGCAGATAACCCAGAACCTTCTGAAGCCTCCAAAGATGGCCAAAAGCACCAACCCTGTGCCTGTTCTTTGTGGCCGGGGCCCAAAGGAGCGCCGAGACACAAAACCTGAGGACACGAATCCAAACGAGCTGAGCTTGACTGAGTTTGGGCTTTTTGCTGCCTCTCCCCTTTCCCAACACCCCCTTCTGCAGTCCCAGGCTTTCCAAACATCTCCCTGTGATCCGTGGCACGACGCCTGTGGCATAAATTACTCCTTGGCTGTGTTTGCTCTGCTCTTCCCAAACAGTTGTTGGCCGTGGTTTGGATCAGCCCGACGCAGCTGAGGCTGAATTCCGAGGGCACTAATGGCCACCACTCGTCCCCTGAGGGCTTCACACTGCAGGATTGGGATATTAAAGCTTCCAACTGCAGGACCAGGGTCTGGAAGGCTCCCCCAGCAGGCAGGGCCTCACCGTTTCTGCTGCACGTCGAAGAGGGTGATGGAGTCGGTGTCGCGCAGCAGGAGGTTCCCGGTGCCGGCGTAGAAAATCTCGTCACAGTTGGGCACCTGCACCTTCTTCGTGATCTCGTTCTTCAGGTTTTTGATGAGGATCTGCCAGTGGAGGAGAGGGAGATTTTTAACAAGGTGGGAGATTTCACGGAGGGATTCAGGATCGCTGGGGAGAGCACGGGGTGTTTCTTCCCCTTCCTATAAATTTCACCAGGGTCGTGTTCCCACGACTGTCCTTCCCCCTCCTTTCTCCTGCTGCACTCCAGTGCAAATAAAGAGCTTTATTAAAAATCTAACCTGCGTTTTCACAGAGTCCCTGAGGTTGGAAAAGCCCTCCCAGCCCATGGAGTCCCCCCTGTGCCCCATCCCCACCTTGGCCCCAGCCCAGAGCACTCAGTGCCACAGCCAGTCCTGCCCTGGGCACCTCCAGGGCTGGGCACTCCCCCACCTCCCTGGGCAGCCCCTGCCAAGGCCTGAACACCCTTTCCAGGGGGAAATTCCTCCTCATGGCCAACCTGACCCTCCCCTGGCACAGCTTGAGGCCGTTTCCCCTCCTCCCGTCCCTTGTTCCCTGGGAGCAGAGCCCGACCCCCCCCCGGCTCCCCCCTCCTGTCAGGGAATTCCAGAGCCAGAAGGTCCCCCCTGAGCCTCCTTTCCTCCAGGCTGAGCCCCCCCAGTTCCATCAGGACTTCTCCAGACCCTTCCCCAGCTCCATTCCCTTCTCTGGACACGCTCCAGCCCCTCTGTGTCTCTCTTCTCATGAGGGGCCCAGCCCTGGGGGCAGCACTCAAGGTGTCCCTCCCCAGTGCAATCTTCACTGTTTTCCCATTCCCTTCCAGCTGCTGGAGTGCCCTGGGTGGCTCCCCAGCCCTGCTTTGGTTGGATTTCCCTCCTGAACTCACCTGCAGCGGCCTCCGAGCTCAGCTTCACTGCCCAGGAGTTCAGCAGCATTCCCACTCACCCCATTTCTCCACTAATCAGAGATCTCCCATAATCCTGGTAACCCAACCCCTCCCAGTTTCCCACCAGCACCGTTCCCAAGCACCCCCCTGGTCAGGAGCTGAGCCCTCACCGAGTGCATCCTGTCGAGGACGGCGAAGCGGTTCCGCGCCACCCACACGGCCGTGAGCCCCGAGGAGCGCTTCCCTTCGGGAGCTGGGGGTGGCAAACAGGCAGGAATGAACCTCTGGCAGGGAGGGAAACCTCTGCCAGGGAGGGAAACCTCTGCCAGGCTCTCCCTCCCAGCAGCACAGCAGCTCCCGGGCCCTTCCCAGCCCGTCCCGGCCGCTGGAGCCGCTTCCGACCGACTCCTGTTCCACCCCGAGGCTGTTCCCAGGGGTTGTTCCCTGCCCTGTGTCCTCCTGGATCGTGGGGTGGGCAGTGCCAGCCTCGTGCCTGGCCAAGGAACAGGGCCTGGCACGGGAGGGGGCCGTGCTGGGGGGCAGCAGGTCCGTCACACCAACGAGCTGCCCCTCGAGAGCAGAGCCCGTGTGACCCCCCTGGCACTGCCCCTCCTGTGCCACCTCCACCCCAGGCCGCTCCAACCTGGCCCTGGACACTCCCAGGGCTGGGGCAGCCACAGCTTCTCTGGGCAGCCTGTGCCCCACCCTCACAAGGAGGAATTTCTTCCATGTACCCAACCCAAAAATCCTCTCTGTCGCTCTGAACCCACTCCCTTGTCCTGCCACTCCAGGCCCTTGTCCAAAGCCTCTCCCCACATTCCTTGGAGCCCCTTCAGGTCCTGCAAGGCCACAGTCAGGTCACCCCAAAGCTGAGCAATCCCAATTTTCCCAGCCTTTCCTGCCAGCAGAGCTGCTCCATCCCTCTGCTCAGCCCCTCTGCAGTGGCTCCAGCAGCTCCAGGTGCTCCCTGGGCTGTTCCCCAGCTCTGCTGGGGGGTCTCAGCTGAGGGGGCAGAGGGGGGGACCAGCCCAGGGCATGGGGGCTCTGGGGGATCTACCCCTGACTGTAGATATTCATCAGCCACTCAAATTTCGGGAAAATGCTCCTAAATTTTGCATTTTCACGAGGCTGAGACATTTTCTGCTCTGCAAGATGAACGTCCCAGCTCCTCCTTTCAAGTGACACCAGCTGGGTGTCCCCACACAAGTCAGGCTTTGAGCACCTCCAACGAAATATCTGAAATACATTCAGCAGTATTTCAGCTGTAAAAACTTCCCAAAATGCCCCCTTTTCTCCTTCCCTTCCCGAATCCACCTCTGACTGTGCCCAGCAGAGGAATATTCCCTCCACCAGCCCCTCAGGAGCCAATAAATCTCTGCCCAAGTGAGCTGCTTTCCAGCCCCGCTCATCCATCACTCCCCCTCATTCCCAAACCTTTACTGCCCTGACGACAGAGGCAGGAGGGACCAGCTGGAGTTTCAGCTCCCAAATGGAATTCACACCAGTTATGAGAAAGAATGATTTGGGTTTGGGGTTTTTTTTTTTTCCCTAAATCATGTTCTGGCTTGTAAATTGCCCAAAACTGATGTGGAATTTGCCGAGAGGAAAAATGACTCCTGGCACTGTCGCTTTTACAGCCACTTTTCAGAGGATAAAACCCCCTCAGAACAAACCAAATCTGGTGGAAATCCATCTCTGGCTGACAAGCCAGGAAACCTCCTGCTGCGTGGAAAGGGGGGAAAAGGGAAAGTTCCTCATCACCGAATTATAAAATATAGATTTGGAGCAGTAAAAGTTTGGGATGAACATGAATTTTTCAAGTCAGGCTGGGGGGTGATGGAGTGGGCAGGGAGCTGCCAAACGACATGTGCTGCAGGGACACTGGGAAAAACAAGAGGGGAGGAGGGAAATGAGGGGGTTTTCTGTGTGAGACACACACACAGGGCTGGAGAGAGGAGGGGGGGACAGGGATAACCCCCCCAGGAACACCCACCATCCGGATTTTGGGAGTCAGCATCCTTGGGAATGGTGTAGAGGTCGTAGGTGCTGTTCTCCAGGTTGCTGGCTCTCTGCAGAGAGGGGGAAAAGCTCATTTTGGGGGAGGATTTCAGGGAATGAGCATTCCCAGGTGGGGTTGGGCAGCAGGGACTCACAGTGCACAGCAGGACGGCGTTCTCGGCAGGGTTGTAGGACATGTTGAACACGGGGAACTTGGAACCACTGAGGGAAGAGCCAGGAGAGAAAAAAACAGGGAAACTCTGAGTGGAACAGAGACATCTTGGGATAAATGGCCTTTGTCTCCCGAATGGAGCAAAGACCAGAAGAGATCATCAAAAAAAATTGCCTCAAACTCCTCTGGAAACCCCCCAAGAACATCAGCATTTCATGAACTAAAGAGCTGCCACTCCACTTGGAAACTCATAACTAGTTAACTGAAAAGATTTGATCCAAGCAGAGGTAAAAATCGACCTAAAACCACTTTTTTTAGGCTTTTTAAAAACAACAACACAACACCATGACCTGAGGGGCAACAGACACGGGACTGAGGATACTGGGACAGCTCCTGGAAGAGGCTGAGCCACCTCTCACCTTCTGAGCTGCATGACAGCCACGTCCTTGCAGCATAATGATAAGACATCTTGGGATAAATGGCCTTTGTCTTCCAAATGGAGCAAAGACCAGAAGAGCTCATCAAAATAACTGCCTCAAACTCCTCTGGAAACACCCCAAGAACATCAGCATTTCATGAAATAAAGAGCTGCCACTCCACTTGGGAACTCATAACTAGCTAACTGAAAAGATTTGATCCAAGCAGAAGTAAAAACCAACCTAAACCCACTTTTTTTTTTAGGTTAAATCCTTCAGAGGTACCTGAACACAACACCACGACCTGAGGGGCAACAAACACGGGACTGGGGATACTGGGACAGCTCCTGGAAGAGGCTGAGCCACCTCTCACCTTCTGAGCTGCATGACAGCCACGTCCTTGGAGCTGTTGAAGTCCAGCTGGCGGAGGAAGCGGTCCTTGACGTAGTAGAGCACGTTCCCGTGCACAGCGTAGGCGGGGCGCTCCCGCTCCAGCTTGAACACGATCATGCCCCCGTCGTGGCCTGGGAGAAACACGTGGGAGTTCATGGCAAGGAAAGAAAAATCCCACCTGGGCTTCCTGTGCCCCGAGGAGGAGGGGTTTTTCACCTGCAGCAAAGAGGTTGAGGTTGGGATGAGCGGCCAGCACCCAGAAGCGATCGTGGTCGCGCCGGAAGGTCTGGACGCCCGTCCTGCACGGGAGGAACGAGGGGATTGAGGATAAAAGGATAAAATTTCCTTCCTGGGGATCAGAAAAGCTTCTACTGCTGGTGGCTGAGGGGCACTGACCGCTTGGACATGTCCCAGACCCGGATGCTCTTGTCCTCGGAGTTGCTGAGGATCAGCTCCTGCCGCGGGTGGAACACGGCGCACGACACGTTGTTGTAGTGGCCCCGGCACGTGTCCACCTCCCAGGCCTTGGATTCTGACCAGAGGGGGGGAAAGGAGGAGGAAAATCACTCCCAGACCTCCCTGAGCTGTCTCCAGCCACCAGCACAGCTCAGCCCAGAGGTGAGGGTTGTGTTATCTGGGGGGCCTGAGCCGACGAGAGCACAAACGTTCCCCGTGGAGGCTCCTGGCTCTGGACTCATCCCCCTGCCTTACTCCATCACTGCATGTCCAGAACACCTCAGAGAGTCAAGTTGTTTTACTCCTACAAGCTTCTGCTCAGAATCCCACAATCCCTGAGCCTGGAAAAGCCCTCCAAGGTCAGCAAGTCCCCCCTGTGCCCCATCCCCACCTTGGCCCCAGCCCAGAGCACTCAGTGCCACAGCCAGTCCTGCCCTGGGCACCTCCAGGGCTGGGCACTCCCCCACCTCCCTGGGCAGCCCCTGCCAAGGCCTGAACACCCTTTCCAGGAGGAAATTCCTCCTGGTGTCCAACCTGACCCTCCCCTGGCACAGCTTGAGGCCGTTTCCCCTCCTCCTGTCCCTTGTTCCCTGGGAGCAGAGCCCGACCCCCCCCGGCTCCCCCCTCCTGTCAGGGAATTCCAGAGCCAGAAGGTCCCCCCTGAGCCTCCTTTTCTCCAGGCTGAGCCCCCCCAGCTCCCTCAGGAGTTCTCCAGACCCTTCTCCTGCTGCTCCAGCCCCTTCTCTGGACACGCCCCAGCCCCTCCATGTCTCTCCTGTCCTGAGGGGCCCAGCCCTGGACACGGCACTCCAGGTGCCCCTCCCCGGTGTAAATCCCCTCCAGGTTCAGCTCCAACCCAACCCTGAACTCAAGCCAAGCCCCTTCTCCCCATGGGCTGCCCCAGAGAACCCTCTCACCGTTCATCCTCCAGATCTTCACCTGCCGGTCGTCGGCCCCCGACACGATCAGGGGCATGGTGGGGTGGAAGGCAGCCCAGTTCACCCCCCTGTCGTGGCCCTGCAGGGGAAAAAGGAGCCACCTGAAGCCATCTGGGGACAGAAAGGAACAAGCAAAGGAAGGACAAAGCCACAAAGACTTGAGGCAGGTTTGCCACAGCGAGAGACGGCTCTTGCTGATTCCACAATCCACAGGATTTTAATTATTGGACCATCAGGGGTCTGGTTTGAACTCTGGCTTCCTGATATTTTTAACTCTGGTTTCCTGATGTTTTTCAGGGCTTTTGGAGGATCACAGGGATTCCCTGCCATGGCTCTGCAGGGCTGTGCTGCCCACCCAGGCTGGGGCTGTACCTCCAGGACGTGCTTCACCACCGCGTCCGTCGTCCCGAACAGATCCACGCCCGTGATCCCCCTGACATCCGACTCCACGGCTCCAGGGGACAGGTTCTTCTTCCTCAGGCCTCGTGGGGCAAAGGGGAACAGGAGGCAGCATTAGGGGGAGCAAAGATTTTATTACCACAGAACCCCTGAGGTTGGAAAAGCCCTCCAGGATCAGAGTCCACCCTTGACGTCTCTAATTTAACAACCCGAACGCTCTCCTGGGCTGCTGTCACAGGTGAAAACCAGGAGCTCTCCTCCTCCCTCACCCCCTCTGCTGAGGGGAGGAGGATTTTGGAATGTGACCTTTAAACTCCTGGAGCTGAGGGCATCAAAACCTGCTGCAGAAACTGCCCCTGCTGCCAGCAGTGCCCAGCACACACGGAGCTCCACGACGAGGATTATGGACACAGCAGCACCAGACACAACGGGAAATAACTCTTCCCAGGGGACTGCTGGAGCCAGAGCAGAATCCTGATAAGGACATAAGTCATCCTGGAGAAAAGCTGTGGGCTGGGATGGTGTTTGGAACCCGTTCCTCGTCTCCCTGTCGGTTTTTCCACCCGCCAGAGTTGTCGTCCGAGCGGAGCGACAGCTGAGTCAATAATCCAGCACATCCCTAAACCCCCTCACCACGGATCAGCCCAGGCAAAAACAGCCCTGTACCATCTCCAAACCAATTTGGCAGCTGGAACTCCGCTGAGAGGGAGGTTTTTGGGAGGATGGAGCAGCAAAGCTCGGCGGCTGAAGAGCTGTTCCGCTCCCCGTGCTGGCAGAGCCGAGGGGGGACAGGTTTTAAATATCCAGGATATCCTGTCCCCTGGATATCCTGGCTGTTGACACAGCTGGCAGTGCCTGAGCCCGTGCCACCAGCACAGTGTGTCCAACCAAAACCGCCACAGGATCTAGAACAATCCATGCTCTCAGCCCCCCACCAGTTAACATCACCCTTATTCCCAGCTTTTCCTTCAGGGATATTTCATTCCAGCACCCTGTGGCCTGGACAATAACTAAGAAACAGCCTCCTTTTCTCCAGGATGAGCCCCCCCAGCTGCTCCTCAGCAGGTGGGCTCTCCAGACCCTTCCCAGCCCTTGCTGTGAGGTGGGCTTGGCCCCCCTGGCAGCTCACCAGAGATATCCCAAACCCTCACGGTCTGGTCCAGGCTGGCAGACACCACCAGGTCCTCCGAGGGGTGGAACTGGGCACACATCACGTAGTGGTTGTGCCCTGTCAGGACACTGCAGGGAAAAAAAAAGGGCAGAAAAAGCCATTAAAGCTGAAAATACATCAATAAACATCTCAGTTTGCACCAACGGCAACGAGCTCGGGCTGGGGAAGGAGCAGGAAGAGCAGCACTGCCAAAAGCACCTGGAACCATGGGATGAGCTGGAATGAGCCTCAAAGGTCATGGAGATCATGGGCAGGGACACCTCCCACCAGTCCAGGCTGCTCCAACCTGGCCTTGGACACTCCCAGGGCTGGGGCAGCCACAGCTTCTCTGGGCAGCCTGTGCCAGGGCCTCCCCACCCTCCCAGGGGACAATTCCTTCCCAAAATCCCACCTGAATTTCCCCCCTTTCACTTTGAACCCTTTGCCCCTCGTCCTGCTAAAGGATCCCTCTCCAACATCCCTTCTCCAGCAGGGATTGTTCTCCCTGAAAACCCCAAATCCCACCCCAAAAACCAGGCTGTTCTTTTTTGAAAAGCAGCCCCTTGGTCTCACCAGACACAGGTCCTGGACTGCCAGTTCCACACCCGGATGGTCTGGTCATCCGAAGCACTCAGGATCCAGGGGTATTCCTGAAAAACCCCAAAGGGTTCTGTGTACACCAAGCAATCCACACCCCCAGCATTCCCTCTCCACCATCCCCAGGAATTCCAGAATCCTCAAGGTTGGAAAAGACTCCCAAGCTCATCGAGTCCAACCCGTGACCCGTCCCCACCTCGGCCCCAAGAGCCACATCCAACCATTCCTTGGACACTCCCAGGGATGGAGCAGCCACAGCTCCTCTGGGCAACCTGTGCCAGGGCCTCCCCACCCTCCCAGGGAAGGATTTCTCCCCAGTATCCCATCTAAACCTGTCACTGTGAAGCCATTCCCCCTCGTCCTGGCACTCCAGGCCCTTGGGAAAGTCCCTCTCCATCCTCCTTTAGCACCAAATCCCTCCCAGGGAAGGCTTCCCTGTCCCCCCCAGGGAGCAGGAGGACTCACATGGTGGAAGAAGGTGGTCCTGATGTAATCCAGGTGCCCCAGCAGCGTGAAGAGGCAGCGGCGCAGTTTGTAATTCCAGACCTGGAATCACAGTCATGGAATATCCTGAGCTGGAAGGATCCTCCAAGCCCAGCCCCACAGCACAGGAGCAGAACTATGACAGTCCCACCTCCTTCTGGGATTTTTTTTCTCTGCATTCCCACATTTCAGATCGATTTTTTTCATCTTAAAAGTTGTTTTTAATCCGAGTTACAACAAAACTTCACCCTCGTGCCCCTGAAACGGGCGAATCACGACTCCCAAACTCATCCTTATCATCTTTTCCTACAACATCCTGAGCTGGAAGGGACCCACGAGGATCATCCAAGTCCAGCCAGTTTCTTTGCCCCTTCCATTCCCTGGGTGGCACCTTTTAGAGACCAAGAGCCCCAAAAAGGAAACATTTTACCTTTATTTTGTAATCGTCACCTCCAGACACAAACAGGGGCTGCTGTTTGTGGAAATCAATCCCTCGGACGGGTCCTGGAAATGGGAAAAGCAATGGGATGGTTGGAGCAATCCCTGCACCCCCTCACAGGCCACAGTTTGTCCCTCTCCTCCCTCCTGCTGCTCCTGAGAAACCCAGAGCTTCAAAGAGCAGCAAAAAGTTGTGTAACAGCCTGAAATTCCACCCCCAAACCCTTCCTTGCGTAGGATCCTGGAATATCCCGAGTTGGAAGGGACCCCCAAGGATCCAAGTCCAACTCCTGGCACTGCACAGACACCCCAACAATCCCCTCGTGGCCCTGAGAGCTTTGTCCCAACACTCTGGCAGGTTTGGGGTTGTGACCGTCCCTGGGGAGCCTGTTTAGTGCCAACCACCCTCTGAGGGATGAACCTTTTCCCAGTATCCAGCTGGGATACCCCCTGTCACAGCTCCAGATGTTCCTCCAGGCCCTGTCACTGCTCACAAAGGGCAGAGATCGGAGCTGCCCCCCCTGAGGAAGCTGCAGACCCCCGAGACCCACCCCCAAAATTCATTCCTTTCCACCAGGATGTTCCTGCAACCACCACAGAGCCCCCAGATCCGGATTTTGGAGCTTCATCTCCCCACCAGGAACAAACCTCCCACCCCACTCCTTGTGTCTGCGGCGCCAGCAAACCGTCCACAGGGAAAACAGGGCTAATCCCCTGGGATCAGAGGCCTCAGGAACCTCCAGCTGAGGCCAGTTCCTCCTCCTGCCACCCCAACACCCCTCCCCAGGCAGCCCCCACCCTCCTGCCACCCCAACATCCCTCCCCAAGTAGCTCCCACCCTCCTGCCACCCCAACCTCCCTCCCCGGGCAGCTCCCACCCTCCTGCCACCCCAACCTCCCTCCCCAGGCAGCTCTCCCCCTCCTGCCACCCCAACACCCCTCCCCGGGCAGCTCCCACCTTCCTGCCACCCCAACCTCCCTCCCCGGGCAGCTCTCCCCCTCCTGCCACCCCAACCTCCCTCCCCGGGCAGCTCCCACCCTCCTGCCACCCCAACACCCCTCCCCGGGCAGCTCCCACCCTCCTGCCACCCCAACACCCCTCCCCGGGCAGCTCTCCCCCTCCTGCCACCCCAACCTCCCTCCCCAAGTAGCTCCCACCCTCCTGCCACCCCAACCTCCCTCCCCAGGCAGCTCCCACCCTCCTGCCACCCCAACCTCCCTCCCCAGGCAGCTCCCGCCCTCCTGCAACCCCAACCTCCCTCCCCAGGCAGCTCCCACCCTCCTGCCACCCCAACACCTCTCCCCGGGCAGCTCCCACCCTCCTACAACCCCAACCTCCCTCCCCAGGCAGCTCCCGCCCTCCTGCCACCCCAACCTCCCTCCCCAGGCAGCTCCCACCCTCCTGCCACCCCAACATCCCTCCCCGGGCAGCTCTCCCCCTCCTGTCACCCCAACACCCCTCCCCGGGCAGCTCCCACCCTCCTGCAACCCCAACACCCCTCCCCGGGCAGCTCCCGCCCTCCTGCCACCCCAACACCCCTCCCCGGGCAGCTCTCCCCCTCCTGCCACCCCAACACCCCTCCTCGGGCAGCTCCCACCCTCCTGCCACCCCAACACCCCTCCCCAGGCAGCTCCCACCCTCCTGCCACCCCAACACCCCTCCCCGGGCAGCTCTCCCCCTCCTGCCACCCCAACCTCCCTCCCCGGGCAGCTCTCCCCCTCCTGCCACCCCAACCTCCCTCCCCGGGCAGCTCTCCCCCTCCTGCCACCCCAACACCCCTCCCCGGGCAGCTCCCACCCTCCTGCCACCCCAACCTCCCTCCCCGGGCAGCTCCCACCCTCCTGCCACCCCAACCTCCCTCCCCGGGCAGCTCCCACCCTCCTGCCACCCCAACACCCCTCCCCGGGCAGCTCCCGCCCTCCTGCCACCCCAACCTCCCTCCCCGGGCAGCTCTCCCCCTCCTGCCACCCCAACACCCCTCCCCGGGCAGCTCTCCCCCTCCTGCCACCCCAACACCCCTCCCCGGGCAGCTCTCCCCCTCCTGCCACCCCACCGACCGTCGTGCTCGTCGAACTTGTCGATGAGGGTGCACATGCGATAGTCCCACAGCTGGATGACCCCATTGTGGAGGCTGGTGAGGATCCAGGGCCGCTTGGGGTGGAAGCTGAGCCCTGCAGAGACACACGGGGGGCTGAGGGACCGGGGGATGCCCAGGGGAGCTGCCTCCTGCCCCACTCAGGGACCCCAGGGCTGGGGGGGATCTCGCTCAGCCCCCCCTTGATCCCCTGGCACAGCCCCGCTGGCACTGAATCATTGATGGATTAATTAGAGAACCAGGGAATGCTCTGGGTTGGGAGGGACCTTAAAGACCATCCTGCCATGGGCAGGGACACCTTCCACCAGACCAGGCTGGTTCAACCCGGCCGTGAACGCCACCAGGGATGGGGCAGCCACAAGGATGGATTTAGGTTGGAAAAGCCCTCCAAGGTCACCGAGTGCCCCCTGTGCCCCATCCCCACCTTGGCCCCAGCCCAGAGCACTCAGTGCCACAGCCAGTCCTGCCCTGGGCACCTCCAGGGCTGGGCACTCCCCCACCTCCCTGGGCAGCCCCTGCCAAGGCCTGAACACCCTTTCCAGGGGGAAATTCCTCCTCATGGCCAACCTGACCCTCCCCTGGCACAGCTTGAGGCCGTTTCCCCTCCTCCTGTCCCTTGTTCCCTGGGAGCAGAGCCCGACCCCCCCCCGGCTCCCCCCTCCTGTCAGGGAATTCCAGAGCCAGAAGGTCCCCCCTGAGCCTCCTTTTCTCCAGGCTGAGCCCCCCCAGCTCCCTCGGGAGTTCTCCAGACCCTTCTCCAGCTCCCTTCCCTTCCCTGGACACGCTCCAGCCCCTCCGTGTCCCTCCCTGGGCCGAAGGGCCCGGCCTGGACCCCGCACTCCCCGTTCCCAGCCCGGACCCCGCACTCCCCGTTCCCTCCCTGGGTCGAAGGGCCCAGCCCAGACCCCGCACTCCCCGTTCCCCCCCCCGGACCCCGCACTCCCCGTTCCCTCCCCGTTCCCCGCACTCCCCGTTCCCCCCCCCGGACCCCGCACTCCCCGTTCCCTCCCCGTTCCCCGCACTCCCCGTTCCCTCCCCGTTCCCCGCACTCCCCGTTCCCTCCCCGTTCCCTCCCCTCCCTCCCCTCCCGCGCCGCCATCGCGGCCCCGCTCCCCCTCCCTCGGCCCGACCCGGCCCGTGTCCCACCCGCACCTTTTCCAACACGTACAATATACACATATATAATATATATAACACACATCCGACGTGCACCCCCGCTACCTTTCACCCGCGCCGACTTGGTCTCGAACTTGGTGAGCATCGCCCGGGCCCGGCCCCGCGGCCGCCGCTCCACGTCAGCGCCCCGGAACCGCCTCGGCCGCGGCCGCTTCCCCTTCCCGCTCCACCCCCGCTCCCGGCGGAAAGGGAAGCGCCGGGGACCCGAGGGGCAGGGGCAGGGCCGGGACCCGCCGGGGATGGAGGCAGCGCCGGGCCGGGCCCGCGGCTCCCTCGGGCTCCGCTGGGCGCTGCTCGTGGCCGCGCTGGCGGCGGGTGAGGGGGGACCGGGGGGACCGGGGGGACCGGGGGGGCCGGGGGGGCCGGGGAGGGGTCGGACCGTCACCCTCCCCCCCGAAATTTGGGGTACGGGGAGAGCCTGGGGTGTGTCCTCTGGGAGCTGGGGAGGGGCTGGGACCGTCACCCCCCCCGAAATTTGGGGTACGGGGAGAGCCTGGGGTGTGTCCTCTGGGAGCCGGGGAGGGGCTGGGACCGTCACCCCCCCGAAATTTGGGATAGGGGGAGAGCCCGGGGTGTGTCCTCTGGGAGCTGGGGAGGGGCTGGGACCGTCACCCCCCCCCGAAATTTGGGGTACGGGGAGAGCCTGGGGTGTGTCCTGTGAGCCGGGGAGGGGTCGGACCGTCACCCCCCCCGAAATTTGGGGTATGGGGAGAGCCTGGGGTGTGTCCTGTGAGCTGGGGAGGGGTCGGACCGTCACCCCCCCCCGAAATTTGGGGTATGGGGAGAGCCTGGGGTGTGTCCTGTGAGCCGGGGAGGGGCTCAGATTCACCCCCCTGACCCCATTGGGTGCCCCCTCTGAGCTGGGGAGGGGCTTCTGTCCCGACTCGACCCCTTTGGGTGCCCCCTCCGAGCTGGGGAGGGGCTCTTGTCCCCCCTCTGACCCTTTGGGTGTCCCCTCCAAGCTGGGAAGGGTCTTGTGTCCCCCCCCCGACCCTTTTGGGTGCCCCCTCTGAGCTGGGGAGGGGCTCAGATTCACTCCCCTGCCCCCTTTGGGTGCCCCCTCTGAGCTGGGGAGGGGCTCAGATTCACTCCCCTGCCCCCTTTGGGTGCCCCCTCTGAGCTGGGGAGGGGCTCAGATTCACCCCCCGACCCTTTTGGGTGCCCCCTCCGAGCAGGGAAGGGGCTCAGATTCACTCCCCTGCCCCCTTTGGGTGCCCCCTCTGAGCTGGGGAGGGGCTCAGATTCACCCCCCGACCCCTTTGGGTGCCCCCTCTGAGCTGGGGAGGGGCTCAGATTCACTCCCCTGCCCCCTTTGGGTGCCCTCTCTGAGCTGGGGAGGGGCTCAGATTCACCCCCCGACCCTTTTGGGTGCCCCCTCTGAGCTGGGGAGGGGCTCCTGTGCCTCCCCCGACCCCTTTGGGTGCCCCCTCCGAGCAGGGAAGGGGCTCAGATTCACCACCACCCCCCTTTGAGCCCCCGGGGTGCCCCCTGTGAGCTTGGGGGGGGGTTCAAACCCCTCCCCACCCCCTCTGGAGCATCCCCTGAGCCGGGGCCGGGTCTCCTCCGCAGGTTCCTGCCGCGGGAATTCCGTGGAGAGGAAGATCTACATCCCCCTGAACAGGACGGCCCCGTGCGTGCGGCTCCTCAACGCCACGCACCAGATCGGCTGCCAGTGTGAGCCCGGGGGCCTGGGCTGGCCTGGGGGGGTCTCACCGTGGCTGGGGGGCTGAGGAACCCTCCTGGTGCCCCTGGTCCCCAGCACCTCTTAATCCTGCTCATAATGAACCGTGGAGTGGTTGGGGTTGGAAGGGACATTAAAGATCACCCCAATTCCACCCCATTCCATCCCTCCTGCTGGCCCAGGTTGCTCAGAGCTCCATCCAGCCTGGCCTGGCACATTCCCAGGGATGGGGCTCCATCCAGCCTGGCCTGGGACATTCCCAGGGATGGGGCAGCCACAGCTTCTCTGGGCAAGCTCTGCTAACCCCGGGTCCAAGGTCCTCTGGCTCCTCTGCCACCCTTGGCCTGATCCCAGTGTTGGGACAGGAGTTCCCAGCAGTTCCTGGGTGTGGACAAAGGGCTTGGTTTTATCAGCAGCGTCCTCTGGAAGTGGTTTGTCCATCTTTGCTCTGGGAGTGGTTTGTCCATCTTTGCTCTGGGAGTGGTTTGTCCATCTTTACTCTGGAAGTGGTTTGTCCATCTTTGCTCTGGGAGTGGTTTGTCCATCTTTGCTCTGGAAGTGGTTTGTCCATCTTTGCAGAATCCCAGAGTAGGATTGGGGTTGGAAGGGACCTCTGAGGGTCACCCAGAGCAGGGGACACAAGGGCACATCCAGGGGAGGCTGGAATGTCTCCAGAGAGGAGACTCCACACCCTCCCTGGGGAGCTGTTCCACCCTCCATGGAAAGAAGCTCTTCCTCATTTTGAGGTGGAACTCCTGGAGGTTTAGTTTCTGGACATCACTCCTCGTCCTGGGAGGAGTCTGGCACTGTCCCCTTGGCTCGGGAGCAGCACTGAGCTGGGCCTGGGCTCCTGCTGTCCTTCCCATTCCCTCAGTGCTTGGATGGCTGAAGGTCCTTTGAGGAGCTCAAACAAAAGGTGCTTTCAAAGCCTGAGAGGTCATTTCTTCCTCTCTGCTGGATTTTCCCAAATAAAAGTGCCGTGTCCTGCTCAGCCATTCCCAAATTCCTCCCTCCAGCCCCCTCCTAATCCCAGGAGCTGCCCTTCCCTAAAGCCCTGTGCACAGTGCCCTGCTTTCCAGGGTGGTTTTTTGGGGGTGTGTGAAGGAAATAAATGCCCTGAAGGGCACGTTGTCACCCCACAGCCTCCATCAGCGGGGACACGGGGGTGATCCACGTGGTGGAGAAGGAGGAGGACCTGCAGTGGGTCCTGGCTGATGGTCCTCACCCGCCCTACATGATCCTGCTGGATGGGAACCTCTTCAACAGGTCAGTCAGCACCTGCTTTTATCCCCCCAGGGAGCCCAGGGGCCTCTGATCTGGTGATTAAATGTCATTTTCTGACTGGCAGATGATGGAACCAGCTCTGACTGCAGCCAGTTCCTGTGAGGTTGAACCATCAGTGGTTTTTTTACTGGGCTTTAGTGACTTTTTCTTCCTGCCTTTGCTGTGAAAAGAGCTCTGCTCTGTGTGAACCCTCACACCCTGTTCCCCTCCACCTTAAATAGCAGTCCCTAATTTAATTACAGCCCTGGCACTGCAGCCCCTTAAACCCCAGCACAGAGGGTCCCTCCCCTCCCTGGGCAGGGCAGGAAGGACGGGGCTCAAGTTTTCTCCTCGTTGCTTTTTTTTTTGCACAGTAAGATAAAAACCAAAGGTTGATTTGATCACAGGCTGGGCTGTAATTCACCATCATCACTCTGTCTGGGATGGCAGCTCTTCCTCGAGGAATCCCTGATTCCTGGGCTGTTTTCTCTCCTCCAGGAAGGTGCTGCTGCAGCTCAAGGGAACCTCCCGGGTGTCAGGCCTTGCTGTGGCTG
Organism: Pseudopipra pipra; assembly: GCF_036250125.1. Classification (NCBI taxonomy): domain Eukaryota; kingdom Metazoa; phylum Chordata; class Aves; order Passeriformes; family Pipridae; genus Pseudopipra; species Pseudopipra pipra. Next base: position 578,592 of record NC_087577.1, read on the forward strand.
CTGCCAAACCCAGCCCTGCCCAGGGCTTCTCCCCTGGCCTGAAGTGTCCCAACGATGGGTTTGGTGAGGAGATGTTCCACCTTCATCCCTGCTGGGGGGAGGGAGGGGTGGGGCCTTGTCCTTGGATGCTCCAAGGAAATCCAGAGGATCTCGGGGGAGCTGGAATGGCAGAGACACTTTGATCCCTCTGGGGTTCTCCCAGCACAGGATGGGCTCAGGAAAGGGATGGGTCTGAGGGGTGGGCTGTCAGATGGTGAAAAACGTGCTTGGGGTGGTTGGAATGTCACATCCAGAGGCTCAGCTGGACATCAGGGCCCAGGGTGACCCTCAGGGGCCGAACTGGGACCAGTGTTGTCACCAATGGCACAAACAGAGGGGCCTGGAGCAGCCTGGGCTGGTGGGAGGTGCCCTTGCCCGAGGCAGAGGGTTGGAACTGTGCAACCCCAAACCCCCTGGGCTCAGTTCCCCTCCTGCAGGCTCAGGTGTGCCCGTTCTCTCTGTTCCCAGGAGTGTATTCCCAGGATTACGGCCCCGAGTTCGCCCACTGCAACACCACGGTGTGGAACCCCCTGGGCAGTGGCATCTCCTACGAGGACTTTGACTTCCCCATTTTCCTCCTGGAAGATGCCAACGAGACCCAAGTCATCAAACAGGTACCTCAGCAGGCAGGGGGGGAGAGAGGGGAGAGAGGGGCTGGAGTTCTGCTCCCCGGGGTGAAAGCGCCACAAATCCCGTTTCCTGTGCCTCAAAAACGCTGGATTGAGCTGTGATTCTCCTTCCCCCCCAGTGTTACCTGGACCACAACGTGCCCAGGGATGGCTCTGCCCCCCAGTACCCCCTGTGTGCCATGCAGCTCTTCTCCCACATGCACGCCGTGACCAGCACCGTGACCTGCATGAGGCGCAGCTCCCTCCAGAGCACCTTCAGCATCAACCCAGGTGAGAGCCCCCCATCCACAGCTCCAAATCCCTGTGGAATTACAGCTTTTCCTGGAGCCAGGACTCCCCTGGAGCCAGGACTCCCCTGGAGCCAGGACTCCCCTGGAGCCAGGACTCCCCTGGTGCAGAGCAGAGTTTTTTGCTCGTTGACTTAAAACCCCGAGTTGAGGGAAAACCCCTCGTTTCTCACTTGTCACTGCTGTGATCCCAACCCCAGGAATGTTTCTCTTTCTGCTTTCCCAGAGATCGTGTGTGACCCTCTCCTCGACTACAACGTGTGGAGCACTTTGCAGCCCATCAATTCCTCTGGAAAAGTGGACCCTGAGAAGGAAGTGATCATGGTGGCCACACGAGTGGGTGCCTCTTAATCTTGCTCTGTGGAGCTTGGGCTGGGAGAATTCTGGGAGTCTGGGAGTTCCCAGCCTCATGGGGATGTTTTTGTCATGTGTTTTGGTTTCTTGCCACGTTCCAAACCTTCTGGCTGCTGTGTTCTGGGGATCCAGCAGTGGCTCCATCCCTTGGGGCAGTGGAGGGACATCCACAGTTTGGGTCTTTCTATCTTGTTGTGGGAGACTTTTTCCAGCATTTTCTTTGCTGGTGGAAGCAGACGAGGAGAAACAGTGCATGGCAAAGCTCTGAGGCCTCAAGGCTCAGATTTTGGGGAAATATAGGTTGGATATATGGAAGGAATTCCTCCTGTGAGGGTGGGCAGGCCCTGGCACGGGCTGCCCAGAGAAGCTGTGGCTGCCTCATCCCTGGGAGTGTCCAAGGCCAGGTTGGATGGGGCTTGGAGCAACTTGGGATAGTGGGAAGTGTCCCTGCCCATGGCAGGGGGTGGCACTGGATGATCTTTCAGGTCCCTTCCAACCCAACCACCCCATAAATCCCTGCCTACCCCAGCAGCACGATGCTCATTTCCAGTTCCACCATCCACTCGATCCCTCCCTTCCCGGCGGGACGGGCGGGATCAGGGAGAGACAGAGAGTGCTGGATCTGCTTTCCCAGCACAGAATGCCTGTGTGTTTGTGCTTGCAGATTGACAGCCACTCCTTCTTCTGGAACATTGCCCCCGGGGCCGAGGGCGCCGTGTCCTCCTTCGTCACCCACCTGGCCGCGGCCGAAGCCCTTCACAAGGCCCCCGACGCCCCTCTGCTCCCCAGGAACGTCATGTTCACCTTCTTCCAAGGGGTGAGAGCAGCTGGATCACACCACCTACCCCCCCTGAGATCCCAAATCAGCCCCTGGCTGCTGCTCCCCCTGTCCCTGCTCTTTGGGTTGGGATTGTTCGTCTCCCTCCCCTGGCCGTGGTTCCCTCTGCTCCAACGGGGTCCTGGTTGCTCTGGGAGGACGTGACAGGAGCAGATGGAGCTTCCACTGGGGCAGGAATGGGCTGCATCCTCCTGGGTGCATCCCCCAAGCTTTGCTCTCCCTCCTGTCTCCTCCTTTCTGTTCCCTCCCTTGCTGGGGATGAACTTCCAGGCTGGAAATTCTGAAGCAGAGCCCGGAAAAGGCAAAATTAAAAATATATGGGAGAGAAATGCGGCTCCTTCCTGGGAGCCCAGAGCTGGAAGTGGCAGCTGTGGAGAAGCAGAACGAGCTGGAGGAGGGACTGATGGCCAACAGCTGATGTTCCCCTCAAGGCATCAGCTCTGATGAGTCCTTTGTGCAGCTCTTCCCGTGCCAGGGCCATGTGATCCCCCCTCATCCACCCTCCTCGGCACATCCATCCCCAATTTCCCTGGAGGAGAGAGGCATCCAGGCTGTGGATGTATCCAGGAGGAGGGATGAGGAGAGCTGGCTGTAAATTAGGGAAGGGGGAGGCTGGTGGCTCCTGACTTCCCTGCCCTGCTCCCGTTTTCCAAGGGCACCTCGTCCTCCCCTGGCCACTCTCAGCCTTCCCAACCCTTTTTTCCAGGGAAGGAGACACCAGTCCTTTCAGGAAAGCTTTGGATGCTCAATTCCTGGAATGGGGGGTTCTCCCTTTTCCCTGGTTTGTTGTCTCCCTTGTCAAAAACAATTGGGATTGTTCAGCCTGGAGAAGAGGAGCTTCAGGGAGACCTCAGTGGGAATTCCAGGACCTCAAGGAGACAGCAGAAAACATGGGAAGAGATTATTCCCGAGGGTCTGGAGTGACAGGAGAAAGGGGAATGGCTTCAAACTGACAGAGGGCAGAGTTAGATGGGATATTGGGAAGGAATTCCTCCCTGTGAGGGTGGGGAGGCCCTGGCACAGGTTGCCCAGAGAAGCTGTGGCTGCCCCATCCCTGGAAGTGTCCCAGGCCAGGTTGGAGCAACCTGGGCTAGTGGAAGGTGTCCCTGCCCCTGGGGATGAGGTGATCCTTAAGGTCCTTCCATCCCAAACCATTCCATGACCCCATGTTTCATTCTCAGCAGGATTAAGAGGGCAGAAAGTCCTCACTGAGGTGGTTTTTCCTCGGTGCCTTTCTTGTGGAATTCAACACCCTTCTCCTGGTTTTTTCTCTTTCCCCTCCTTTTTTGCCCTTTTGCTCCATCCCCTTCCTACAAATCCCTTTGGGTTTGGTGCCTTTGGTGTGTCCCAGGCTGTCCAAACCTCTGGAATTACCAGTTGGCCCCCAAACTCTGGGGTCGGTTCCACCTCAGCCCCTCGGATGCTGCTGGTGGAGGTGCCTCCACCCTCAGATGGGATCCAGGATTTGGGATTTTTCAGGATTTTTCAGGATTTGGGATTTTTCTTTGTCTCCTGCAGGAGACCTTTGACTACATTGGCAGCTCCAGGATGGTCTATGACATGGAGCAGGACAAGTTCCCTCTGCGCTTGGACAACATCCACTCCTTCGTGGAGCTCAATCAGGTGTGGCAGAAGTTTGGGGGCCTTTCACTGCCTGGGTGTGAATCCCCCCTGGATTTCCCTGCTCTGGGGTGTCCAGCCTCGTGGTTTAAGGTGGTTTTCCTTGCAGGTGGCTCTCAGGAATGGCTCCATCCTCTGGATGCACACGGACCCCGTCTCACGGATGAACCAGTCCGTGGACGCGCAGGTGAGGGAGAAACCATGGAATGTCCTGGGCTGGAAGGGGCCCCCGAGGGTCAGGGAGTCCAATTCCTGGCCCTGCACAGCCCCAGCAATCCCTGAGAGCTCCAGGTGCTCCCTGAGCTCTGGCTTCCCTGTGGGACCTGTCCCAGCTCCCGACCACCCTCTGCGGGAAGAACCTTCCCCTCGTATCCGACCCCTGGCACCACTCCACGATGAAAACTCCGGGATCTCGAGCAGGGTTTCAACCTTCCCAGAGAAACCCCATCCCAAAGAACAGCAGCACAGGGCAGGTTCTCCTCCTTGCAGGTCAGGAACCTGCTGGCCACCCTGAGCAGGAGCAGCGCGGGCTCGGCCGTCACCCTGCAGGAGGCCGGATTTTCCCAGCCCCTCCCTCCATCCTCCTTCCAGCGCTTCCTCCGGGCTCGCCACATCCCTGGGGTGGTCCTGACTGACCACAGGACGGCCTTCCAGAACAGGTAGGGGCTCCCAGAGGAGCTGGAGGGGGGGTGTGAGCGGGAGAAGCTCCGTGCCCGACGAGCGCGACGGAATCGTTCTGACAGGCGGGAGAAATCCGGTTTGATGTGGAAAATGTTCCCCCACAGCTGGCTGGGAGCCAGAGGTGAGCAAATGGCAGCAGAGCGTTGCAGGAGCCTCAGCTGTTCTTCCAGAAGCTGCCTTTTTTTTTTTTTTTTTTTTTTGGTTATTTTTGGGGGGTTTTTTTTTATTTGTTATTTAGCTTTTTGTTTGCGCTGGCAGAAAGCCCCAGGCCTCGGAAAGGGCACTTGGATTCACCCCACACGACCCTGTTCCTCAGGGATCCCCTGCTGAGCAGCTCTGGGGTGGGAATGGGGGGTACAGGACAGGGATGGGGTCTCTCCCCTCTTCCCAAATGCTTGAAATCATCCCATTCCCTCCCTGGAGTCCTGGAATGGTTTGTGTTGGGAGGGACCTTCGAGATCATCCAGTTCCACCCCCCTTTCTTTTTTTGGGTCGCCTTCCACTATCCCAGGTTGCTCCAAGCCCTGTCCAGCCTGGCCTGGGACACTTCCAGGGATGGGGAATCCATGGAATAACCTGTACCAGGGTCTCCCCACCCTCACAGGAAAGAATTCCTTCCTGATACCCACCCTAAATTCCCCTGTTTCAATGTGATCCCACCCCCCTTGTCCTGTCCCCCCAGTTCCTGAGGAACATCCCTCTCCAGCTCCCCTGCAGCCCCTTCAGACCCTGGAAGGGGCTCTGAGGTCTCCACACAACCTCCCCCTCTCCATCTTTTATCCTTCTCTGCTATTTCTGGGAATCTCTGCAGAAATCCCCGGGAAGGAGCTTCCCTTTCCCCCCCAACCCTGCCTGGAGCAGGTGGAGGAAAACACAACTCAGTGCTGGGGGATCCATTTTTTAGGGATCCCATCCCAGGGAGTGCCAGGGACACAGTGTGTCAACCCCCAGTGGGGAATCACTTGGAATTCCCTGGATGAGGCATCAACAGATCCCTGCTGGCCTTGCCTCAGTTTCCCTCCCTGTTTCACAGCTCGGGCTCAGCCCCTCCTAAAATTCCAGTCACAGCCTTGGAAAGGGCTCGGAGATGCTCAGATGGGAGAAGCTGTGGAAGGGCCAAGTTAATTAGAAATCCTCATTAAGGGCTTTCAGGAGTGAGTGGCAGGGCTGGAGCTTCGCTCCCGGGAGGCTCCGCTTTGGACACGCTCGGAATTGAATTCCATGCCCTGTGGTTTCCTCCCTGCCTTTTCCCCAAATCCCTGCTTCTCTCCCTCTTTTCAGGTACTACCAGAGCATGTATGACACTCCAGAGAACATTGGGATGCAGTATCCCGAGGGGCTGAGCCCTGAGGAGACCCTGGAATACGTCACGGACACAGCCAAGGTTCCTGCTGGACCCGGGGGGGATGGGGAGGGGACGTGGGGAGAGGGGGAAAACGTTTGGAAAAAGGGCTGGAAGAAGGTGGGGAGGGATGTGGGAAAGGGCAGGAAGAAGCAGGGACTGGGGAGAGGTGGGAAAAGCTGGAAAGAGGGCAGGAAGGAGCCGGGAGGTGCCAAGGGCGAGGGGCCCCGGAGCGTTGGGGTGGATTTGGGATGGATTTGGGATGGATCCTGGCTCCCTCCCAGAGCCCCTTTCCCTGGATCTGCCTGGCTGGATTGACACGGATCCCTGTCCCCTCACAGGCCCTGGCAGAAGTGGCCACCGTGGTGGCCCGAGCCCTTTATGGCCTGGCTGGAGGGACCAACAGCACCTCTGCCATCCAGGCCGACCCCAAAACGGTAGGAGCACGTGGAACCCTGTCCCTGGAACCTCCCAGGAGCCCTCCCATCCCTCCCTTCTGGCCCTGTCTGTGTTCCCACGGCATCCTGTCCTGCATCCCCCCCTCCCCTTTTCCCTGTTTTCCCCCCGAGCAGAGTGAAAACCCCTCCCTGGTTTCCTGGGGCAGAAACGAAGCTCCCTCATCCCCAAGGAAAAGGTGGAATTGCCACCTGGGCCTCGGGGATCAGCCAAGGAACCCCTGGGGCTGGAATCCCACCCGCTTTTCCCAGCTCTGTCTGGAATTCTGGCCTTGGCTGTGCTCGGGGAACATCCCTCAGCAGGAGGGGCTCGGGGCAGAGCTGCTCAGATGTTCTTTTCTCTCCCCTGCACAAACCAACCCCGTGTCCTCCCCAGGTCACCCGGATGCTCTACGGCTTCCTGATCAAAATGAACAATTCCTGGTTTCAGTCCATCATCAAACCAGACCTCAAAGGAATTCTGGGTGAGAGCAGCACGGGGAAGGAGAGCAGGGAGAGGGTTCGACCCCGGGTGTTCCCTGGTGGGTTCCTGCTGGTTTTCCACCCCCCCAATCCCGCTTTTCCTGCCCTTCCAGGGGATGTTCCCCAGCACTACGTGGCAGTTTCCAGCCCTGTGAACACGACCTACCTGGTGCAGTTTGTCCTGGCCAACCTGACGGGCACGGTGGTGAACCTCACCAAGGAGGAGTGTCTGAGCCCCGAGAAGAACCCCCACGCTGAGAGGGAGGTGGGTGCACATCCCACTGGGAGTGGGCACATCCATGGGGCTGCTTTAGGGATGGGTTTCATTGCCTGGGAGAACAGGGAAGCACCTCCCTGAGGAGACATCTCAGTGCCCGAGGGCAGGGGAGGAACGGGCACGACCTGAGCCCGGGTGGGCAAAGAGGAACCTGGGTGGGACCAGCCAAGGGGAGCCCACAGGAGCAGAGGGGCTGGAGCAGCAGGAGAAGGGGCTGGAGAGCTCCTGAGGGAGCTGGGGGGGCTCAGCCTGGAGAAAAGGAGGCTCAGGGGGGACCTTCTGGCTCTGGAATTCCCTGACAGGAGGGGGGAGCCGGGGGGGGGGTCGGGCTCTGCTCCCAGGGAACAAGGGACAGGAGGAGGGGAAACGGCCTCAAGCTGTGCCAGGGGAGGGTCAGGTTGGCCATGAGGAGGAATTTCCCCCTGGAAAGGGTGTTCAGGCCTTGGCAGGGGCTGCCCAGGGAGGTGGGGGAGTGCCCAGCCCTGGAGGTGCCCAGGGCAGGACTGGCTGTGGCACTGAGTGGGGATGGGCACAGGGGGGCCCGGATGACCTCCAAGGGCTTTCCCACCCTGGAGAAGGATCCTTTCCCAGCCCAGCCCCTTCTCCCTGCCCCAACCCCCCGGGGGACATTCCAGAAGTCGGGGAACATTCCAGAAGGTGGGAATGGCCGCTGACCGTCCCCCCCTCCTCGTGTGGCAGCTGTTTGAGTTCTGGTGGGTGCAGGGCCCCCTGCAGCCCAACTCCTCGTCCCGGGCCCCGCGCTGTGTGCGCTCGGGGGCCCGGCTCAGCAAGGCCCTGTCCCCCGCCTTCGAGCTGCGCCAGTGGGGGTCCCGCGAGTTCTCCACCTGGACAGAGAGCCGCTGGAAGGACATCCGGGCACGCATCTTCCTCGTGGCCAGCAGGGAGCTGGAGGTGGGGATGGCATAGGGGCATGGGGACTGGGGAGAGGGGAGGGGGGCACTCACGGGGGTGGGGGGGGATGGCACAGCCTGGCAGGTGATGTCACTGGCAGGTGATGTCACTGGCAGGTGATGTCACTGTCAGGTGATGTCACTGTCAGGTGATGTCACCATTAGATGATGTCACCCCCTATCAGATGATGTCACTGTCAGGTGATGTCACCATTAGATGATGTCACCCCCTATCAGATGATGTCACTGTCAGGTGATGTCACCATTAGATGATGTCACCCCCTATCAGATGATGTCACTGTCAGGTGATGTCACCATTAGATGATGTCACCCCCTATCAGATGATGTCACTCCCTACAGGTGATGTCACCATTAGATGATGTCACTCCCTGTCAGGTGATGTCACTGTCTGATGATGTCACTGTCAGATGCTGTCCCACCCTGTCAGGTGATGTCACTCCCTACAGGTGATGTCACTGTCAGGTGATGTCCCTTCATCAGGTGATGTCACTGTAGGTGACGTCACTGTCAGGTGATGTCACCCCCATCAGATGATGTCACTGTCAGGTGATGTCACCCCCATCAGGAGATGTCCCCCCCTCAGGTGCTGTCCCCCCCTCAGGTGAGGATGTCACCCTCAGGTGCTGTCCCCCCCCTCAGGTGCTGTCCCCCTCAGGTGCTGTCCCCCCCCTCAGGTGCTGTCCCCCCTCAGGTGCTGTCCCCCTCAGGTGCTGTCCCCCCTCAGGTGCTGTCCCCCCTCAGGTGCTGTCCCCCCCCTCAGGTGCTGTCCCCCCTCAGGTGCTGTCCCCCCTCAGATGATGTCCCCCCCTCAGGTGCTGTCCCCCCCTCAGGTGCTGTCCCCCCTCAGGTGCTGTCCCCCCCTCAGGTGCTGTCCCCCCCCTCAGGTGCTGTCCCCCCTCAGGTGCTGTCCCCCCCTCAGGTGCTGTCCCCCTCAGGTGCTGTCCCCCCCTCAGGTGCTGTCCCCCCAGGCCCTGGCTGTCTCTCAGGGCTGGTTGGCTCTCCGGGTGCTCCATCCCCTTGGAGCTGCAGCTCCTGGTGTGACCACAGCCCCGGGGGCTCCCTTCCCTCCCCAGATCCTCACCCTGCTGCTGGGAGTCTCCATCCTGGTGCTGTCCCTGCTCACCACCTACTTCATCAACGCCAAGGCTGACGTGCTCTTCAGCCTCCCGCGGGACCCCGGGGCCGTGGCCTACTGAGCTGCTCCTGGGGCTGCAAAACCCCTGGATTGGAGCTGCCAGGGCTGGGCCAGCGCTGGGATGGCCCTCCCTCTGCACAAGGTTCCTTCCAGAACCTTCCACGTGTTCCCAGGGCTGAGCCCTGAGAGACTTTCCCCAGGAAAAGGCACCGACCGAGCCCCGAAGGAACCTCGGGACAGATTCCCAGAGTTGGTTTGATTTTGTCCTTGGAGCAGCCTGAGGATGGTCCTGGATGCTGCTGGGAGCACCCTGGGGTGGATTTCTTCCCTGAGTCGAGCCAAGGGTGGGAAGGATGAAGGTGTTTCCTCCTGGAGCAGTGGAATTCCGAGGGGTCCCCCAGGAGCCGTGGAAGGTCCATCCCCAGGTGTCCTCAGCAGGTGATCAGATGTAAAACAACCTTTTTTTCCTTTTAATGGTGCAATATTTTCTGGGCTTTGTACATATATAAATAGTTCCCTTTAATTAAAAAACGGCCACTTCCAAATGAACCCCCCCCCTTGACCTGCTTTGTCCTCAGTCCCTTCCCAAAAATCATCCCAGTGGGCAGTTTGTGGCTGTGGCAGCGTTTGGGGCAGGCAGAGGGTTTCCTGGGATGTGCTTTTCCTTCCCTGGGGTGAGTTTTTTTTGTGATGTTTTCTTACATATCTGAATCTCTTACACACCTCTAAATGAAAATGCTTCATCCAGGACGGAGCAGCTTTGAGGAGAGACCTTGGGATTGGGGAGGGCTTGGACTTCCATGGTCCTTGTGGGATCCAGCTCAGGATGTCCCATAACCCAGCAGGTTGGGTCAGTTAAAGGGTTCCTGATCATTCAAAGCATCTCCTTCCCGCTCTGCTCCGTCCTGCCTTTCATTCTGGACCCCCTGGAATTACAGGAATTATTTTTCCTCCTTTTTTCCCCCCTCCTTACAAACAGAAAGGAAACCCTTTTCCCCCTGGCAGCCCCTGCTCTGTCCCTCTGGAGCAGCTCCAGCAGCTCCGTGTCCTCCTCCAGCTGCTCCCCCTGGATGGATCCCGGGGGTTCTCCCGATCCAGGGGCAGCACCAGCTCTCACACTCAGGGCCTGAAGGTGCCAGAGCTGCCAAAGAGCCCCTGGACAGAGCTCAAAGCTGCCCAGCACCTCCCAGGTGTCAGGAAGAACCGGTTGGACCGGGAATGATGTGGAGCCACCTCCAAAGGGAGCAGCCCTGGAAGGAGTTCAAGCTCCAGGGCTGTGGAGGGACGTGCCAGCCTCTGAAAGAGGCAGGAGAGAGCCTTTCCCAGCACCTGGGCCCGGCTGGGAGCCTGTTCTGGAGGAGGCTTTGCATCATTTCCCTTGCAAAGTTCCCTAATTCCCGGAGCAAACGGGCTCTGGGTGAGGGGAGGGTGGGGAGCAGCTCTGGGGGACAAGGAATGTCTGTGAGCAGCAGTGGGATCCAAGGGGATCCCAGGGGAATTAGGGCACTGCCAGAGGCACATCTGGGATGTCGTGTCCAGCTCTGGGAGGTTTGGAGTCCCAGCCCTGGGAGGTTTGGGGTCCCAGCCCTGGAGGTGCCCGAGGAAGGACTGGATGTGGCCCTGAGTGCTCTGGGCTGGGTCAGGAGTTGGATTCCCTGATCCTGGAGGTCTTTTCCCACCTCTGGGATTCTGGGACTCAGCTGCTCCTCAGAGCTCTGTTTGCCCTGTAAGGATAAAAATAAACCCACGTATTTAAGGACACCCAAACGAGCTCCCCAGAGCTCATTAGCATTAGGGACGCTCTAATTAATGCCCATCATCTCGGGGGTGAGGACGGGAGGGTGTCAGGGGACGTGTAACAGTGAGGTTGGTGCAGCTGCTGGGCTGGGCTGGGCAGGACGGGGACACAGGGAGGGTGGGGAGGCCCTGGCACAGGTTTTCCAGGGAATTCGTGGCTGCCCCACCCCTGGAAGTGTCCAAGGGCAGGTTGGACGGGGCTTGGAGCAACCTGGGATAGAGGAAAGTATGGAATGAAATGATCTTCAGGGTCCTTCCAATCCAGCCCATCCCCTGGTTCTGCTGCTCTGGGAGCACGGGGGGGTCTCCCATGTTCCCTCCCCTCCTCCAGACCGGCCTGAAAAAATCAGGGAAGAAAGGAAAGAGAGGCTGAGCAGCCAAAGGCAGATTCCCCCCGGGGAGATGGAGCCCGGGAGAGGCCAAAAACCAAGTGATGCAACTCGTGGCAGGTCTGGCCGGGCTGCTCCTCCCGACGGCCCCGGAGCTCTCCGGGAGCTCTCCCGCCGCTCCTCGGGCTGGGATTCGCTCCCGAGGGGAAAAGCTGCCTGTCCCTGCCTCCTCCTGGCAGGACATGACCCCCCCCGGGCTCTGCTGCAGCCCCCGGGTCACCCCGAGCCCCCTCCGGCTCCAGCCCAGCCCGGCTGTGGTTTTTGGGCAGCTGGCGGGGGCTGTCCCCGCCCCGGAGCCCTCGGGCATCTCGCTGAGACATCCCCCCCTTCCTCCTCCTCCTCCTCCTCCTCCTCCTGGTGCGCATCATTTGCAAGCATCGCTTTCCTCCCCTCCCTCTTCCCGGGGTTTCTGCACAAAAAGAAGATGCCCCCGACCCTCCTGACCCCCTGAACCCCCGGGGGGGGCCGAGGGCCGGGGCTGCAGCTGCCCCCGTGCCCCGAGGGGGGACATATGGGGGTGACAGTCCCCCAGACGGGGAGGAAGGAGAGGAAATGGGTGTTTTCTTGGTGCTCCTGGGAACTCGGTGGCTCCGGAATATTAAGAGGCAGGAAAGTTAATTAATGCCCAGAACAAAGCCGGGGCTGTTTTGGCTCCTGGGAGAAGGAAACGGTGGAGACAGGAAGGGGAGAACTGGGGTCTTCTTCAGTGGGGTCTTATCAGCAGCTAAAATCGAGGTGAAGCCCGGGGTGGGGGGGGAGGGAGTCGTTTTTTGGAGGGTTTGTGGCGAAGGGCAGGAGGGTGTTGGGAGAGCCATGGGAACAGCTCCCCTGTGCTGAGGGGCTGGGGGGCTGGGGGGCTGTCTGGGAGCAGCACAAGGTCCAGCTGAAGGAACAAAGGCAGCTCAGGAGCAGGAGAGGAGCGAGCCAGGGCCTTGGCTGGCACCCAGCAGGAATCTGAGTCCAACATGTGTTTGAAATCAGGGGCTGAACTGCTACAAATGGGAGCAGAGGAATTGCCAGCTTGGATCGTGCCCAGGGTCCATCCTTTCCACTGCCCTTGGCACCGCCAGGGATGAGCACCCGGCTCTGGGAGAGGCACCAAAGCCCCCGGAGCGACCCCGTGTCCCAAATCCACCCCACGGGGGGATCCCTGGGCTCCTCATTCCCACTGCAAAGTCCACAGGAGCATCCAGAGGGATCTCACCGTCCCAAATCCACCCCACGGGGATCCCTGGGCTCCTCATCCCTGCTGCAAATCCGCTCTCCCTCATCCACAGGAACATCCAGAGGGATCTCACCGTCCCCCCTGTCTGTCTGTCCATCCAGCCGCGGGAATTCCTGGGGGAAACCAGCCCAGCCGGGGAAAGAGGGAGGTGATTTAGGGACAAACCGAGCTCGTCCTTCCCCCCTTTGCCCCGCGCAGCTCCCGGGGCCTCCGGGAGGAGGAAGAGGAGGGTGAGGAGGAGGAAGGGGCGGAGGACGGGGCTCGGGCTCTCTGTGCCGCCCAGGTGATGCTTCCCCAGCGCCAGCAGAGGTGCCGGGGGCTAATGAAGATCGACGTCGGAACAAAACAGCGGCTCGGCAGCTCGGAGCCAGCGGGAAGGGGGAAGCAGATGGGCTGGAGGAGGCAGGAGCCGCTCTAAATGGATTGATGGAGGGGCCTTTGAGGGAGATGGATTGGAGACGGAGCCGCTGGAGGAAAGGGCCGCGGTGGCCACGCTGTGAATGGGGCAGGGGCCCAGGGACGGGTGGGGAAGGGAGAAAGGCCCGCAGATAACAGATGGATGGACACAAAGACTGGAAGGGAAGAGGGGGACAGATGGACAAGCAATAGAGAGAGTCGGGAGGAGAGAGGGATCTGGACATAATTAGATTGGATCTGATTATGACAGACTCGATTAGAGCAATATTATGATCAGGAGCTTCTGTCGCTATTTGGCTTTTAGGGGGGAACAAAAGCCAGGGGAGGGGGGACGAGCAGAGGCGCAGGGAACGGGGCAGGATGAAAGGGAAAAAAGGGAAGGGGCTCCCTGTGAAAGCTGTCAGGGGTGGTGGTGACAGATTGTGTGGTTCTGGAGCACCGGGGCCGTCTGTCACCGACAGAAACCTGCCCGGAAAACAGACAAAAGGGGCTCCCAGAGCCCGGGGCTCCGGCCCTGCCCGGGGCTCAGCACTCCAGGAGCTCCCTGGGAGGAGTGACCACGGCTGGGGGTGCACACACACCTCCCTCAGACCCCCCCAGCCCACCTGAGGGTGTGAGCACACGTGTGAACACGCGTGGGGACACACGGGGGGCACGGCCTGGCCCCACACACGTGGGTGCCAGCCCCGAATTCCTGCCCCCAGAAACCTCCAGTCCCGGCTTTCACACTCTGGGGGGGCCCAACTGGGGGGTTTCAGGACCTGAAGGGGCTACAGGAGACGTGGGAGAGACTTTGGAGAAGGAGTCCAGGACGAGGGGGCGGGTTCAGAGGTTTGGGTGGATATTGGGAAGGAATCCTGGCTGGGAGGGGGGGGAGGCCCCAGCACAGGTTATTATTCCATGGCTGCCCCTACCTGAGAGTGTCCAAGGCCAGGTTGGAGCAACCTGGGCTGGTGGGAGGTGTCCCTGCCCATGGCAGGGGGTGGAACGAGGGGAGATTTAAGGTCCCCTCCCACCCAAACCGTGCTGACACTCAGGATCACCCACCACCCCAAGTGAAGGTTCACAGGCTGCCCCGGTGCTTCTCCACGGAATCCCAGAATCCCCGAGGCTGGAAAAGCCCTCCCAGCCCCTGGATCCCCCCCGTGCCCCATCCCCAACTCACTCAGTGCCACGTCCAGTCCTGCAGAGGGACCTTCCTGGAGGGGTGGGGGCACAGCCCCCAGGGTGTGACAGCCCCAGGGCAGGGGCAGGAGCTGCAGAGCCCCCAGGGATTGATCTTTCCAGGGTCTCTGGGCTGTGCCCGGGGTCTCCAGCCAGGTCTCCCCCCCGTGGGCTGGAAGTGCAGCCCCTCCCCGTGTCCCATCCCGGCAGCTCGAGGGTTAAACCTGCCCAGACGGGGCCGCTGGTCCCCGGTGGCTCCGCACAATATGTCACCTCCTCTCCTGCCAAATGCTGCCTCTTCCAGCCTCTCTCCAAACACAGGAGCTGCTCAGGGTCCCCCCCGGCCCCCGCAGCTGATCCCTGAGGCCCCCGGGGTCCCAAAATCACGGGATCCTGGAATGGTTGGGGTTGGAACGGACCTCAGGGAACGTTTTGTTCCAACCCACCTCCCACCAGACCGGGCTGCTCCGACCTTGGGCACTTCCAGGGGTGGAGCATCCACAACTTCCCCGGGCACCTCGTGCCACCACCCTCCCAGGGCAGGATTTCTCCCTGTTTGAAGTTTGAAGCCCTTTCCCCCTGTCCTGTCCCTCCATGTCGAGGTGGACAAGCCCCGGGGGGCTTCACCCCCTTGGATGGAAACACCACCAAGGCCCCCCCTGGGTCCCTCAGCCTGGCAGGTAAAGCTGAAACCAGGGACAGGTGTGAAAACCTCGGCTCTGCTTCCCACAGGTGCCCCCCAACCTCTTCCTCCTTGCCCCCTGTGTTGGAAGGCAGGCCCAGGAATCCCGAGGAATGAGGGATCTCTGCAGGCTCCAGTTTAGGGGCTCCTGCCAGCGAGAAACCAGGTTGGGTTTGATGTGGAAAACCAGTTTCTTCCAACCAGGAACACTCAGGTTGGGAAGGGAAGGACATTCAGAAGGGAAGGACAAAGCCAGAGGGTGAAATAGGTGAATATTTCCAGAGGATTTCGAGCCGTGGGCTCCCCATCCCTGGGAGAAACTCGCTGGACTGGAGACGAGCTGGAGGGAGCTGAAACCTTCCCGTTCATTTGGCCGAGCCTGAGCCCGGTGTCCCAGCGGGAAAGCTCTGGAAGCGGCTCCAATCCTTCCCCCTCTCTTCCCGGCAGGATGCCCGGAGCAGCCCGGGATCAGCTGCGGGGAGAGGGGGGGCCCTGCTGGCGCCTGGCAGGGGGAGCAGAGCCGGGCCCGGGGGTGGGCAGGGAACGAACACCCACAGCCCCTCCCACTGCTCCGGGAGCCCCGGGAAGGAGGGAGGAGGGGGATGTGCCTGCGTTTGGGGTGGGATGTGCCCCGGGAGGTCTGGGAAGGAGGGGGGATTTGGGATGTGCGAGGGATGGGGAGATTTGGGAAGGGGGGGATTGGGGAAGGGGAAGATTTGGGATGTGCAGGGCGCTGGGAGGTTTGGGAAGGGGAGGATTTGGGATGTGCAGGGCACTGGGAGCCCCGGGAAGGGGAGGATTTGGGATGTGCAGTGGGCTGGGAGGTTTGGGAAGGGGAGGATTTGGGATGTGCAGGGCGCTGGGAGGTTTGGGAAGGGGAGGATTTGGGATGTGCAGGGAGCTGGGAGGTTCGGGAAGGGGAGATTTGGGATGTGCGGAGCGCCGGGAGATTTGGGAAGGGGAGGATTTGGGATGTGCAGGGCGCTGGGAGGTTTGGGAAGGGGAGGATTTGGGATGCGCTGGGAGGTTTGGGAAGGGGAGGATTTGGGATGCGCTGGGAGCCCCGGGAAGGGGAGGATTTGGGATGTGCAGGGCGCCGGGAGAAGGGGCTGGGGGGTGTGGGGGTGTGTTCCCGGTGGAGAGCGGGAATTTGCGCGCGGGTGATGGATGTCCTGGATGTCCTGGATGCGCCGGATGCGCTGGATGCGCTGGATGCGCCGGATGCGGGACGTGCGGCGCATCCCGGGCGGGATCCAGGCGGGATCCAGGCGCGCCTCGGGCTCGGGGCGGACTCTCCCGCCGCCGCGAGCTCATTAAGGGAATATTGTCTCCTAATCGGTGCCATAGCAATGGCGAGGAGGCTCCGGAGCCGCCACCTGATCCCTCCGCCTCGGCAAAGCCCGGGCCCATCTGCCGAGCCGTGCCAGGCGCTGGAGCCCACCCAGGCGCCCGTGCCCATCACCTGGGCCTCGCCTGCTGTGCGGGGAGGGCACCGGCCCCCGGGGCTGCCGGGGGGGCACGAGGAGGAGACAAAGGTGGGAGAGCCCAGAGAAGGCGCTGGGAGGCGAGGGAGGCTCCCAAATTTGGGGGGGGAACACACACACGGGGATTTCAGAGCCCTGAGGATGAACCGGGGCAGGTTTTGTCCAGGCGGAGTTTTGACGGGAGAATTCGAGCGGGGTGAGAGGCAGAGGCCGAGGGATCGTCGTAGTCTCCTGCCCCAAGTGTTTCGAAGCGGTCCCCGCGTCCTCCGGGGGGGTTTTCCTCCCCTTTTCCTCCTCTTTCCCTCGGTTCCCTCACCAAACTTCGCTCGGGTGGATTTTCCAGGCGGGACCTGCGGGATGGGGGCTGTCCCTGCTCCGGGCGCCCACCCGGGCTCAGCCACCCCCAGGGGCACCCAGGGCGTCCTCGGGGAGCTCCACACGGACACACGGACACGCGGACACGCGGACACAGGGACACACGGACACGCAGCCCCGTCACACCCACGGCCCCGGGGGCTGCGCGCCGCCGGGATCCACTGGGAACGATCCCCCTTCTCCCGGCGCCGCTCCCGCCGCCCCTGTCCCCGTCCCGTCCCCTCTCGCCGCCCCCCTTTATGAAATATGCAGGGGGAACAGATGTCGCCTTCTCCCGGAGCACCCCCGCCCTCCTCCCTCCCTCCCTCCCGCCCATCCCACCACCCCACCCACCCTCCCGGACCGCAGCCAACCTCCCCCTCCCTCCCTCCCTCCCCTCCCGGGGCTCCCCCCTCGCCCCCAGCCAATGGCAGCCCCTCGCCCGCCCTAAATATTGATGAGGGGGGAGCGGCCGAGCGGCCAATGAGACTCTCGGGGTCGGGCCCGGCGGGCGAGGCCGGGCTGGATAAATAGGGTTTGGGGAACATGCCCCCGCGGAGGCTTCGAAGCCGCGCTCCTGCCCGGGCCGGACCATGCCCGGGCCCCGAGGCTGCCGGGATTCTCCCTGATTTTCCCCCCAAATCCACCCCGCGGAGCAGGGAGAGCGCCCAGGGAAACTTTCTCCCCCCTCGATGGATGGATGAGCCAAGGGGTTCCTCCCTCCTTGGATTACCGGAGCTTCATCCCGCTGGAAGAGGAGAGCTGGACCTTGGGAATGGTCATCGGGCTGGGGGTAAGGGGCTGTCCCGGGGGCGGGCGGCTCTGGAATGGGGGAGGGATGGGGAGTTAAACAGTGCAATCCATGTGGGAATGTGGCCCCGGGCTCCCGGGAAGGGGCTTGACCCGGGCGGCAGGTTTAGCACCCAAACCCGCTCGGCACTGGCACGGGAGGACTCGGAGCAGGAAAAAGGAAAGGAAACCTCCGTCCAGGCGGCCTGAAAGTGGGTCCCGGACACACTTTGCGTGGCCAGGGAGTTTCCAAGGAGAATCGTCGGGAAAATTGTCGCCTCGGGGGCCGGAAGTGGAAGGAAAAGGGTGAGAGAGGAGGTGGGAAGCTCCCACTGCCCCTCGGGGTCTGAGCGCTGGGGGGGCTTTGCTGAAGGCAGGACTGCAGCAAGTGCAGGTTAAAGAAGTTCTTGCAGTAGATGAAGTCAGGAAGGTGGAAATTTGCAGCTTATCCAGAGGAAAGAAGGGGGAAAGAGCCACTTGGAGCACAAGCCTCCCGTGCCAAGGAAAAGCTTTGGCGGGACTGGACCAACCCAGCGAAGGAGGAGCGGGAGAAGGAGTTTATTTGAGTCTGGGATTGAAATTGGGCTTCAGGGGGTCTGGGGTCTCCTGGGACACCCTGAGCCCCCCGGGTGGGCCCCCTGCCCCCCTTTTGGGTGTTTGATGCGCCCTCAATCCCCTCCCGAGGATGCAGAGCCGGGGACAGCGACACGGGCTGTGCCCGGGGGGGTGGTGGCTCCCGGGCTGTCCCTGCTCCGGGTCACCGGCCCTGTCTGCCCGCGGAGCTTCCAGGATGGAGCGTCCTGCTCCTTCCTCGCTGCTGGGGTCCCGGGGATGGATCAGGCGTCCCGGGGATGGATCAGGTGCCCTGGTTTGTCTCCCTCCCCGCGCTGGGGGGATGGAGCCGGGAGGCAGCGGAGCCGCTCCGCGTTTTCCCGCTGGGATGTCTCATCCCCACCCGGATTGAACCCCTGGCTGAGGCAGCACCGGGGGCTGCAGAGTAAGAGGAGAACAGGTCTGTGGGAGTGGGGTGGGAAAGAGGGAGGCAGAGGAGCCGGGAGGCAGCGCAGGAGCCCAAATTCCCGGTGCCTTGGAGCGGCGGGGAGAGCGCTGGAGGAGAACAGGAGTGTGGTGCTGGATGTCCAGCCCCTGGATACCCGCGGCCCGGGAGGTGGGAGATGTGTCTGTGCGTGTGCAGGACCCTGTGTGTTCGTGTCGGTGAGCAAAGACCCCACCAGACACATTCTGGGGGGCTCAGGGGGCCCTGCAGGCAGTTCTGCACAGGCTGACGGGGCTCCTCACGATTTTCGGGCGTTGCTGCTGCAAAAACTGACATCCTGCAAGTCTTTTAGAGCAGGACAGGGACTATTTCTCCCCTGTCCCTGTTGGGTTTGTTCCGTTTCCCGGCTGTGGCGGCTCAGCACGAGTTTCCCTGAGAGAGGTCGCGGCTCGTCCATCCCTTCCCACCCCGGCAGCGCTTCCCCATCCCAAGTTCGTCCCCCTTCCCCTTTCCCAGCGGGAAGATGCTCCTGCGGCAGGACCTGCCTTTCCCAGCCCTGCTCCCGGGGCGCTGGAGGCGTCTGTGCGGGCACGGGGAAGGCAGCGGGGAGGAGGAGGAGGAGGAGGGAGAGCAGAGGCAGAATTCCCGGCCAGCGGCGCAGCATCCCGGGGGGAACATCCCGGGGGGAGCATCCCGGGGGCAGCATCCCGGGGGGAGCATCCCAGAGGGAACATCCCGGGGGGAGCATCCCGGAGGGAACATCCCGGGGGGAACATCCCGGGGGGAGCATCCCGGAGGGAACATCCCGAGGGGAACATCCCAGAGGGAACATCCCGGGGGCAGCATCCCGGGGGAGCATCCCGGAGGGAACATCCCGGAGGGAACATCCCGGGGGGAACATCCCGGGGGGAGGGAACATCCCGGGGGGAGCATCCCGGAGGGAACATCCCGGGGGCAGCATCCCGGGGGGAGCATCCCGGGGGGAACATCCCGGGGGCAGCATCCCGGGGGGAGCATCCCAGAGGGAACATCCCGGGGGGAGCATCCCAGAGGGAACATCCCGGGGGGAGGGAACATCCCGGGGGGAACATCCCGGGGGGAACATCCCGGGGGGAGCATCCCGGGGGGAACATCCCGGGGGGAGGGAACATCCCGGGGGGAACATCCCGGCGCCTCTGCGGCCACCCGAGGCCGAGCAGCTGCGGAGGTTCCATATGTCGGGGGCGGCAGATCCGTGACATACGGGCTCATTTAGCGCACAATGACCCCCCCTCCCCTTTCCCCTCGCCCCTGCGGGCTGGTTTTTTCCCCCTTCCCTCATCCACCACCTGCCATCCCTCCGGAGCGCCGGGAGAAACGGCTCCCACCTTCTCCCGGAGCCTCCGCGCCGGCTCCTTCTCCGGCTCCCGCGTCCGGGGAGCCGCGGGACGAGGGGATGAGGGGATGAGACCCCCCCTCTCCGTGCTTGTGTTTTCCAGAGCAGCCGGGAGGAGTCGGGCTCTGACACCTGAGGACACCCGCCCGTCCGTTTATTCGCTTTTTATGCCTCCCCCCGCCCTCCCCGCGCCGTTCGTCGCCGAAGTTGTCGCCCGGCCAGCGAGCCCCCGGGGGGAAATGTCCCGGTTCCCTCGCGTGTGATGAGGAGGAGGAGGAGGAGAGCAGCAGCACCCGGGGGGTCTCCGCCGTGAGAGCCGCAGCCGAGACCGGTGCCCCGTCCCCCGCCACGTCCGCCCGTCCGTCCGTCCGTCCGTCCCCGCGGAGATGATGCTCAACTCCGACCAGGCGGAGCTCGACCTCCCCCCGCCGCGCTCCGAGGCCGAACCCGCCTTCGGCGGCGGCTGCGGGGGCAGCGCGGAGGGCGCGGGGGGGGTCGGGCCGTGCCCCCCGGGCCCGGGGGAGCCCCCGAAGAAGGAGCTGCAGCACCTGAGCCGGGAGGAGCGGCGGCGCCGGCGCCGGGCCACGGCCAAGTACCGGACAGCCCACGCCACGCGCGAGAGGATCCGCGTGGAGGCCTTTAACGTGGCCTTCGCCGAGCTGAGGAGGCTGCTGCCCACCCTGCCCCCCGACAAGAAGCTCTCCAAGATCGAGATCCTGCGCCTCGCCATCTGCTACATCTCCTACCTGAACCATGTGCTGGATGTTTGAGAGCCCCCAGCTCGTCTGTCTGTCTGTCCGTGTGTCACATCTGCTGCATCTCCTACCTGAACCACGTGCTGGATGTTTGAGTGTCCTACCGCGCGTCTGTCTGTCTGTCCGTGTGTCACATCTGCTACATCTCCTACCTGAACCACGTGCTGGATGTTTGAGTGTCCTACCGCGCGTCTGTCTGTCTGTCCGTGTGTCACATCTGCTGCATCTCCTACCTGAACCACGTGCTGGATGTTTGAGTGTCCTACCGCGCGTCTGTCTGTCTGTCCGTGTGTCACATCTGCTACATCTCCTACCTGAACCACGTGCTGGATGTTTGAGTGTCCTACCGCGCGTCTGTCTGTCTGTCCGTGTGTCACATCTCCTGCCTGAACCACGTGCTGGATGTTTGAGAGCCCCCAGCTCGTCTGTCTGTCTGTCCGTGTGTCACATCTGCTACATCTCCTGCCTGAACCACGTCCTGGATGTCTGACTGTCCCAGCTCATGTCTGTCTGTCTGTCCGTGTGTCACATCTGCTACATCTCCTACCTGAACCACGTCCTGGATGTTTGAGAGCCCCCAGCTCGTCTGTCTGTCTGTCCGTGTGTCAGTTCTGCTGCATCTCCTACCTGAACCACGTCCTGGACGTCTGAGCGTCCTACCGCGCGTCTGTCTGTCTGTCTGTCCGTGTGTCACATCTCCTACCTGAACCACGTCCTGGATGTTTGAGTGTCCCAGCTCATGTCTGTCTGTCTGTCCGTGTGTCACATCTGCTACATCTCCTACCTGAACCACGTCCTGGACGTCTGAGTGTCCCAGCCAGCGTCTGTCTGTCTGTCTGTCCGTGTGTCACATCTCCTGCCTGAACCACGTCCTGGATGTCTGAGAGCCCCCAGCCCACGTCTGTCTGTCTGTCCGTGTCACATCTCCTACCTGAACCACGTCCTGGACGTCTGAGAGCCCCCAGCTCATGTCTGTCTGTCTGTCCGTGTGTCACATCTCCTGCCTGAACCACGTCCTGGATGTTTGAGAGCCCCAGCTCACGTCTGTCTGTCTGTCCATGTGTCACATCTCCTGCCTGAACCACGTGCTGGACGTCTGAGCCACCCGGTCCGTGTCCGTCTGTCCGTCTGCCACATCCCCTGCCTGAACTTGTGCCAGGAACTTCCGAGCCCAGAGCTCGAGTCCGTCTGTCCCTCCACGACCTGAACCCCCCGAATGCTGTGCTGTGTCCATCTGTCTGTCCAAACGAGCCCCCGGCCGTCTGCTCTCCCCCTGCCCCACCCACGGTCTGGATTTCCCCGCCAACGACCCCACGTCCGTCTGTCCTTCCACCCTGCCCCAGTCCAGGGGATGTCTGGCCGGTCAGATGTCCGTCTGTCCTTCCACCCTGCCCCAGTCCCGGGGATGTCTGGTCGGTCAGATGTCCGTCTGTCCCATCAGATGTCTGTCTGTCCCGCTGGATCCGCTGCCCGGCCCGGGGGGTCTCCGAGGTGTCCCACCCCCGTGCCAGGCTGGAGCAGCCCCCGGGGGCGTTCCCAGCCCCTCATTTGGGCTCCCCAAACCCCACCACTCCGCTCCCCAGTCCCACCAGTAGGGCACTGGTGTGGCCCCTCCCTCTCCCAGCCTGGGGGGGGAACTGCACTTTACCGGGGCCGGGATGGGAAGGAAGCAGGAACGGCCCCTTCTCCCCGTTTCCAGCAGCTTCCAGCAGCTTCCAGCAGCTTCCAGCAGCCAGGAATCTCCCCTGACCCCCCCCTCACAGACAGAGCAGCACTTGGGGAAAAGGAAGGGAGAGGGAAGGGAAAGCGGAGCCGGGCTGAGGGCGGGAAAACTCGTTGCAGGAGTGAATGTTTTGCCTCGTTTTTGGGGCGGTTTGGGCGGTTTGAGGGTTCATTTTGCACTGGCAGTGGCAGGAGCAGGAGCAGGAGCCCCGGGAGGGGGGACTGGGACCGCTGGCTGTGCTTGGACACAACATTCCAGGTCAGGAGCAGAGCCTGGGAATGGGGATGGGGGTGGGGATGGGGATGGGGGGCAGGTTCCTGGGGAACGGGATGGGGCTGCTCCTCCTCCAGCCTCGTCTCTGGCCGGGCAGGGATGGGGATTTTGGGAGGCCAGAGGTGGAACTGGTGCAGTGTGAGGGGCAGGGAACCCCACAGACCCCCAGAGCTGGACAAACAGTCCTGGGGCCGCCTGGGACCCCCTTCCCGGGGTTTGGGGCGCTGGCAGAGCTGGGTGTCCCAGCCCCACAGGCCCCAGCTGGGATTCCCGGGATTTCACACCTTTCCTGGCTCCATCCCACCCCTCTCTGCCTCCAGTTCCCAGCACCACCTCGCTCCATACCTCATTTTTCCCCCTCCCCACGGAAGCAGGGAGAAGGATCTCTACCTCTGTCTGGCTTGTCAGGGAATGTTGGACCCCGGAGGGCTGGAGCAGCTGATTCCAGAGGGCTGGAACAGCCACATCCCAGAGGGCTGGAGCAGCAGATCCCAGATCTGGCTCCCCCATCACCCCAGAGCAGAGCAGATGAGCCCTCCCTTCCCCTCCCCTCCCCACAGTCTCTGTGCCACGAGGATATTTATTGAATTAATTTATTGAGAAATGTTATTATTATTATTATTATTATTATTATTATTAATTATTATTATTTATTTGCTGTGTTGTCGTGCACTTTTGGGAAAGGAAAAGGAGGAAAACAAGTGTAAAAAAATATCAAGATCCCGTCGGGAAAGCCTCCAGGCCACCCTCGGATTCCCCGTGTTTGGCTGCTCGGACTGTGCAAGGATTTATTATTTATGAGTTCACAGGGAAGGCGGGGGGGGAGGGAAACGAATTAAATCGCCAGCACAAGAGAGATCTTGAACTCGCAGCGCTCAGCTTCACGTTTTCTGCCCTTTTCTTTTTTAATTTTCAGCCCGTGTTTCGCCATCCCTGCCGGGTGGTGGGTTCGCTCTGGGGGAGGATGTGCCCTCCCGGCACTCCAAGTCCTGCACCTTCGCCTTCCCCAGCCCTGCTGGAGCCCGGTTTGGCTTCGCTGGGACCGGGATGAGGATGCCCAGTCCCCCCTCAGCACCCCCAAACCCCGACAAACCCCCCCCGTCTCCCGCAAACCCCCCGGAATATCGGGGTGGCCCCGAGCGCGGCGACCCCCGCGGGTCCCTCCTGCCCCGTCCCCCGGGCCGCCCACCCCCGGAGCCCCCCCGAGCCGTGCCGGGGGTGGCTGGGGGGAGATCGCGGCTCCTTTGTCCGCGCCGGTGCCGCCCGCCCGTCCCCCGGGGCGCGGCTGCAGCTGCTCCCGGCCCGCTCCCGATTTCCCCGGGTAATCGATTGGCCTCGGCCGCGGGGACGCGCCGGGGGGAAACGGCAACCGGGGGGGAGGGAGAGAGGGGAGGGAGGGCGAGAGGGGCACGGGAGGGGACCCCGGCGCTGCTTTTTGCCCCAGCTCGTGGATTGAGGATCGAGAATGGTTTGGGTGAGAAGGGACCTTAAAGATCTCGTGGACAGGGACACCTTCCTCTATCCCAGGTTTGCTCCAGCCTGGCCTTGGACACTTCCAGGGATGGGGCAGCCACAGCTTCTCTGGGCAACCTGTGCCAGGGCCTCCCCACCCTCCCAGGGAACAATTCCTTCCCAATATCCAACCTGAATTTCCCCTCTGTCATCCCCCTTTGTCTGTCACTCCGATTCCCGACGAAAGCGTCGATGAAATGTTCGTTTCTCCCCTTGGGATGCTCCGTGTCCCCACCCCCTGCACCCAGGCCCAGCTCTTCTCCCAACCCCTCCAGCTCCAACCTCCCCACGTGGATCATCCCCGTCCCACCCCTCCGGCTCCGGGAGGGAATATTCGGGTCAGGGCAGCACCAGCCCCGTGCCAGTGACTCCCAAACCTCTCTGGGGCCCGTTGTCCCCTCTGCCAGCCCCGGCCCTGACATATGGTCCTCATTGTGCCTCTCACAATGGAAACACTCGACACTAATTTGGATGCTGGCTCCGGCCTCGACAGATTGGGGGTCCCTCGATGTGCTTTGTGCTCCAAAAGGCAGCTCTGCCTTCTCCTCTGCCTCCCACCGTGTTCTCCTACACACTTCCCACCTCATTCCCTATTCCCTTCTTCCCAGCTCTCCATCCCGGGCTCCTGGGACGCTGCTCCCACAGGTCGGTGCCTGCACGAGGAATGTGGCGCTTCCCGGGGGGAAAATCCCCCTGGAAAACGGGTCCTGGAGGTGAGAGAAACAGCACAAAAGCTGCTCAGCTGCCTCTGCCCGGCGGCGTCTCCGTGTCCCTGCCCGGGGATGACACGGAGGGGACGGTTCTTGGCCCGTTTTCCACGTCCTTTCCTCTCCCTAAAAGGAGCAGCCGAGGCAGGGTGGGACCCCCTGGCTTGGGAAGGGGGAAGGACACCCCTCGTTTTGGCTGCTGACCCCCTTCCGTGTCCCTTCTTCCCCCTAAAAGGAGGCAGGATGGGACCCCCTGGCTTGGGAAGGGGGAAGGACACCCCTTGTTTCAGGGGCCCGAGGCCGGGCTGGGGCCCTGCGTGTGTCCCCGTCCCCCTGGGTGTCACAGTGTCACCTCCCTGTCCCCAGCCCGGGGTCCTGCGCGTGTCCCCATCCCCCTGGGTCTCATGGCGTCACCTCCCTGTCCCCAGCCCGGGGCTCTGAATGTCTCCCTGTCCCCCTGGATGTCCCGGTGTCACCTCCCCGTCCCCCTGGATGTCACCGTGTCACCCCCCGTCCCCAGCCCGAGGCAGCAGTGCCATCTGCTGGGTCCCCACACGCTCAGCCCAGACCCCCGTCACCTCCCCGGGTTGGGGACCCCCATCCCTGCCCCCCCCGGGGAGGGGACCCCCGTGCCCAGAGCGGGGTGAGGAGGGAGGGGACGGTCCCCGTAAATCACCGGGGGGAACAAAGCGGCCCTTCCCAGCTGGCCGGGGGGCTCCAGCAGCCCCAGCTGGCCGGGAAGGAGCTCCCGGCGCCCATTAATCACCCCCGGGGCCGGAACGGGAGCGAGGGGACAGATGCTGGGGAATGGGGGGGGGACAAGGGGGACCCACACCCGGGTCGCGAACACCCGAATTTGGCCACAGCTCCTGCGCCCCCAAGGCTGCTCCAGGGATTGAGCCCATGGAGCCACGGGAAAAGGGGGGCGGGGGGGACCGGCCCTGCCCAATCGTCCCCCCGATACATCGCCCCCAGCCCCATCGCTCCCCGCGCCATCGCCCCCTGCCCCATAACCCCTGCCCCATAATTCCCCTCTGATCGCCAATCGCCCCCAGCCCCATCGCTCCCCGCGTCATCGCCCCCCGCCCCATAACCCCTGCCCATAACCCCTGCCCCATAACCCCTGCCCCATAACCTCTGCCCCATAACCTCTGCCCCATAACCCCTGCCCCATAATTCCCCTCTGATCGCCCATCGCCCCCCGCCTCTCTCCCTCCGCCCCACAATTCCCGCCCCATAATTCCCATCCCATTATCCCCGCCCCCTCTGCCCCCCGCCCCATAATCCCCCCGCCCCATAATCTCCACCCCATAATCCCCCCGCCCCGTCGCCCCCCGCCCCATAATCCCACCCCGACGGCCCCGCCCCTTCCCCTTCCCCCTCCCCTCTCCCCCCTCCCCCCTCCCCACAAGCCCCGCCCCCTCTCCCCCCTCCCCATTCACTCCAAACAAGCCATTTAAATCCAGCCAATGGGCGCGCTCCGGGCCGGCAGCGCCGCTCGCCATTGGCCAGCGCCGGGGGGTGGGCGTGGCCTGGCCGTTCCCAGCGCCGCTCATTGATAGAACGCGGCTGTTCCGGGCAGGGGACGCGCTCCCGCCGCGCTCCCCACGCGTGGGACCGTCCCGACCCCCCCCCAGCCACCTCCAGGACCCTGCTGTGGGGGGGGGGGCTCCCTTGGATTGGGAATGCTCCTGTCTGAAGCGAACGGGGCTGCTGTGCCTCCCTCTGTGTGCGTGGGACTCCCGCGAGTGGCCCGTGACGGCTCCTTCCCACGAGCCCTGCCGGGCGAGGGGATCGCGCTGCTCCAAAGCACCTGGGCCTGAGCCCCCTCCCCTCCCGTAAAGCCCCCCACCCCTCCGGCTCCCTGTTCTCCCTGTTCTCCCGTCCCTCCCTGCAGAGGGGTGGTCTCCAGGTGTGTCCCCCCTCACCCCGTCCCTCCTCGCTCCCTCTGCATCCCAAAGGAGCGGGGCTGGGGGCACCTGGGAAATGGGGCAGGGGGGCTTCCAGGCGCTCCCACCCAACCCGCTGCTGCTGGAGCAGGGAGAGGGGCAGGGCTGACCCCCCCCATCCCCTCCCCCCGGCACCGGGAAAATGCCACTCGCGTGCCCGAGATGCCCCGACCCCGAGGGGCTTGGCCGGCCCCTCCACTGGGCACCCCGACCCCGAGGGGCATCGCTGGACCCCCACCCCGGGCGACCCCCGGGAGCTGGACCCCGTTTTCATGGGTGGGGGGCACCCGGCGGAGTTCACAGCCCCCACCCCACAAGAGCCTGGCCTGGCACAAAGGTGGGAGCGGGTGGGCTGTGCCCCCCCGGGCTGAGACCCCTTTGAGAGGGGGGGTCTTTGCCAGGGCCCCCCCCGTGCCCTTCTCACCCTCAGGTGCGGAGCGGGACGTGCCCCCACGAGGGCTCCGCGGGCTCTGCGTGACCCCCCCCCGAGTGGGGGACACTCCAGGGGGGTCTCAGCCCCACCCACCCGCTCACCCCCCCTCCAAGAAACGGGCCCCCCCCCCGGGGGCACCCCCAGCGCATCCTCACCCCGAACGCCCCGGCCGCGGGTTCGAGGCCCGGGGAAGCGGGTGGGACCCCCGGGGCGGGTGCAGAGGGTGGGACCCCGTGGGGCGGGGACCCCCACCCCGGCAGGATGGTGGGGAGGAAGCCGGGGGGCCCCTGTGTGTGTGTCCCCCCCCCTCCCCGGCAGACAATGGCCCCGGAGGGGCGCCGGGAGCGCGGAGCGCAGACAATGGGCGGGCGCGGGGGAGCGGCCGGAACGGGGGGGGGGCTCCGGGAGCGGCGGGGCTGGAGGGGGGGGCGCTCCGCTGGGGATCGGGGTTTCCTCCGCCTCCTCCTCCTCCTCTTCCTCCTCCTCCTCCGCCGCCGCCGCCGCCGCAGGAGCCCCGGGATTTCGGTGCGGGGGGGACGCGCACAAAGGTGCGGCGGCGATGGTGAGTGCGGGGGGCACCGGGGGGGCACCAGGGGGGATCGAGGGGGGCTCCGGGGTGCGGAGCCGGCCCGGCGCGGGGCGGGGGGAGCGGGGCCGGCTCGGGGCCGGGCTCGGCGCGTCCCTGCGGGAAGGGCCCCGGGAGCCGGGGACTTTCCTGGCCCGGCGGCTGCTCGGCGAGCCCCGCGCCCGGGCTGGCGCCGCGGGTCGTGCGGGGCGGGAGGGGGGTCCCGGGGCGGGGGGGGCACTGGCGGTGCCCCCGGGGATGGCCCCGCTCCCCCCGGGTGCTGCCGCTTCCCTTGCGCGGGGCTCCCGGGGAGTCTCCCCGGTGGGCGATGCGGAGGGACCGCGACCCCTCCCCCGGGACCCCCGGGGCTGCTCGGGCACGATGTCACGGTACCCACCGAGCCCTTTGTGCCCTGCCCGGCTCAGCCCGGCGCTGCCCCCCTGCCCATCACCCCCGCGCGGGGGCACCTGCGGGGTGTCCCCTCCGTGTCCCCCCCCGTGTCCCCCCCCGTGTCCCCCCCGTGTCCCCCCCGTGTCCCCCCCGTGTCCCCTCCGTGTCCCCTTCGTGTCCCCCCCGCCACCTGCCCGGTGCCAGGGCGCGGTGGCAGCGCCGAGGATGGCGAGGGGAGAGCGGCCGCTGTTCCTGCCAGGGCTGGGGGTCCCGCGGGGCAGGGTCTGCCCGCTGCCCCCCGGCTCTGCCCGCTGCCCCCCGGCTCTGCCCGTGCCCCCCGGCTCTGCCCGCTGCCCCCCCGGCTCTCCCCTCGCCCCCCGGCTCTGCCCGCTGCCCCCCGGCTCTGCCCGTGCCCCCCGGCTCTGCCCGTGCCCCCCGGCTCTGCCCGCTGCCCCCCGGCTCTGCCCTCGCCCCCCGGCTCTGCCCTCGCCCCCCGGCTCTGCCCGTGCCCCCCGGCTCTGCCCGTGCCCCCCGGCTCTGCCCGTGCCTCCACCTGCTCGGGGCACAGCCCCGGCCGGATCCTGAGCCGGTTTATCTTGGTCCGGTCCTGGCAGAGCCCGGAGCCAACAGGGAGTTGCCTTCTCCTCCACACCACGTCGGCCCTGCCGCTCTGTCTGGGGCTTTATTTTTTTTCCTTGGGAGAGGGCGTAGAGGCTCTTTTTTTACCACCCCCACTCCCCCCCAGGCCTCGGTGGAGGTTAAAAAAAAAAAAAAACCACACAAAAAAAAAGAAGAATAAGAATTAAATATTATCTTCACGGAGCCTCTGGGGACGGCTGGTGCTTAATCACAGCAATTGGGGATTGTGCTGGGACCGAGCTGGGCTCCGAGGCAGCCTCGGTCAGATGTGATCCCCGGGTTTCTCCCGTGTATTCCCGGTGTCTTTGTGCCGGGGGGGGGGAAGCTCGGGATGAGGAAGGATGATTTAATTAGCAGCCGAGCCGCCGGGGGCTCCCTGCCTGGCCGGGGGACCGGGGGGTGGCCGGTTTGGGGTGAGGGTCCCCGTGTGCCACGGGCAGCCCCCTTTGTGGGAACGGGGCCGGGGCACCCCCCGTGCTCCGTCTGGGCTCCCTCCAGCCTTTGGAATGATCCAATGTGGTTCCTTGTTTTCACCAGCTCGCAGACAATGGGGCCGGAGGGGGGCTGGGAAGGGGGGGAGAGCCCATCTCCCGGCGTCTGGGCAGCGCTGGATCGGCCCCAGGTCTCGGGTCTGGCTTGATTTTTAGATTTCAGTTGTGTTTTCCGAGGGCTGGAATTGGTGGCAGATCCTTTATGGCTTTATTGTCCGGCCGGGGATCCTCGGGAAGGGGCCTCGGAGGAATCCAGGGACCATCCCTGCCCTTCCCGGGCTGTTCCCGGGCACCACGGAGCCAAAGCCGGACCCCAGAGAGGGATTCCAGCCCTGGCACCTCCAAGGGTGATGGGTGAACACGGTCCCCTCGCTCCTTGATCCCGGAGAGATCCCGTCTCTGCTGCTTTTCCGGGATCCAAGGCACGGAAAATGCTGCCTGGTGGGATTTGGGAGGGTTGTCAGGCACCTGGAAACGATGGAGCAGAGCTGTGAGGGATCTAAAAGCACGGCCCTTGGTGCTCTGGGGGCCTTTTTGGGGTAGGAATGGGCCTTTTGGGGTAGGAATGGGCCTTTTTGGGGTAGGAATGGGCCTTTTTGGGGTAGGAATGGGCCTTTTTGGGGTAGGAATGGGCCTTTTGGGGCCCAGAGTTTGGGAGGCTGCTCTTGGAGAACAGGCTGAATTCCAAGGCCATGGATCTCCAGGAGCACAGCCCCTGGTGCCTCCTGGGCTCCTCCTGCCCCAGCCTCCCGTGGTGCCCCTTGGGAGCAGCCTGGGACTCCTCCCTGGGCCTCCTCCTGCCTCCTGGGCTCTCCCAAAGGTTTGTCCCACCTGGAAGTGCCCCTGGTGTGGTGGGAGCAGGAGGGGTCGGGGAGGTGGGATCTGGGCAGTGGGAAAGGCTGCTGCTCGTCTCCATGGAGACATCCCCTCCCCGAGAGCTTGGGATGGGGTGGGTGGAGGATTCGGGGATGTGGGATGTGGGCTGAGACCTGGGCCAGGCGTGGAGCCCTGGGAAGGGAGGCGTGGATCGGGTGGGATCAGTGTAGGGTCCCTGGTGTGGGATCCATTAGTGTTGGATCCCAGTCGAGGATCCCTCAGTATCAGATCCTTCTGTGTGGGATCCCCTGGTGTGGGATCCATTGGTGTAGGGTCCCTGGTGTAGGATCCATTGGCATAGGATCCCTCTGTGTTGGATCCCTCTGTGTTGGATCCCCTGGTGTGGGATCCATTGGTGTAGGATCCATTGGTATAGGATTCTTCTGTGTCAGATCCATTGGTGTGGAATCCACTGGTATAGGGTCTCTCTGTGTTGGATCTCTCTGTGTGGGATCCCCTGGTGTAGGATCCATTAGTGTGGGATCCCTCAGTGTCAGATCCCTCTGTGTGGGATCCCTTGGTGTGGGATCCCTCTGTGTAGGATCCCTTGGTGTAGGATCCCTTGCTTGATGTCAGATCCCTCTGTGTTAGATCCCTCTGTGTGGGATCCCCTGGTGTGGGATCCCTTGGTGTAGGATCCTCTGGTGTGGGATCCCTTGGTGTGGGATCCCTCTGTGTAGGATCCATTGGTGTAGGATCCCTTGGTGTAGGATCCCTTGCTTGGTGTCAGATCCCTCTGTGTGGGATCCCTTGGTGTAGGATCCCTTGGTGTAGGATCCCTTGGTGTAGGATCCCTCAGTGTCAGATCCCTCTGTGTGGGATCCCTCAGTGCCCACTTTGCATCCCAAACACCTTTCCCCCTTTCCACCCAGCCCCGTTCCCGAGCCAATCCCTGCCTTTTTTCCCTTCCCTTTCCCCCCGTGGTCCCAGCTCCCCCTTTTCCCCGTGCCAGGGGCAGGCAGTGCATCCCCAGCACGATCCCAGTGCCGGGAGCAGGGCCGGGCTTCGTCCCCCGGTGGGAATTCCGTGGGAATTCCGTGGGAATTCCGTGGGAATTCCCGGCCGGAGGAGCCGCGGCGGGGCCGGAGCAGCTCCAGGGATCGGCCCTTCCCTTGGATATTGGAACAATCCCGGGTGACCCTAATTGGAGGTGGCACTTGGGAAGGGATATTAAACCTCCTGCCTCCGAGAGCAGAGAGAGACCCCGGGGGGGCTGGGATTGAACCCCTCGGGCTTCCCAGGGGCCTCTCCCGCCTCCCTCCGGAGCGCCAACGGACCAAAAGGCTGGAATTTCGTGGATTCCCGCCGGCAGTGGCTTTTCCAGGGGCAGGAAGGGCCCTCCCAGCCCGGCTTGGGGGGACTCAGCCACGGGAATCACCTCGGGACCTGCCCTGAGCTCCCGGTGAATCTGCAGCTCCCAGGGGTGGGTGGGCCAAGGAAAAGGGAGGAAAATTGGGATTTGTGCTTTGGGAGGGGTGAGTGAGGGAGGTGATTTGCCTTGGAGGCCTCTCCCTGATTCCCTGCTGGGTGGTTGGGGCTTGGGTAGATGTGGGATCTGTTTTGAGCCCACAGCTCCTGCCTGAGGAGCCCATCTGCCCCCTCATCCAAGCAGGAGCTCCCACGGGGCTTCTCCTCACCAGTCACAGAATTCCTGAGGTTGGAAAAGCCCTCCTGGGTCACCGAGTGCCCCCTGTGCCCCATCCTCACCTTGTCCCCAGCCCAGAGCACTCAGTGCCACAGCCAGTCCTGCCCTGGGCACCTCCAGGGCTGGGCACTCCCCCACCTCCCTGGGCAGCCCCTGCCAAGGCCTGAACACCCTTTCCAGGGGGAAATTCCTCCTCATGGCCAACCTGACCCTCCCCTGGCACAGCCTGAGGCCGTTTCCCCTCCTCCTGTCCCTTGTTCCCTCCCAACGCCCCGACGACCTTTCCCGTGGAGAAAAACCCTGGAAGAAAAACCACGAAGTTCCCTGAGGTCCCACCCCCCTCCTGCTCCTTGGGCACCCACCTCCTGATGTCCCCAATGTCCCCAATGATGTCCCCAATGTCCCCAATGTCCCCAGTGATGTCCCCAATGTCCCCAATGTCCCCAGTGATGTCCCCAATGTTCCCAGTGTCCCCAGTGATGTCCCCAATGTCCCCAATGTCCCCAGTGATGTCCCCAATGTCCCCAGTGATGTCCCCAATGTCCCCAATGTCCCCAGTGATGTCCCCAGTGATGTCCCCAGTGTCTGGGAAGCAGCCACAGCCCCGTCCCCCCCCCGAGTCCTCAGGAGCTGGAGGGGGGAGCCCGGCGGGGGCTTCCCGGGGAAGGTGCCCATTGTGTGGAGGCACCAGGGCGTGTTGGGGTAGCCAAGCAAACAAATGTGCTGCTGCTGCTGCTGCTGCTCCGCTCAGCAGGCCCGGTTTGGCCGTTCCCAGGCTGGTTTTGGGGTCACCAGCGTGGCTGTCACCCCTCAGGGGTCCCTGGGACCCCCGTGGTGGGACAGGACATGAGCACTGGGGAGGCCACCCCTGGAGTGCTGTGTCCAGCTCTGGGCCCTCAGCTCAGGAAGGCCCTGGAGGGGCTGGAGCAGGGCCAGGGAAGAGCAGCCAGGCTGGGGAAGGGGCTGGAGCACAATTCCCGTGAGGAGAGGCTGAGGGAGCTGGGGGGGCTCAGCCTGGAGAGGAGGAGGCTCAGGGGAGACCTCCCCACTCTGCACAACTCCTGACAGGAGGGGGGAGCCGGGGGGGGTTGGTCTTTTCTGCCAGGCAAGACAAGAGGGCTGGGGCTGAAGCTGGGCCAGGGCAGGGTTGGGTTGGATTTAGGAAGAATTTCTTTGCAGAGAGGGTGCTCAGCCCTTGGAATGGGCTGCCCAGGGAGGGGGGGGATTCTCCATTCCTGGAGGTTTTTAAGCCCAGACTGGATGTGGCCTCAGTGCCACGGGCTGGGAACCACAGCGGGGTTGGATCCAGGGTTGGGCTGGATGGTCTGGGAGGTCCCTTCCCACCCAGCTGATTCTGGGATTCCATGATTCTATAATTCTATAATTCTATGATTTTATGATTCTACAATTCTATGATTCTATGATTCTATGGTTCTGTGGTTCTATTGTTCTATGACTCTGTGATCAGGAGTCGCAGCAGGAGGCAGAGCTGAGGCTCAGGGTGGGTTTTCCACCTGTGGGTCCCAGCCTGTGCCGTGTCTCAGTGTCCTGGCTCTGCCCTGGGCTGTTCCTCCAGCCCTCCTGGGCTCCCTGGGAGGAGAAACACTGGAGTTCCGTGCTGGGAATCCAGGGCTCCACGTCCTCCTGGCCTGCTCCGGGCCTCGGGTTCCCTGTTGTTGTGATGCTGGTCGGGTCAGAGGGTGAGGGGAACATCAGGTGCTGTGTCCAGTTCTGGGCCCTTCAGCTCAGGAGGGATGTTGTGGGGCTGGAGCAGCAGGAGAAGGGGCTGGAGAACTCCTGAGGGAGCTGGGGGGGCTCATCCCGGAGAAAAGGAGGCTCAGGGGGGACCTTCTGGCTCTGGAATTCCCTGACAGGAGGGGGGAGCCGGGGGGGGTCGGGCTCTGCTCCCAGGGAACAAGGGACAGGAGGAGGGGAAACGGCTTCAGGCTGTGCCAGGGGAGGGTCAGGTTGGCCATGAGGAGGAATTTCCCCCTGGAAAAGGATGTTCAGGCCTTGGCAGGGGCTGCCCAGGGAGGTGGGGGAGTGCCCAGCCCTGGAGGTGCCCAGGGCAGGACTGGCTGTGGCACTGAGTGCTCTGGGATGAACTGGATGGGCTGGGAGGGCTTTTCCAGCCTCAGGGATTCTGGCATTCTGTCCAGGAGGAGAACACCTGGGTGGCTCCTCCTGCTCCCTGGCAGTGGGGAGGCAGCTCTGGCCAGGCCCTGCTCACACTTGGATCCACATCCCGGGTTCCTGCCCTGACGCCACCGTTCAGGGAACTGTCCTGGATCTGCAGGTGCTGGGAGAAGAGCACCGGGGGTGTAAGTGGCAGTGGGTGCTCCCTGCTCCCTTCCCAAACCCTCTTGGCCAGGAGAATTGCTCAGCCACCGGATTCTCCCTCTGCCCCTTTGCTCCAAGAGGATTTTTCTCCGGGAAGCCTCATGTCCAGCTCTCAGTCCCGAGGGGAGCAAGGCAGGAGAGGATTCCCCTCAGGATTCGCCCTGGAGCTGTTTGAAACCAGCCTTCTCATCTCCAAAACGCTTGGATCTATTTTTTTATTATTTTATATTTTTTTTTTGGGGGGGGGAAGAGCATCTGAATACAAAAAGCCAGAGGGTGTTTGAGGTCGGGGACTCAAAGGCAGCGGCTTTTCCGAGCTTTGAACCGGCCCCATCCCCAGGAACCATCATCCAGCCCGGGCTTGAGAGACGTCGGGAGAGGGCGAAAAACCCTCGGCTCCCCCCGGGCAGGGTTTGTTCCGACGCTCCACAATCACCCGGCTGTTAGAAGTGGGAGTTCTCCTCCTCGTTTGCATCCGGCTCCGGCTCCCGGCGCTCCCTCGGCGGCTCCCCGGGCCCGGGGAGGCGAAGCTGCTCCTCCTGGAGACACCAGGAATCCCTTCCCCGCCTCTCCAGCGGAGTGCCCCGTGCTGCTCAACCGGCTTTTCCCGGCTCTGCCGGCCAAACCATCCCCTTTTCCCTGCTGGAGCAGCCAGACAGGCACCGAGGAGCTCCTGCTTCCAGGGTTGGCTGCCTGAATTCCCAACTATCCCTGGAAAACTGCTGGGATGGGGGGGATTCCCCCGCCAGCCCCTGGGGAGGAAGTTGGGCCGTTTTGGTGAGGGCAGGACGGAGGGTCCAGCCTTGGTCCGGGTGTGGAAATCCACGGATCACGCCGGAAAAATCCATCTGCCCCGCTGGAAAAGCCTGGGAAAGCCCCCCGAGGCCTCTCCTCCATCTACCCCACTGGAAAAGCCTGGGAAAGCCCCCCGAGGCCTCTCCTCCATCTACCCCGCTGGAAAAGCCTGGGAAAGCCCCCCGAGGCCTCTCCTCCATCCACCCCGCTGGAAAAGCCTGGGAAAGCCCCCCAGGCCTCCCCCTGCAGCCTGTGGTGTGGCACCAGCTTGGGAAGGACAAGCCAAGCTCCCCCAGCTCCTCACTCGCTCCCAGCTGGAATCAGTGCCGGGTTCTCCCTCGGAATGGATCGACCTCCATCCCCCCACTATGGATCTGGAGAGCCCCTGGATCTCCCCAGCACAGCCAGGGGGACCCCTGGATCAGAGGGGAGAATTCCAGAGGGGTTGGAATGTGGGACTGTGGTGGCCAAGGGGCCTCAAATCCCTGGGCCGGTGCCGTGAGACACTTGGATGTCTGGAAAATCCCGACTTCCTTTCAGCTGATCCCTCAGGGTGGTGACACCGGGCAGGTTTGGGGGTGTCCTGGTGTCCCCAGGCCACTGGCACAGCCATGGGAACCCCTGGATTCCAGGGGGGGGAATTCCAGTGTGGGACTGTGGTGGCTGAGGGGTGTTAAATCCCTGGGAAATCAGGATACCTGGAAAATCCTGGAGTTAATTTGGCTGCTCCCTCAGGGTGGTGACACCGGGCAGGTTTTGGGGCTGGGGAGGTGTCCTGGTGTCCCCACAGCCACAGGGACCCCCTGGATTCCAGGGGGGGGAATTCCAGTGTGGGATTTTGGTGGCTGAGGGGTGTTAAATCCCTGGGATATTGGGATACCTGGAAAATCCTGGAGTTAATTTGGCTGATCCCTCAGGGTGGTGACACCGGGCAGGTTTTGGGGCTGGGGAGGTGTCCTGGTGTCCCCACAGCCACAGGGACCCCCTGGATTCCACGGGGGGAATTCCAGTGTGATGACCAAGTGGTGTTAAATCCCTGGGACATCGGGATACCTGGAAAATCCCGGAGTTAATTTGGCTGCTCCCTCAGGGTGGCAATGCCAGGGGCTGTCCTGAGGTCCCCACACCACCAGCACGGCCCCGGGGCACCCCTGGCTCGGGGCTGACACGGGGCTGCTCCCCATGGGATTGTGGTGCCCGGGGGGCGTCAAATCCCTGGAAAACCCCAAATCCCCGGAAAACCCCAAATTTCATTGGACTGATCGATCAGGGAGCTGACCTCGGGCAGTTTTTAGGGCCGCAGGGGTGTGTAGGGGGGAACCCATCCCACCCTCACCTTCCTCCCCTGCTCTTCCCAGGGCGACATTCCCGGCGGGATGGGGGCATCCCTGATTCCCTCTCTCCCTCTCTCTCCGCAGCTCCCCCGCGGCCCCCCGGCGCTGCCGCCCGTGCCGTGAGCCCCCCCCTCGATGCCCACCCCCCCTCGGGTGCCCACCAGCTGGATGCCGACCCCTCCGGAGGCTCCGGGTGCTCCCAGTGCCTCGGAGAGCAGCGGGACGGGGGTCGGTGCCCGCCTGCAGCCGCCTCGCCCGGACCCCCCGCGCTGCCCCTCGGGTGAGTGAGAGACCCCCGACCCCCCCCCCAAATCCCAGTACCGGCCTCTTACTGGTGTCACTGGGGCCGGAGCCGGGCGGAGGCGGCTCCGGGCATTGTTCCCGGCAGAAACCCGATCCCTGCCCGCAAACAAAGCCCGGGAAAGGGGGGGGGGGGTGTGAGGGGGGGGCACAGGGGGGTCTTTTCTCTCCCGGCCCCTTCCCCCAGCGCTCGCCGGGAATGCCGGGACGCGCTCCCGGCGCCGTTCCCATCTCCCGGACAACGCCGGGGGGGGGGACGTGGTGGCTTTTGTTTCCATGGTGATAAATGTGGGAGCATCCAGCGTCCGGGACAAAAGAATCCATCCTCTCACCCCCTCACCCCCCCCCCCCTTTTCGCCTCCTTGACCCCGGCTCCCACTCCTGGAGGCCTCGGAAAAGAGGCCAAAAGACATTTGGGGGGTTGTTCGGTGGGAATGGCATTTCCCTGGAAACCCGGGGTGACCCCCAAACGCGGCTGGGCCCCCCCAGCACGAGGGGTCCGGGGCTCTGGGGGTGCCCCCCCGGCACCTCGGGGGGGTGGCAGGAGGATTGGCAGGATGCTCCAACGGGATCCAACATTCCTGGGTTGGATCAGGCAGCCCTGGAGATCCCAAATTCCCTCCCTGGAGGGGGGACACAGCCCCCAAAGTGCCAAACCAGGGCACTTCAGGGGTCCCCAAAGGCAGTGGGATGAGCTGGAGTGGGACCCCAGGTCCTGCTGCATCCCACAGATTCCCTGTGCCTTGTGCCTGGGATCTGGGAATGGGGCTGTTTTCCCATCCCATGGAACCCCTGGAGAGCTGCATCCCATTGGAATGGCTGCTCTTGGAGCCCCTGGAGAGCTGCATCCCGGGGAATGGCTGCTCCTGGAGCCCCTGGAGAGCTGCATCCCATTGGAATGGCTGCTCCTGGAGCCCCTGGAGAGCTGCATCCCATTGGAATGGCTGCTCCTGGAGCCCCTGGAGAGCTGCATCCCATTGGAATCGCTGTTCCTGGAGCCCCTGGAGAGCTGCATCCCATTGGAATCGCTGCTCCTGGAGCTCCTGGAGAGCTGCATCCCGGGGAATCGCTGCTCCTGGAGCCCCTGGAGAGCTGCATCCCATTGGAATGGCTGCTCCTGGATCCCCTGGAGAGCTGCATCCCGGGGAATGGCTGTTCCTGGAGCTCCTGGAGAGCTGCATCCCGGGGAATGGCTGTTCCTGGAGCCCCTGGAGAGCTGCATCCCGGGGAATGGCTGTTCCTGGATCCCCTGGAGAGCTGCATCCCATTGGAATGGCTGTTCCTGGATCCCCTGGAGAGCTGCATCCCATTGGAATGGCTGCTCCTGGAGCCCCTGGAGAGCTGCATCCCCTGGAATCGCTGCTCCTGGAGCCCCTGGAGAGCTGCATCCCGGGGAATCGCTGCTCCTGGAGCCCCTGGAGAGCTGCATCCCAGGGAATCGCTGCTCCCGGACTCTCCCGGGGCTCTCCCGGGTGTGGGATCCCGGCGCAGGGAACGTGTCCGGGCAGAGCTGGGCCTGGAACCTCGTCTGCACCCGGTTATTCCTCCCCTTCCTTCGGGCCCCCACCCCTTGGGCTCTGTCTTGGCAGTTGAACTAATGATGGTGGCGTTAATTAAGGTGTAAATCCCAGCGGTTAATTGGGGGGGAAGGGCGGCCAGCCCGGCCCCAGCCCGGGCACGGGAGAAACCCGAAAAATGCCCAAAATGACCCCAAATCCTTTTTCCTGCCGCTGTCCCGCCCCCGCTGCTGCCGGGGCCGCAGGGGACGGGACCCTCCGCCGGGATATTCCCTGCGGGAATGCCGGGATGCCGCCGCCGAGCCTCCCCTCCGTCCCCCGCAGGTGGACGAGCCCTTTTCTCCTGAGAAGAGCCCGACCAGGTGATCAAAATAGAGACCCTCAAGGTGACGGTCGACTTCCTGAAGGTGCCCCTGGGCCTGAAGAAGCCCCCCCTGAAGGAGGCCCTGCCCGCCGTCCCGGGGCCGGGCAGATCCAAAGCCCTGGAGCGGCACAAGCCCCGGCGCTCCGACAACATGGACAATGAGTCGCAGTACTCGGGGTATTCCTACAAATCCGGCCATTCCCGCAGCTCCCGCAAGCACAGGTGAGGCCCTCCAGGGGTCCCCCCGGCCTTTTTGGGCGCTGCCACCCCGCCCTGCCCACCCTGCGACCCTCTCTTGCCTTCCAGGGACCGGCGGGAGCGGCACCGCTCCAAAAGCCGGGACGGGAGCCGGGGGGATAAATCCGTCACCATCCAAGCGCCGGGAGAGCCCCTCTTGGACAACGAGTCCACCCGGGGGGACGAGAGGGTGAGTGGGGCGTGGGAGGGGGCGGCAGGACGGGGCTGGCACCTCCGTGCCGCCCCCGGGGGTGCTGCCGAGGGTGGGAGCCGCTGGCGGGGGCTCCCGACACGCCCGGTGCTTCCCGGCGGAGCTTCCCGGCGGAGCGGTCGGGCCGGTTGGGTCGGGCCGGGGCAAATGAAAGGGGGGACCGGCTGTCGCGGTGCCTCCGGGCTGGAAAACACCCCCAGGGATCCAATCCCTAGGGATGCGCTCCCCAGGGATCAGCACCGCGCCCGGGGGGCGATGCCACCTCGGCCGGAGCCCCATCCCGGCTCCCCATCCCGGCTCCCCATCCCGGCTCCCCATCCCGGCGGGATCGCGGAGGAGGCTCCGTGCCGTGTCTCTCCCTGGCCCACAGGGGTCCCTCGCGCCCTCCGTGGGTGCTGGGAGGGATTCCTCGGGACTCCGCGGAGCCTGATCCCGGCCTTTCATCCTCTCCCAGCCGCCCACGCCGGCGGCTCCGGCGCTTTTCGGCTCTTTTCATCCTCCCTCTCCCAGGAGCCGGCGCCGGCTGAGCCCGCCCCGTCCAGCCGTGGCATCCAGGGCTCTCCTGGGCATGGTGCTGGATTTAGGCCCCCCCAAACCCTCTGCTTCCCGTCCCTCTGGAAAGCCCCGGGACGAGGATTTGGTTGAACTTGAAATAAAATTCCCAGACTCGTGGAATGGTTCGGGTTGGGAGGAACCTTTAAGCTCCTCCAGTCCCACCCCGTGCCATGGGCAGGGTCACCTCCCACCAGCCCCAGGGTGCTCCAAGCCCTGTCCAGCCTGGCCTTGGGCACTTCCAGGGATAGGGAAGCCACAGCTTCTCTGGGCAACCTTTTCCAGGGCCTCCCCACCCCTCTTAGGGAGGAATTTCCTGGCTCTCCTGAAGAAATCCGTGGGAAAACCCACATGATGATGACAACCCTCCGAGTTTCACGGGGGTCCGAGCGCTGCACACCAGGCTGGGAAGGGCTGAGGGAGGGGATGGAGGCGGGGACAGACGTGTGGGAAGGGAGGGGATGGACACAGGGACAGACGTGTGGGAAGGGAGGGGATGGACACAGGGACAGACGTGTGGGAAGGGATCAAACGGGTGGTTTGGGCCCCGCTGCGGCTGCGGGAGGAGGTTCTGAGGGGAGGAGGAGGAGGAGGAGACCTGCTGGGATCGCAGGGACTCCTTCCCGGGTGTGTTGGGACAGGAGCTGGGCATGTTCCTTCTGGCCCCACCAGTGAGGAGGAGACTTCCCACTCCCAGAGCCGCTCTCGCCGGTGCCGGAGCGCGGAGAGGAGCCCGGCGGGGCTTTTCCAGAGGGTCCCCCCCAAATCCCTGCCCGCCCCCACCCCGGGCGGGGGTCCCACCACCCCCATGGGGGTGACGGCGCCCGGCAGCGCCGCGGGCGACGAGGTGGGGTGGGTGGGCTTGGGGCTGGGCTGGAGGGTCCGCTGAGGGCCCTGGGACCCCCCACCCCCCCGTGTAACCCTCCCCTGTGTAACCCAGGACGACAACTGGGGCGAGACCACCACGGTGGTGACGGGGACGTCGGAGCACAGCGTCTCCCACGATGACATCACCCGCATCACCAAGGACATGGAGGACAGCGCCCACCTGGACTGCTCCCGGCACCTGGGCGCGGCGCTGGCCGGGGCGCTGGCGCTGCTGGCCTTCCTCACCCCCCTGGCCTTCCTGCTGCTGCCCCAGCTGCTGTGGCGGGAGGAGCTGGAGCCCTGCGGGACGCCCTGCGAGGGGCTCTTCATCTCCGTGGCCTTCAAGCTCCTCATCCTCCTGCTGGGCAGCTGGGCCCTGTTCTTCCGCCGCCCCAAGGCCTTCTTCCCGCGCGTCTTCGTCTTCCGGGCGCTGCTCATGGTGCTGGTCTTCCTGCTGGTCGTGTCCTACTGGCTCTTCTACGGCGTCCGCATCCTGGACTCGCGGGACCGCGACTACCGGGGCGTGGTGCAGTTCGCCGTGTCGCTGGTGGACGCCCTGCTCTTCGTGCACTACCTGGCCGTGGTGCTGCTGGAGCTGCGCCAGCTCCAGCCCCAGTTCACCCTCAAGGCCGTTCGCTCGGCCGACGGCGCCAGCCGCTTCTACAACGTCGGGCACCTCAGGTACCCGAAGGGGTTTGGGGGTCCTGGACGGGTTCTGGGGGTCTTGGATGGGTTTTCAGGGTCCTGGATGGGTTCTGGGGGTCCTGGATGGGTTCTGGGGGTCCTGGATGGGTTTTGGGGTCCTGGATGGGTTCTGGGGGTTCTGGATGGGTTTTGAGGGTCCTGGATGGGTTTTGGGGGTGGTGGAGTGTTCCTGTGCTGGATGTGTGGTGGGGGGTGTGTGTGTTCCTCGTGGGAAGGGTGGTTGGGCTTTGGAAGGTGAGGAGTCCCCACCAGCCCTGGAGGTGTCCAGGGAAGGAGTGGCCGTGGCACTGAGTGCTCTGGGCTGGGGGGACAAGGTGGGGATGGGGCACGGGGTGGACTTGAGGATCTCAGAGGGCTTTTCCAGCCTTAATAGTCCTGTGAATTGATGGAATCCTGGAATGGTTTGGGCTGGAAGGACCTTGAGAGTTGTCTCATTCCACCTCCCTGCCACGGGCGGGGACACTTTGCACCAGACCAGGCTGCTCCAAGCCCCGTCCAACCTGGCCTTGGACACTTCCAGGGATGGGGCAGCCACGGAATAACCTGGGCCAGGGCCTCCCCACCCTCCCAGGGGGGAATTCCCTCCCCGTATCCCACCTCAGCCAGCACATGGAATCCTGGAATGGGTTGGGTTGGGTTGGAAGGGACCTTAAAGATCATCCAGCTCCCGTGGGAAGGGACACCTTCCGCTATCCCAGGTCGCTCCAGCCCGGCCTTGGGCACTTCCAGGGATGGGGGGCAGCCTCAGCTTCCCTGGGAAACCCACCCATCCCTCCCTCCCCTCTGTGTCCCTCCCCACCCTCTCCTGCCCCTCTCCCGCAGCATCCAGCGAGCGGCCGTGTGGATCCTGGAGAACTATTACCACGACTTCCCGGTGTACAACCCCGCCCTGCTCAACCTGCCAAAATCCGTCCTGGCCAAGAAAATGTCCGGCTTCAAGGTCTACTCCCTCGGCGAGGGTGAGCTGGGCTCCTTCTCTGCCCCTCTTGTTCTTCCCTTCCCCTTCCTTTCGGAGAGCCCGGGGCGGGATCCGGGCAGTTCCAGGCACCCCGAGGACCCCCGGGCCGTGTCTGACCCCCCCGTGTCCCCCCCAGAGAACTCCACCAACAACTCTTCGGGGCAGCCGCGGGCGGTGATCGCGGCGGCCGCGCGGCGCCGGGACAACTCCCACAACGAGTTCTACTACGAGGAGGCCGAGCACGAGCGCAGGGTCCGCAAGCGCCGCGCCAGGTACGGGGCTGGCACCGGCCACGGGGCACGGGGGGGTTCTGGGGGGTCGGTCCTTTGGGAGCTGCTCCAGGTTTGGGGTCAGTCCTTTGGGAGCTGCTCCGGGTTTGGGGTCAGTCCTTTGGGAGCTGCTCCAGGTCTGGGGTCAGTCCTCCGGGAGCTGCTCCAGGTCTGGGGTCAGTCCTTTGGGAGCTGCTCCAGGGCCATGTTCTGTGGGGTGAGTCCTTTGGGAGCTGCTCCAGGGCCGTGTTCTGTGGGGTGAGTCCTTTGGGAGCT
Organism: Pseudopipra pipra; assembly: GCF_036250125.1. NCBI lineage: Eukaryota > Metazoa > Chordata > Aves > Passeriformes > Pipridae > Pseudopipra > Pseudopipra pipra. Next base: position 620,999 of record NC_087577.1, read on the forward strand.
GCTCCAGGTCTGTGTTCTGTGGGGTCAGTCCTTCAGGAGCTGCTCCAGGTCTGGGGTCAGTCCTTTGGGAGCTGCTCCAGGTCTGGGGTCAGTCCTTTGGGAGCTACTCCAGGTCTGGGGTCAGTCCTCCGGGAGCTGCTCCGGGTTTGGGGTCAGTCCTTTGGGAGCTGCTCCAGGGCTGTGTTCTGTGGGGTCAGTCCTTTGGGAGCTGCTCCAGGTCTGGGGTCAGTCCTTCAGGAACTGCCCCAGGTCTGTGTTCTATGGGGTCAGTCCTTTGGGAGCTGCTCCAGGGCCGTGTTCTGAGGGGTCAGTCCTTCAGGAGCTGCTCCAGGGCTGTGTTCTGAGGGGTCAGTCCTTCAGGAACTGCTCCAGGGCCATGTTCTGTGGGGTCAGTCCTTCAGGAACTGCTCCAGGGCCATGTTCTGTGGGGTCAGTCCTTCAGGAACTGCTCCAGGGCCGTGTTCTGTGGGGTCAGTCCTTCAGGAACTGCTCCACATCCATGTTCTGTGGGGTCAGTCCTTCAGGAACTGCCCCAGGTCTGTGTTCCATGGGGTCAGTCCTTCAGGAACTGCTCCAGGTCCATGTTCCATGGGGTCAGTCCTTCAGGAAGTGCTCCAGGTCCATGTTCCACGGGGTCAGTCCTTCAGGAACTGCCCCAGTTCCATGTTCCACGGGGTCAGTCCTTCGGGAACTGCTCCCACATGGGTCCCCTCCTAGGTTCTCCCAGCAGCCCTGCTCCTCCGTGGGCTCCTCTCTCCGTGGCTCAGCCCTTCCCGTCCATCCCTGGCTGTCCCGTGGCGTGGGGGGATCCCCCACAGAGCTGTTTGGGGCTGGAATTGGGGCTCTGCCCGTGGCTGGGCAGCAAGGGGCTCCCCCAAACCCCGGGATTCTCTCCTCCCCCCACATCCACGCCCGTGTCCCTCGTCCCCACAGGCTGGTGGTGGCGGTGGAAGAGGCCTTCACCCACATCAAGAGGCTGCAGGAGGAGGAGCAGAAGAACCCCCGGGAGATCATGGACCCCCGCGAGGCCGCCCAGGCCATCTTCGCCTCCATGGCCCGGGCCATGCAGAAGTACCTGAGGACCACCAAGCAGCAGCCCTACCACACCATGGAGAGCATCCTGCAGCACCTGGAGTTCTGCATCACCCACGACATGACCCCCAAGGTGGGCGGGGTGGGGCAGGACAAGGGGAAACACGGGAGCAGGACAGAGGGACAACCTCTGTCCTGGGTCACTCCTCGAGTGCTGTGTCCAGGTCTGGGCCCCTCAGTTCACTTTGAGGGGCTGGAGCAGCAGGAGAAGGGGCTGGAGAACTCCTGAGGGAGCTGGGGGGGCTCAGCCTGGAGAAAAGGAGGCTCAGGGGGGACCTTCTGGCTCTGGAATTCCCTGACAGGAGGGGGGAGCCGGGGGGGGGTCGGGCTCTGCTCCCAGGGAACAAGGGACAGGAGGAGGGGAAACGGCCTCAGGCTGTGCCAGGGGAGGGTCAGGTTGGCCATGAGGAGGAATTTCCCCCTGGAAAGGGTGTTCAGGCCTTGGCAGGGGCTGCCCAGGGAGGTGGGGGAGTGCCCAGCCCTGGAGGTGCCCAGGGCAGGACTGGCTGTGGCACTGAGTGCTCTGGGCTGGGGCCAAGGTGGGGATGGGGCACAGGGGGGGACTGGATGATCCTGGAGGTCTTTCCCAAGCTCTGTAATCCCAGGATCCAGCCAGAGAAGTGGGTGTGGCCCCCCCGGATCAGCACAGTGGGAACCAGGGAGGTTTTTCCGGCAGGACCTGCCGAGCAGCTCCAGGCAGCAAAAAAAGAAAAACCCCCGAGGCTGAGCCACGGGAAGGCGACATTCCCGTGACATTCCCGTGACATTCCCGTGACATTCCCGTGACATTCCCGTGTCCCTTCCCTCCCCAAGGCCTTCCTGGAGCGGTACCTGACGGCCGGGCCCACCATCCAGTACCACAAGGAGCGCTGGCTGGCCAAGCAGTGGACGCTGGTCAGCGAGGAGCCGGTCACCAACGGCCTCAAGGACGGCGTGGTCTTCGTGCTCAAGCGCCAGGACTTCAGCCTGGTGGTGAGCACCAAGAAGATCCCCTTCTTCAAGCTCTCCGAGGAGTTCGTGGACCCCAAGTCGCACAAGTTCATCATGAGGCTGCAGTCGGAGACCTCGGTGTGAGCGGAGCGGGGCTGGCACAGGGGGTCGGCTGGGAGACCCTCCCCGCTCCCCTCCGGCCCCGCCGGGGCTCGGGGAGGTCACCTCGGGGGGTGGTGACCTCAGGGGGGGTCACCTCGGGGGGTGGTGACCTCAGGGGGGGTCACCTCGGGGGTCAAGGACCCGAAGGACCTTGGGGCAGAACTCCGGGAAGCGGCTCCGGCGCCCGCCCGGGCTCGGGGTCACCCGCCCTCCACCCCGGGGTGGGCTCAGCCCCTTCTCCTCCTCCTCCTCCTCCTCCTCCTCCTCCTCCTCCTCCTCCTCCTCCTCCCCCCTGACACCCAGGGCCTTGTAGCATCTCCCCAGGGGAAGGAGCAGGGCCGGTGACCCGGTGCCACCACTCAAGGGCTAATCCCAAACCTTCCTCACCAGCGTCCCCCGGGTCCCGCCGGGATCTCCTGCTCCCCCTTTTCTCCCCGACCTGGCTCTGGCCTTAAACCACTTCCAGCCCCACGGCCTTTGGGGCTGCTTTTTTAACCCTAGAGATTTTTGTTGTTGTTGTTTTTAGGGGCAGGGGGGTGGAGTATTTTTGGGAACACCTCCACGCTCCGTGGCTGCTACAAAAAACTTCCCCTGGCATTCCAGGGCACTCCAGGCTGGAGGAGCCTCCTCCTCCTCCTCCTCCTCCTCCTCCTCCTCCTCTGCTGGTGGTTTTTTAGCAGATCTGATGTTTTTCCCCCAGAGGAGCAGAAGGTCGGGTTTGGGGTTTCCACGGGGGTTCTGCCACTCCCGAGGCGACCCCACATTCCCGCTTCCAGCAGCACCTCCCTGGGGCTTCCCGGTGTCCTTGGGGCTGGAATTGGAGGCAGAGCAGCTTAAACCATCTCCTGGGCTCCAGCCCTGGACCTCCAGCCCCGAGAGGCTCCTGGGAGGGGTCAGCAAGGTCCTTAATTAACGTCCCCTGGGTGTCGTGGCCACCCCACGGAATTCCCGCCCTGTCGGGACGTGGAAAACTTTTCTGCCTTCTCCTGGTTTCTGTTAAGGGTCTCAAATACCTCATGGGTTTATTTTCACCTTTTTTTTCACGTTTTTCCGTGTTTTTCATCCAGCCACAGCAGGTGGGAGTTTGGGGCTGGTCCCTGCGGGGTCGGTTTGCTCGTGGAGGGGCCGATTTCCCCCCGGAAAATCGGATTTTGGGGGGTTGTTTTATCCTAAAAAAAGCACTAAAAGGGTGTGAATTTGGGGAAGGGGGGGGGGAAGGGGGAGGGAGGGGCTTCCCCAGCAGCACCAGTAGCAAAGTCCCGGTGCTGGGGGGGTCCTGGGGGGTCCAACCCCCCCCAAGCACTCGCTGCCCGGGCTTGGCTTTCCCGAATTCCAGGGAATCTCCTTTTTGGGGGAATTTCTGACCCCCTCCCGCCGCTCCCCTCCGGAGGCCGAAGGACCCAATTCCACCCCCCACTGGGAGCCCGTTTTTGGGGTGTTTTGGGGTGTTTTCCTACAAAAAAGCCACCGAAGGGTCTGCCCAGGGAGGGGGATTTTTCCACTCGGGAGTTTTAAGAAGAAGAAGAAGAAAATAATAATAATAATTAAAAAAAAGCCTTTTTTTTGGGGGTCCGTTTTCGGGGTTGGTTCGATCCCTCTCAGCAGAGCCCAGACCTTGTGCATGCGTTGTAGAAAGTTGTAAAATGTAAAGTTGTTTTTTAATATATATTAAAAAAAAAAAGAAAAAAAGCTGGTTTTTTACAGCTCTGCAGCGGGTCGGGAACTGGCCCGGCAGTGGTAGAGGTTTGGTTGGTGTTTGGTTGGTTTTTTTGTTGGTTTTTTTGGTTTTTTTGGTTGTTTTTTTGGTTTTTTTTGTTTTTTTGTTTTTTTTCATAGAGGGACTAAAATTGTACAATTTTTTTTTTTTTAATAAAATAAACCTGATTTGACTTTTTTTTTTATTTTCTTCGTCTCGGGGGGTTTATGGGGAAAAGGGCTCGGGGTTTATGGGGCCAGGGATTTGGGATCTGTGGGGCCATGGATTTGGGATTTGTGGGGTCAGGGATTTGGGATTTGTGGGGTCAGGGATTTGGGATTTATGGGGTCAGGGATTTGGGATCTGTGGGGCCATGGATTTGGGATCTGTGGGGCCAGGGATTTGGGATCTGTGGGGTCAGGGATTTGGGATTTGTGGGGTCAGGGATTTGGGATCTATGGGGCCAGGGATGTGGGATTTATGGGGTCAGGGATTTGGGATTTATGGGGTCAGGGATTTGGGATCTGTGGGGTCAGGGATTTGAGATTTATGGGGCCAGGGATTTGGGATCTTTGGGGCCAGGGATTTGGGATTTATGGGGTCAGGGATTCGGGATTTATGAGGTCAGGGATTTGGGATCTGTGGGGCCAGGGATGTGGGATTTATGGGGTCAGGGATTTGGGATTTATGGGGTCAGGGATTTGGGATTTGTGGGGTCAGGGATTTGGGATCTGTGGGGTCAGGGATTTGGGATCTGTGGGGCCAGGGATTCGGGATTTATGGGGCCCGGGGTGTGGGGTCTATTCTGCTGAGGTTTAGGGGTCTGTGGGGCCAAGGATTTGGGATTTATGGCTCCAAGATCTCAATGAATCCCCGTCCACACCTCCAGGTGTCCTCGTTTCCTCCCCCACAGCCCGACCAACCCCTCCCCATGACACATCCCCCCCTCCCCACCCCCGCCCCGCGGCCTGGGGCCCCCCCCCCGAGCCCCGAATCACCGGGACCCCCCCCCTTGGGGTGTTTCCTTTGGCTTTAACACCTTTTCTTTCCCCCGCCCCCCTTCCCACACCTCGTGGGTGGGGGGAACATTTTCACCGTCCCCACCCCCGGGGGGAGTTCGTGGGTTCCGAGGAGCTGCTGCTTTGGGGGGGTCGGGAGGGTTTTCCACCCTCTTTGGGGGTTTTTTTTGTCCCCTGTGTGAGTGAGAGAAGAGCCTCCAAACCTTCCCCCAGAGCCCCCAAACCTCCTTCCCCCAGAGCCCGGGGGGGGGGAAAGGGACGGCGTGGGCTGGGCACGAGGGGATGAGTGTCCCGGCAGAGGAATTCCAGGGATTTTGGGATGAAATCCCGCTTTATTGGCTCGGCTGTGCCACCACCCCGAGCCCCGAGTGTCCCGGCAGAGGAATTCCAGGGATTTTGGGATGAAATCCCGCTTTATTGGCTCGGCTGTGCCCCCACCCTGAGTGTCCCGGCAGAGGAATTCCAGGGATTCTGGGGTGAAATCCCGCTTTATTGGCTCGGCTGTGCTGCCACCCTGAGTGTCCCGGCAGAGGAATTCCGGGGGTTTTGGGGTGAAATCCCGCTTTATTGGCTCGGCTGTGCCCCCACCCCGAGTGTCCCGGCACGGGGGGCACAGCCCACGCGGGTCCCGGTCCCACGCGGGTCCCCGTTCCCGCCGGGATTTGGAGCATCCATGGGAAGGGCCGGGGCCGCTCGCCACGCCCGTGGTCCCCCCGTGCCCGCGGTGCCCCTCGGGGCGGCCTCGCCTTCCCCGGGGGGGGTCTGGAAGCCACCGGGACCCCCCCGGGACCCTCAGTCGGTATCGGGGTCCCCGGAGCCGCCGGCGGCTGGGGGGGAATGGGGCTGGGAGAAGGAAAATGGGGTGCTGGGGGGGGCTACGAACCCTCCCGAGGGGCTGGAGGGGCCGGAGGGGCCGGGACTCAGCCGACCCCTCCCCCGGAGGGAGGGCGGTACCTGCGGCTGGGGGGGGTCCGGCTCGCAGAAGGCGGTTTCTGTGTCGTCCGCGGCCGGGGGGGTCTCTGGTCCCTTCCTCTCCCCCTGCAAGAGGGGCAGGAGCTGCTCCACGGGTACCCCAGAGACAAGGGAGGGACCCCCAGGGGCAGGAGAGGGACCCCCAGGGGTGGGAGAGGGATCCCCAGGGACAAGGGGGGACCCCAGGGACCAGTAGGGACCCCATGGACCAGGGGGGATCCCAGGGACAGGATGGGACCCCAGAGACCAGGGGGGACCCCAGGGACCAGGATGGGACCCCAGAGACAGGAGAGGGACCCCAGGGAACAGTAGGGACCCCAGGGACAGGGGGGATCCCAGGGACCAGAGGGGACCCCAGGAACAGGAGAGGGACCCCAGGGACCAGGATGGGACCCCAGAGACCAGGGGGACCCTGGGGGTGGGAGGGGGACCCCAGGGACAGGAGAGGGACCCCCGGGACGTGGATGGGACCCGAGGGACCAGGATGGGACCCCAGGGACCAGGGGGGACCCCAGGGGTGGGAGGGTACCCAGGGACCCAGGGACCCATAGGGAACCCAGGGACAGGAGAGGGACCCCAGGGACCAGTAGGGACCCCAGAGGTGGGACCCCAGAGATGGGACCCCAGGGATGAGAGGGGAACCCAGGGACCAGGATGGAACCCCAGGGACCAGTAGGGACCTCAGGGGTGGGACCCCAGGGGCCAGGGGGGATCCCAGGGGCAGAAGAGGGACCCCACAAACCAATAGGGACCCCAGGGACTTATGGGGACCCCAAGGACCAGGATGGGACCCCAGGGCTCACCTGGGGGGCTTCTATAATGGGGGTGGTGTCGTGGGCAGGGGGGTGGTCCAGGACCCCCAAATCTGCAAGGCAAGGTGGAGCCACAGGGAGCAGGTGAGTGATGGAGCAGGGAAACACCCCTGGAAATCATGGGAATCCTTCTCCACCTGCTCATTCCCAGCCTGGATGGGTCCCACCTCACCTGAGGAGTCACTGCCGGCCACGGCTCCGTCCCGGCTCCCTGTGGGGCCGGACAGACACGGGGGTCACAACAGCAGCACCAGAGGGAATTGGGGAAATCCCACCAAGACCCTCCCGGGAATAACCTGCCAAGGTCCAGCTTTGATTGATTTGCAGGAGGGGAGGAAAAAATAAAAAAAAAACAAACCCCGAGCCCGAGATTTGTGTGAGCACAGGAGGAGAAACCCCAAAAGGGGGAAAGGGCAGAGGAGAAACCCCAAAAGGGGGAAAGGGCAGAGGAGAAACCCCAAAAGGGGGAAAGGGCAGAGGAGAAACCCCAAAAGGGGGAAAGGGCAGAGGAGAAACCCCAAAAGGGGGAAAGGGCAGAGGAGAAACCCCAAAAGGGGGAAAGGGCAGAGGAGAAATCCCAAAAGGGGGAAAGGGCAGAGGAGAAATCCCAAAAGGGGGAAAGGGCAGAGGAGAAATCCCAAAAGGGGGAAAGGGCAGAGCAGAAACCGAGAAATGCAAAATTCAGCAGAGGTGGGAATTTGGGACTTGTGGACCTTCAGAGCCGGATCCCAGCGAGGGGGAACCTCCCAGGGCTCAGCTGTGGCCCAAGGGGGTGGGTTTTTTTTGGCTGGTGGGCTCGTGACCGGGACCCCCCCCCCCCCCGTGGGTTCTCTACCCAAACAACCGAGTTTTTGTGACACTTCTCGATATTTTGAGGATGTGGGCTGAGAGGCCACTCTTTCCTGCCAGCCCAGCTGAGCGAGGGGTGGGGGGGGAGATCTCACCTTCCCCCTTTTTCCTGTGGTAGGTGAAGAAGAGCACGAGCAGAGCAACCCCCACGAAGATGACGGGGGACCAGTACCTGACGGGGACGCCCGACGAGCTCTCTGCGGGGAGAAACGGGGGCTGTGGGTCTGGGGGGGGGCTGTGACGGGCACTTCGGGGGGCTCGGGGCGTGCAGGACCCTCCGGGGGGGTGGCACATCCCCCAGGATTGGTGGCACACCCCTTCCCCTCCCCGTGGGACTCACGGGTTTGGTTCCTGGTGGCTCGGCTGGGGAGGGGGGTCCAGGGAGGGGTCGGGGGGTCCGTCGGCCACGTCCTCGGGGTGGGCACATCCCCGGCAGTTGTGGGGGGGCCTGTGGTGTCCAGGGGGGCTCCTGTTGTGCCCAGGGGGTCCCCTGTTGTGCCCAGGGGGTCCCCAGTTGTCTCCAGGGTGGCATCCTGCCCCGTGACGCTTTGGTTCCCCGGTTCCTCTCCCTGGAAAGCTGGAGCTGGGAAGGAGGGGGGTTAATTCCTGCCAATCCCCCCCCTGCCAGAACTGCCCCCGTGGGTGAGGAGTGGAAACACTGCCCCACATCCCTCCAGCTCAGGGGACTTTGGGACGGGGGTGTGGGGCCGGGGGGACGTGGTTTGGGGGGTGAAGGGTCTGGGGGGGCCCCACTTGGGGTCACTTGGTCACTGCTCGGCCTGGAGGAGCCCGAGGGGGGTCCTCGGGGGGCTGCAGCTCCTCAGGAGGGGCAGCTCCAACCTCTGCTCCGTGGGAACAGGGACAGGAGCCAGGGAAGGGCTGGAGCTGTGCCAGGGCAGGGGCAGGTGGGATTTTAGGAACAGGTTGGACCTCAGGGAAAGGTTTTTCCCCCCAGAGGGTGGTTGGCACTGCCCAGGCTCCCCAGGGCAGTGGGCACAGCCCCAAGGCTGCCAGAGCTCCAGAAGGGTTCCTGAGGGACGGGGGGGATGGTTGGGGTGTCTGTGCAGGGCTGGGGGGGTTGGAATCAACGATCCTTTTGGGTCCCTGCCAGCTCAGGATGCTTCGAGGGGGCTGCTGAACCCACATCCTGCCCTGTTCACACCTGAGCAGCCCCCCCGAGACAAACCCCCCCCCCAGCCAAACCAAACCCTGGGCCAACGGCGCCGTGGTGGTTTCGGGGGGGGGCCCAAGCCAAGGGTTGGGTGGAAACTCAGCAGCTCTGGGGCTTGAGCAACAACTGGTGGAACCGGGGAGGGGGAGGACTGTGGTGGTGAAATGGGGTCTTAAAATACCAATAAAACACCCCCAGCTGGATCTTAAAATGGGGGGATATCAGACAGAGTTGGATCATGAAATCCTGGGATATCAGAGGATAGAGGGAGTTGGATCATAAAATCCTGGGATATCAGAGGATAGATGGAGTTGGATCATGAAATCCTGGGATATCAGATAGATGGAGTTGGATCATAAAATCCTGGGATATCAGAGGATAGATGGAGTTGGATCATGAAATCCTGGGATATCAGAGGATAGAGGGAGTTGGATCATGAAATCCTGGGATATCAGATAGGTGGAGCTGGATCATAAAATCCTGGGATATCAGAGGATAGATGGAGTTGGATCATGAAATCCTGGGATATCAGAGGATAGAGGGAGTTGGATCATGAAATCCTGGGATATCAGAGGATAGATGGAGTTGGATCATATCCTGGGATATCAGAGGATAGAGGGAGCTGGATCATAAAATCCTGGGATATCAGAGGATAGATGGAGTTGGATCATTAAATCCTGGGATATCAGATAGATGGAGCTGGATCATTAAATCCTGGGATATCAGAGGATAGAGGGAGTTGGATCATTAAATCCTGGGATATCAGAGGATAGATGGAGTTGGATCATAAAATCCTGGGAAATGCTGAGCTGGGAGGGACCCCCAGGATCATCCGGGTCCAGCTCCTGGGCCCTGCCAGGAATCCCCCCCTGATTAAACCAAAGTCCCAACAAAACCCAGTCTAAGCCAAAAAGCCCAACGAGCCCCCCCGGGGCTGGGCCAGGGGAGGGGCAGGCGAGGTTTTGGGCCCAGCTCAGTGCTGGGGGAGCTCAGGGGGCCCCCAAACCCCGAGCCAGGTGGTGCCACCTGAGCCTTGTCCCCCCTGCCCTGCTGCAAGGGGGGGCCCTGGGGGTGCTGCACCCTCTGCCTCCACATCACCCCCTCCTCCTCCTCCTCCTCCTCCCCTGGCAGCCCCACTCACCAGCCCCGGAGCAGAGCAGGGCGAGGCAGAGCCACCTCGTCCCGCAGCCCCTCGGCTCCATCCCGCTCTCCCCCACCGCCGCCGCCCCTCCTGCAACATCTTCCTTCCCCTTTTTTTCTTTTTTTTTCTTTTTTTGCAGCTTCCTGTGAGCTCGGAGGTGAAACCGGGGTGATGAACAGCCCCAAAATCAGCCCGGGGAGTCACTTCTGGGAGTGGCAGGGAAAGGGCTGGAGCGGGCAGGGAGGGGGGGGGGTGATTCTCCAGCTCCTCCCCGGCCCCCTCCGGGCCCCTCCCTTTGAGCATCGGAGTTCCAAGGACAGATTTTGGTGCCACGCGGGCAAATCCCCGTGGAAAACACGCGGGATCGGTGCGAAGCGGAGGAGCCCGAAACCAGCCCCGCCACACGCCGGGAAAACGCGGAGAAAACACAAATCGCTCCCCGGGCTCGTCAGGAAGGGGCTGTTCCCACCCCAAATGAGATGCAGGCAGGAACGGGAGCTCTGGTGTTTTTTATTCCAGCGGCTCCTGGAGGGCCCTCCCCGTGCCAGGCGACTTCAAAGGCGGCTCCGTTTCCATCCCTGAATAATTCACCGGGCGAGACAAAGAGCGGGAGAGAAGGGGCAGGAGCGGGAAGAGGCTTCCCGGAGTCCCGCTCTGTCCTGAGGCGTCGGGGAATTGATGCCAGGGAGGGTTTTTGGGGGCTCAGCCGCCGGCTCCGGGTGGGTTTGAGGAGCAGGGGAGGGTGGGATGGGCCGGGAGAGCAGCTCTGCTCCCAAAATCCCTGCTGGGAACCCACAACACGACAATTCCTGTACACAAACACCTCATCCCAGAACAAAACCTCACACATCAAAGGGGCAGAGCAGCATCAATCCCAGCCCGGAGCGTCCTCTCCCGGGTCCCAGCAGGGCACTGGTGGGGCTGGGCCCGGTGCTGGGGGCGCTGCGAGGTTTTTTGGAAGGTCCCCAAAAAGCGGGGGAGGGCGGCAGGTGCCGAAACCGCGGCCGAGGTGCGGCGGGGGAAGGTTCGGCTTCGCGGGGGTATTTTTAGATCTTCCCTTCAGCAAAAAAAAAATGAAGAAGCCGAAGCGTTGGGCGAGTTTGAAAGTAAAAACAGCAAAAAAAAAAAAAAAAAAAGGAGGAAAATAGCAACGTAACAAAATAATCAGGAGGAACTTCTCCAGGGGAAGGGTTGTTAAATTTTGGGAGGGGCTGCCCGGGGAGGTCACCGGGCGGGGAGGTGTCCAAGGGACGACTGGACGTGGCACTCAGTTCCTTTTTTGGGGATTTTTTTTTCAACTCATTTAGGTCGGAAAACGCTTCCAAAACCCTCGAGTCCTCGCCCCCGGGACGAGCAGCCGCAGTTTCGGTCAAAGCCGGTGGAAAAAGGGAGCTCCAACCCCGCGTGGCTGCCGAAAACAAGGGCAGGGTGTCGACATCCTCCCCCGGGGCTCACATCCTCCGGGTGCTGACACCCTTCCTGACCCCCCTGCGCCCTCGCAGGACCCGCTGCCGAGGGTGGAGGGAAGGGAGGAGGAGCTCCAGGCTCGGGCCGGGTTGGGGAGCTGTGCTGGAGCCGAGCTGGGGGGTCCTTCACACAACCAGCGAGTAGATGCTCTTCTCCTCCACCTCCTGCCCCCCCAGCACGGTGCTGCCCATCTTCTCGTCGTCCGTCTGCAGGGGCAAAGGGACACGAGCTCTGCTGGGCTCGGGGCAGCTCGTCCCTCCTCCCCGGGAGAGGGACCCACGGGCTTCGTCCCCGAGGAGCAAAGTGGAGACCCCTCTGTCCATGCCCTGAGCTCCAGGGGTTCTGTGTCTCCCCCTGTTCCATGTCCTGAGCTCCAGGGGTTCCATGTCTCCCCCTATTCCATGTCTCACTCTATTCCATGTGTCACCCTGTTCTGTGTCACCCTGTTCCATCTCTCCCCCTATTCCATCTCTCCCTCTATTCCATGTCTCACCCCATTCCATGTCTCCCCCTATTCCATCTCTCCCCCTATTCCATCTCCCCTATTCCATCTCCCCCTATTCCATCTCCCCTATTCCATCTCCCCCTATTCCATCTCCCCTATTCCATCTCCCCCTATTCCATCTCCCCTATTCCATCCCCCTATTCCATCTCCCCCTATTCCATCTCCCCTATTCCATCTCCCCTATTCCATCTCCCCTATTCCATCTCTCCCCGTATTCCATCTCCCCTATTCCATCTCCCCTATTCCATCTCCCCCTATTCCATCTCCCCTATTCCATCTCTCCTATTCCATCTCCCCCTATTCCATCTCCCCTGTTCCATCTCTCCTATTCCATCTCCCCCTATTCCATCTCCCCTATTCCATCTCCCCTATTCCATCTCCCCCTATTCCATCTCTCCCCCTATTCCATCTCTCCCCCTATTCCATCTCCCCTATTCCATCTCCCCCTATTCCATCTCCCCCTATTCCATCTCCCCTATTCCATCTCCCCCTATTCCATCTCCCCTATTCCATCTCCCCTATTCCATCTCCCCTATTCCATCTCTCCCCTATTCCATCTCCCCTATTCCATCTCCCCCTATTCCATCTCCCCCCATTCCATCTCCCCTATTCCATCTCCCCCTATTCCATCTCCCCCTATTCCATCTCCCCTATTCCATCTCCCCTATTCCATCTCCCCCTATTCCATTTCCCCTATTCCATCTCCCCTATTCCATCTCCCCTATTCCATCTCCCCCTATTCCATTTCCCCTATTCCATCTCCCCTATTCCATCTCCCCCTATTCCATCTCCCCCTATTCCATCTCCCCTATTCCATCTCCCCTATTCCATCTCCCCCTGTTCCATCTCCCCTATTCCATCTCCCCTATTCCATCTCCCCCTATTCCATCCCCCTATTCCATTTCCCCTATTCCATCTCTCCCCTATTCCATCTCCCCTATTCCATCTCCCCCTATTCCATCTCCCCTATTCCATCTCCCCCTATTCCATCTCCCCTATTCCATCTCCCCCTATTCCATCTCCCCTATTCCATCTCCCCCTATTCCATCTCCCCTATTCCATCTCCCCCAGCTCCTGGGGATGGCCACGAGTCCCCCCTCACCTGTGCTGGCGCCTTGACCGTGGCGTAGATGGTTGTGGAGTTCTCCCCCCTCGGGTTGTCTCTCGTCGTGTTCGGGACGTTCTGGGGGGAGGAAAAAAAAGGGTCTAAAAGCGTTTTTGCAGGGCTGGGGGTCGGCAAAGGGACCCCCAGAGCCAGAGATCCTTTGATGATCCACCCCTGGAAGTGCTGCCCCGTCCCTGGCAGTGTCCCAGGCCGGGTTGGAGGGGTTTGGGGCATCCTGGGCTGGTGGGAGGTGTCCCTGTGGCACTGGGTGGGCTTTAAGATCCTACAAACCCACCCAGCCCATGGCTCCGATTCTCTGCCCCCTCCCTCTGGAAGGGGAGCCAAGATTTTGGGGGCAGAGCCCTGGGGGTGGCACTGGATGGGCTTTAAGATCCTACAAACCCACCCAGCCCATGGCTCCGATCCTCTGCCCCCTCCCTCTGGAAGGGGAGCCAAGATTTTGGGGGCAGAGCTCTGGGGGCACATCCCCCTTCCAGCTCCCAAAAAAACCCGGGAGACAAAGCCAGGGGCTGTGACCCCCCTTCCCCCGGGGGGCAGCCCCGCTGCTCTGCCCTGATAAGGGTTTGTGCCCGGCCCAGCGTCCGGCCGGGGAGGGAAACACCGGAATTATCGGGGCTGAGCTTCCCCGGGCACCGGGGCTCTGCTTTGGGGTCAGGGCTCTGCTTTTGGGGTCAGGGCTCTGCTTTTGGGGTCAGGGCTCTGCTTTGGGGTCAGGGCTCTGCTTTGGGGTCCAGGACTCTGCTTTTGGGGTCAGGGCTCTGCTTTGGGGTCAGGGCTCTGCTTTGGGGTCAGGGCTCTGCTTTTGGGGTCAGGGCTCTGCTTTTGGGGTCCAAGGCTCTGCTTTGGGGTCAGGGCTCTGCTTTTGGGGTCAGGGCTCTGCTTTTGGGGTCAGGGCTCTGCTTTGGGGTCAGGGCTCTGCTTTTGGGGTCAGGGCTCTGCTTTGGGGTCAGGACTCTGCTTTGGGGTCAGGGCTCTGCTTTTGGGGTCAGGGCTCTGCTTTGGGGTCAGGGCTCTGCTTTTGGGGTCCAGGGCTCTGCTTTTGGGGTCAGGTTTGGCTATATATAAATACACTATATATAGTATTAATATTAATATATATAGTATTTATATATAGTATTAATATATATAATATATAATATATAATATATAATATATAATATATAATATATAATATATAATATATAATATATAATATATAATATATAATATATAATATAAAATATAAAATATAAAATATTAATACTATACTATATAATATTAATATTATATCTTAATACTTATATTAATATAATATATTATATTACATATATTAGCTATAATATAATATTATATATAATATATTAGATATATAAAATATTCTATATAATATAATATTAATATTACAATATACTATATTAATATAATATAGTATTAATATATAATATTATATATTATATATTATATATTATATATTATATATTATATATTATATATTATATTATATATTATATATTGTATATTATATTATATATTATATATTATATATTATATATTATATATTATATTATATATTATATATTATATATTATATATTATATAGATATATTATATATAAATATAATACAGTATTAATATATATTAATATTAATATATATTAATATATAACATAATATCTTATTATTAACACTGCATTGATGAACATTATTAATTAATATCTATAATATTGATGCCATTTGTATTATTAACTATTAGCATTAATAATATTTATTAATAAAATTAATGCAGCATGATTAATCATATTACACCATACATTTATACGGTCGTTTATATATTTATATAACATTTATGCTGGAATTTTATAATTTTATATATTTATATAATATTCATCCCGGGATTTGAACCCAATCCCAGGGATCCAGCCCCGACTCACCTGCTGCCAGGGGTTCACCTGGGCGTACACGGTGGTCAGGTCCTGCCTGGGCCCTGCAGGAGGGAAAAGCAGGAGTTGGGAGGGAAAAGCAGGAATTGGGAGGGAGAGGCTGCACAGGATCCCCCTGGGCAGGGAGGGAAAAGCAGGAATTGGGAGGGAAAAGCAGGAATTGGGAGGGAGAGGCTGCACAGGATCCCCCTGGGCAGGGAGGGAAAATCGGGAATTGGGAGGGAGAGGCTGCACAGGATCCCCCTGGGCAGGGAGGGAAAATCGGGAATTGGGAGGGAGAGGCTGCACAGGATCCCCCTGGGCAGGGAGGGAAAAGCAGGAGTTGGGAGGGAGAGGCTGCACAGGATCCCCCTGGGCAGCCCCTGGATGCTCCCGGCCCCGGGGAGGAGGGAATTCTGGCCACAAACACCCAGGGAAGGAGGGAATTCCAGCCACAAACACCCAGGGAAGGAGGGAATTCCAGCCACGAGCGCCCAGGGAAGGAGGGAATTCCAGCCACAAACACCCAGGGAAGGAGGGAATTCCGGCCACGAGCACCCAGGGAAGGAGGGAATTCCAGCCACAAACACCCAGGGAAGGAGGGAATTCCAGCCACAAACGCCCAGGGAAGGAGGGAATTCCAGCTACAAGCGCCCAGAGGAGGAGGGAATTCCGGCCACAGGCGCCCAGGGAAGGAGGGAATTCCGGCCACGAGCGCCCAGGGAAGGAGGGAATTCCGGCCATGAGTGCCCAGGGAAGGAGGGAATTCCAACCATGAGCGCCCAGGGAAGGAGGGAATTCCGGCCATGAGTGCCCAGGGAAGGAGGGAATTCCGGCCACGAGTGCCCAGGGAAGGAGGGAATTCCGGCCACAAGTGAATTCCCGGGTGAAATCCCGATCCTGCAGCTCCTGGAGGCCCCTCGGGGGGTTTACTGTGGGTCAAGATATTCAGATCTCATCCCAGGATCCTCCCGTGGGACACTCACTCAAAGGACAGCCCAAATCAGCCTGTTTTGTTTAAATCCCCAAATCCTTGGATGTTTCCAGAGGACGGGCTGTGTCTGTCTCTCCTTCACGCCTTGCAGAGGGAATTAAGGCCCAGCTCGCGGAACAGAGAGGATTTAAATCCTCCATAATCTCATTTTTGGGTCAAAATCACTCGTTTGAAGTGTAAGAAAAGGAGCCACGTGGGCTCCGGAGTTCCCTTGGGAAGAGCTGGATCCAAGTTTTCATCCGTGAGGAGCCCCTGACGTCCCACTTGGAGACACGTGCGGATGGAAAACACGAGGCAGCAGCTTTATTTCGGGTCAGGGGAGCAATA
Organism: Pseudopipra pipra; assembly: GCF_036250125.1. Lineage (NCBI taxonomy): Eukaryota > Metazoa > Chordata > Aves > Passeriformes > Pipridae > Pseudopipra > Pseudopipra pipra. Next base: position 637,159 of record NC_087577.1, read on the forward strand.
AAAAACACCCCACGGACAAAAAAGCAGCGTGAAAACCACCTCAAAGGCCTTTGGGCACTGGCTGGGTCACAGCAGAGGTGGGAATGGCCCGGCCCTGGATTCCAGGGAGGTGGGAATGGCCCGGCCCTGGATTCCAGGGAGGTGGGAATGGCCCAGCCCTGGATCCCAGGGAGGTGGGAATGGCCCAGCCCTGGATCCCAGGGAGGTGGGAATGGCCCGGCCCTGGATTCCAGGGAGGTGGGAATTGCTCCGGTGGTCTCTCCTTCCACTGGGTTTGTCGGTGAAACAGCCTCAGGCTGTGCCAGGGGAGGCTCAGGTTGGCCACGAGGAGGAATTTCTTGCTGGACAGGGTGGACTCGATGGCCTTGGAGTTTTTTTCCCAACCTCAGTGATCCTGGGATTCTGGAATTCTCGACTCTGAGTGGCAGAGCCGAGCTCCTGGTTCCTCTCTGCCCTCCCAGGTCTCTCTTTCCAGCTCTTTTCTTTCCCTCAGATCCCTCTGGCTTTCATGACCTCACAGCTCTGCTCTCAATCCCTTCCTGCTGGTCTGGCTGGAGGTTTTCCAGTGGGAAGGGAGAGTTTGGCTCCGGACACGGTGACATCCCCCGGGATTGTCCCCTTCCCTCTGGGATGGAGGTGTGGGGGTCCCTCAGCCAGGGAACACTCCAGCACCAAACCATGGCAGTGGAGGATTTCCCTCCCCGTCCTAAACGTGACCAGGCTGTTCCCAGCAGGAAAAAGGGGAGGGAAGGAACATCCCCCAAATCCTACCTGTGTCCGTGGCCTCGGCTGCAGACAGACGGAACATCCTCCAGCCTGGGGGGGAAGGGACACAGGGAACTGTGAGCCCCAAATCGGCCCCTGGGTGCTGTGCCCTCCCCTCTCAGGCACCACCTCCCGCTTGCCAGGGCTCCAGGGATGGTTTTCCAAAGGGGATTCAGCTCCAGGGATGGTTTTCCAAAGGGGATTCAGCTCCAGGGATGGTTTTCCAAAGGGAATTGAGCTCACCTCTGGATCTGCAGTAGAACACGGTGGCCAAAAGCGCCACGACCCCGGTCACCGCCAGGGCACCGGCGACGATCGCGGCCAGAGGGGCGGAGGCGGAGGCTGCGGGGAGAACAGGGTCCAGTGAGAACATCCCGGGATAGATCTGCCCCTTCCCGGCACCGGGGCACAGGGAACCGGGCCCAGCTCTGCCCCAGCACCCCCCGAGCCCTCAGAGCAGCCCAGCTCTGCCCAGCCCAGCCCAGAGGGGCAGGAGCAGCAGCGGGACCCTCCCGGCCCGGCCCCTCCCGGCCACGGCCACCCCCCCACGGCCCTCCAGGCACCTCCGGGGGGGCTTTTGGGGCACGAAACCCCTGTTGGGAGGGTGGGGGTGCCCACCCAGCCGCGCTCCCACCTCCACTCCGCCCTCGGATTCGCTGCTCCCACCCCAAAGCAGGACTTTGGGGGGCACCCGCCCTGCCCCAATTCCCCGGGGGGGCACGGGCAGCACAGGGATGCCCGGGGCACTGCCCAGGAAGGCCGGAGGGAGGGGATGGGCCGGGCTGCTCTCGGGGTCTCCATCTCCCCCTGCCAAGCACGGCCCCGGGGGCCAGCCGGCCCTGGGGAGCTGCCGGGGGCACACGGGGACACTGAGGGGCCGGGCTGGGCACAGCCGGGGGGGTTGGCAGCTCACCAGTGGGGAGAGGGTGGGTTGTATTTCCTGGGTGCACGGAGAGGGGAGAGAACAGGGAGAGAACAGGGAGAGAGGGGAGAGAACAGGGAGAGAGGGGAGAGAACAGGGAGAGAGGTCAGTGCCCGGGCCGGGGGTCCCGCTTCTCCCCGCACACCCAGCACAGCTCGGGGCAAAGCTGGAGCCGCGGGGAGGGGGATCCAGCCCATCCCACCGCCCTGCCCGGCCCTCTGGGTGCCCCTTACCTGGGCACAGGTCCCTCCCTGTCCCTCTGGGTGCCCCTTACCTGCGCACAGGTCCCTCCCCAGCCCTTTGGGTGCCCCTTACCTGCTCACAGGTCCCTCCCTGTCCCTCTGGGTGCCCCTTACCTGCTCACAGGTCCCTCCCTGTCCCTCTGGGTGCCCCTTACCTGCTCACAGGTCCCTCCCCACCCCTCTGGGTGCCCCTTACCTGCTCACAGGTCCCTCCCTGTCCCTCTGGGTGCCCCTTACCTGCTCACAGGTCCCTCCCCACCCCTCTGGGTGCCCCTTACCTGCGCACAGGTGCCCGGGCGAGACGGTGACGCTGCTGTTGCTGACGGGGTTCCGTGCCCGGCACGTGAGGGACACGGACCCGCCCGGGGGTGACTCCTCCAGCAGCACCGTGGGCCCCTCTCCCCGGGGCTGCTCCCCCTGGCTCCAGCCGTAGGAGACGCTGCCCAGGCCGGGGCCGGGCGCGGAGCAGCGCAGGGCGTAGCGGCAGCCCCCGCCCGAGCAGTTCTGGGCCTCGCAGCTCACCCGGGGCTCTGCCAGCTCCCCTGGGGGAAGGAGGGCAGGGGCTGTCAGCAAACACCCTTGGACACTGAAATACACCCCCGAAAAGCCAGCACTGAGAGGCACCTACTGTACACCTGCAGGGTGAAGGTCGATTT